>NC_133126.1:3763483-4108483 GCF_048418815.1 Hemitrygon akajei | reverse complement strand
CAGCACCTGCAGATTCCCCTAAATTCACGTTTATTAATGTTTTATGTGACGTGGAAATCTTTGCTTTGGGCAGCCGGACATACAAAAGTATATCACAGCTATAAGCTGCAACATAAATAGACAGGGCAAAGTGAGGAATAACGGGGGCAGTTGTCCGTTCAGAAATCTGATGGTGGAGGGGAAGAAGCTGCCGTTGAATCGTGAGAAACTCGGGTTCAAGTTCACGGTTATGGTTATCTGACTGTGTACAACCCAACGGACCAGGGTGCGTGTTTGTGTACGTACTGAGTGAGCCCCGCGGGCCTGCGCTGGTCTCCGAGGGTTGTTAGAGCACCCGAATAGGTTAATTGCTGTTTCACGTGGTTTAGAGGTCCTTGTGTTTATATCCAGCGACTCACTCCTTTCAAAGATTCAAAGCACATTTGAAATGCGATCTCCTGGCGCTTTCTGTATTTAGATGGGCTCCGTGTTGCTTGTGGATGTCCGATTCGCGCTAATCGCAGGGTCCCGGGTTTGAGAATGCTACTTGTCGCGGTGTCGCTGGGCTGAGTTTGGAATTATTCTGAATAACCTCTCGTCGCCCCCTGTCTTTCCTCTGCATTGCCAGCGCACACCGTGACAATACATCAGATAAATGAAACAAAATACTACCACAACACGTCAATAAAATATAATTCAAAATGCCTAAGTGCGCAGCACGGATAGACAGCAAACAGTTCGCTGTCATAGTGACGAGATCCCGGGGGTGGCAGGGTCTCACAGCCCGAGGGGTGAAGCTGTTACCCAGTCTGGCGGCCCTAGTGCTGATGCTCCTGCACCCTCAGAGAGATAGTGGGATGTGGTAGAGGGATCTTCAACGACGCTTCAGGTAAATGTCACAAAACCCTAGCGATCCTCTCGGCGGCGTTTTGCTGTCCTCTGTGGCGGGATACCTTGCAGCTTCTGACCGCACAATGATACCGCCAGGCAGGAATCTCTCGATGGTGCTCCTGTAGAAAGCTGTTAAACTGGAGACGGGAGCCTCAATCTCCTCAGAAACTGTAGACACTACTGTGCCTTCTTGGCTAATGAGGAGGTGTTATGGGTCCAGGTTAGATCGTCTGTTACGTGCAGGTGTCCGAATGGAATACAGTACCCGCTCGCCCCTCCCTGATGACAATCTCCCTCCTTTGGTCGCACCGGTCGCCCATGGATACTGCATCCTACAGGCCAGGACAGTGCGATATGTCCGGTGTCGCTCCACCTCTCTCCACGCAGCTGATGAATCCGAGGACCGGTACAGTTGGACACCGTCGCAGGAGACGCCAGTCATCGTGAACTCAACCCAGGGCTCCAACTCTGAATTTTCCCTTACGGCTTAAAGGCACCAGTAACCCACCTTTGTCCCTTCTGTTAGTAGAAACGGTTCCGCCGGCTTCAGCAGGCCGGGAGCTGGACTTGGTTGTCAGAGGCTGTTGCAGTTGCAAGGGCATTTAATAAGTAGTGGGAGCTCATCCCCACTACCCTCGCCAGCTATAACTGCCCTTGAATTCCACGCCCCCCGTCTCGTTTCTGCTCCCACCAGGATATGCAATTATTCTGGTTTCTCACTGTCACCCGGAAAGCCGGGACCTGCCGTGGATTTTCACCCCGCGCCCGCGTTCACCAGATTCTTTATTGTTGTTCTGCCTTTTACTTTTTGGCTTTGGGATCACGGATTTGTTTCGGGAAACTAACGAGGGGCAGTTTAAAGATGCCCCTATATATCAACTCCACTTGGAAGTGACAGGGAGCGTTTGTAAAATTGTCTGCTGCTGCCCTGAGCGATGTTCTGCCTCGGAATGTCTACCTTCCGTCTGACACAGCTCACAGTCTATTGTCTTATATGGTCAAACAGTCCCTTGGCGTCTGGAAGCCAAAAATAAACACGTGCGAGCGCAGATTGGAGCCCGGCTGTTCACATTGACACACAAAAAAGAGAGACTGCTGGGGGACAACAAGATGACGGGCTTCTCTTATTCCCAATACTTTTCTCTCTTTTATTCTCGATCCTCTCTCAGGTCGCCTGTGACCGGCGTTGCTCCCACAGCGAACCCTCCGAGGTCAGCTTTCTCCAGAAGATATGACGGCCGACCCTTCCCTGTCTCCAAACCCGCAACGTAAGTGTTCCGGCGCGGGAGGTCGAACGGGAGAGATGAATAATAATAATAATAACAATAACAATGAGCGTGCTTGGTTGTGCCGGTGTCTCAGATTCTGCCAGCTTAAGCTGAGAAAAATAATACAGTGATAACAATTAAGCAATTAATTCAAAAAGTAGAACTGTTTTCCAATGATGTAAACATGAACTTTGGACTAGATAGGTGCAGAATAGTAAACATAAAGAAGGGGGAATGGAGCTGGGAGAATGTAAAACAGCTGCAGGGTACGGTACAACTGATGGATGAATATGGAACATATATCAACAGGCAAAGAAAACAGATCATAGTGTGATAAGGGGAAAAGTTTCAACAGAACTTACCTCAAGGCTTAAGAAAATCTGCCAAACAGAGCTCAGTGGTAAAAATATAACAAAAGCAATAAACACATTTACTGTTTCTTTAGGCGTAATATCTTGGAAACCAATCTGGAAAATTTACAAAGAAAAATAATAACTGAAATTAGAAACTTTAGAAAACACTGTGTACACTGGAAGGTGCAGAGATTCACACTGCCTAGGGCAGGAGGAGGAAGAGGAATAACAGACATAGAACATTTACACAACTGTCAGATAAAATTCCTAAGGATATATTTTCTTCAAGGAAAACAGGATTCAGCACTCCATATGAACATATGCAATTCTGATAAGAAGCACACGCACTAAACTTAAATGAAAGCACAACCCAGAAACATGAAGAAATTATTGCCATTGAAGAAAGAGTTAACCGGCGGAAGAGCTTGACCCTCCAGGGAAGTCATCCCCTGGTCTGAGCATACTCGATGTCGACAAGGCAGTGTCGAGCGCCTGGCTCAGAGAACAGTTCCCCCCAGAAACAGAAACAATCCAACACATTACAGCAGGTTAACTCAATCTGATTACTAACACAAGCACAATCAAATGGCAAACGTCATTCATTAAAATCTTACTTTAAGATATAAACCATAGAAGACACCATACCCGATTATAAAGACAAGCCTGATTCAGTTTTAGAATCAGTCCTATGACCGATCCATTATTACAGACTGGGCAATCCAGAATAACCGTCCAGAGTTAATATTGCAGCAGAAACAAGCAAGAGCAATATGACAACACGTAACACACAGAAATCACTAACGGGAAAACACCAGAAACACTCAGAATTAAAAAAGGAAATTGAAAGACTGTGGAACATGAACAGGGTATACATTGTCCCAACATTAATATCTACAACTGGTATCACCCCAACATCACGGCACAATAGCATTAAACAATTAGGCCTACAGAACAATATTCATGTAAACTTCCAGAAAGCCAGAATGCTAAACATCACTAGAATAGTCCGAAAGTTCCTAGCAATTGAGAAATGAGTGTGCTTGGCTATGCCTGTGCCTCAGGTTTTACCAGCTTGAGCTGAGAAAAAATTTAATACTAGTAATAACTTACTTATAGAGCTCTTTGACAGAGGATGTAGTTTAAAAATGTTTTACGATGGGATAAAGTGCAAACATGCCACAGATGGCTGTGGAAGCCAAGTCATTGGGTATATTTAAAGCAGGTTCCTGATTAATCAGGGCGACAAAGGTTGCAGGGAGAAGGCAGGAGAATAGGGTTGAGAGGGATAATCAATCAGCTATGATAGAATGGCAGAGTCGGTGCGATGGGCCAAATGGTCTTACTTCATCAGGTCATTTTTTATTCCAGGGAGCCTGATCCTGTCACCGTAGCAATTAGTAAGGGAGACGAAGAAGCTCTGAAGAGAATGATACAAGCAGGGAAGAAACTCTGCATGCCAAATCCCGATGGTTGGATCCCTCTGCATGAAGCTGTCTTTTACAACAAACCAGGATGCGTGAAATTGCTGCTGTCAGGTTAGTAAGTGACTGGGTGACTTCAGGAATAACTGGACTGCAGTTTTAATTTCATGACGTACAACCTGACGGGGAAGGAACATGGCAAAGGAATTGAAAGCCATACAGTTTGGGAGAGAGTCCAGAGGAGGTTCACGAGAATGATCCCGGAATGAAATGGTTAACATATAAGGAGTGTTTGATGGTCCTGGGCCTGTACTTGCGGGAGATTAAAAGAACGATAGATACTTTATTGATCCCAAAGGAAATTATAGTGTCACAGTAGTATTACAAGTGCACAGATATAAATATTAGAAGAAGAAAGAATAAAAGGTAAGTTATCACAAACAGTCTAACAGGAGGGGTTATAACTTCCCCGGCTATAGGTTGACTCATTATAGAGCCTAATGGCCGAGGGTAAAAATAACCTTATATAGCGCTCTTTGGAACAGCACAGTTGTCTTAGTCTATTTCTAAAAGTGTTCCTCTGTTCAGCCAAGGTGACCTGCAGAGAGTGAGAAATATTGTCCAGAATTGCCAGGATTTTCTGTAGGTCTCTTCATTCTACCACAGTTTGACTCCTATAACCCTGCCAACCTTTCTAATCAGTTTATTATACCTGTTGGCATCACCCGTGTTGATGCCATTATCCCAGCACACCACTGGGGACAAAATTGTACTGGCGTCAACAGACTTGTTGTCGAGGGGGAATCTCTGGAATCTATCAAGTACTGAAAGGCCTAATAGAGTGGATATGGAGAGGCTGTTCCTAACAGTGATGGCACCTAGGACCAGAAAGCACAATGTCAGAACAGTGGGACGTCCATTTAGAACAGAGATGAGGAGGAATTTCTTTATTCAGTGGAATTCACTGCCACAAAGTGCTGTGTCAAGTCATTGGATATATTTAAAGTATTTTTGATTAGCCAGGCATTAAAAGTTATGGGGAGAAGACGAGAGAATGGGGTTGAGAGGAATAATACATCAACCATGATGGAATGGCAGAGGAGACATGATGGGCTGAGTGGCCTAATTCTGCTTGAATGTCTTATGGTCTTAACCTACTAACTGGTACGTTTCTGAACTTTGGGAGGAAACTTGGGCACCCAGAGGTCATGGGGAGTTGTACAAATTCCTTACAGATTGCTCTGGAATTGAACTCACACTCCGACGCCCGGAGTTGTAATAGAGTTGTTCTAACTGCTAGGCCAAAGAGCTTTTAAAGTGAAGGATAACATATGCATTGCAACCTTGGAAATAGTCCAGGTATTAAGGGAGACTGTGTTGTAAACATGTAATAGATAGTACACAGCCAGATTAAGGGTACACAACAGTATCAGTGTAACATACACAGAATAAACAGTGTGCAGGGTTGAAACTAGAGAGTGGGAGTAGTGAGAGAGAGTCTCATAGAACTCACATCAGAGAGAGCAGGAAAACCTCATCAGAGCCGGCATACCTAGAAGAGACTCCCAATGGAGCATACAACGGAGATACGAGGGACTGCCAATGCTGATTCTAGCATCTGGAATCTCTTCTCTCTCCACTGAGTGTATGCATACTAAGGGCACTGAGTTGGAGTTCCTTGTGGGCAGGAGAATGAGGTCCGATGACCTCCTGGGTATGTGAATTGGTGGGACTGGAGTTTGAGGCCTAGTGTTCAGGGTTCCGACATCAGCAAGTTTGGAGCCGGAGGCCTAGTGATCAGTGATCGGTGGACCTGGGTTGATGCAGAGGGTCGAGGTCTGAGGGTAGATTGGAAACCTGGTGTTACGACACGAGGGTTCTGACCAAAGAAAAAAATGGCTTAGCACTTTTGTACAAGGGTGCTTCTAAGGTGTGTCAAAAATCAAACTTACAAATATTAGCGAAAATAGCAAAAAGAAAACTGCCAATATTTGTAAAGAAGAAATCTACCAGAAAACTCTATAAATAGCTCCATACTCTGTACAGTGTGAACTCCTGACAGCTTGATTTCTCTCTCTCTCCCCTACCAAGAGCAATGAGCCCCACTTTTTAAGGCACCAGGACATATAATTTTTATTTACTCACAAAGTTAACTTAAGACTACACATGAATCAGAATATGATGCATCCCACAATGTAGTTAAAATCATATTACAAAGTAGACAGAAGTATCTACCTTGAATATAGTATACAAATAATATATACACATCCCCATTACTAAAGAAGTGGAATATTCCACCATGTATGGTGGGAAAGGCACCATCATGGCAAACTGAGCGCATCCGCTTGGTTTAAGACCCATTATAGAGGGAAGACATTGAAGTGCGCACACTCACCACAATGATGGCTGCAGAATGTCAAGTGTGTGTGTGTGTGTGTGTGTGTGTGTGTGTGTGTGTGTGTAACTACGCATATGGACAGAGTGAGTTTACTGAGCACTCTCTGTCATGCCCGGACTTCGAGGCCTGACGGCCACAGTCTGAGTCTGCGAATCTCTGCGAGCCCACTGGGGAAGTCGAAATTTCAATATCTGTGAGTCTGACCCGCTGGAGCCTAGAATCCAAAAGGGGACTCTTCTGGGGTTGGAGGACTGGTTATGTGCGTGACCAGGTGGATAGGAGAGAGGAACAAGGTTTGTTTTGTGGTTGTTATTTTGTCACTGGTTGTTTTCTGTTTTATTGTTTCTCATGTTGTTCTGCCAAGCATTATGGGAATGCTGTGTTGGTGCCAGAATGTGTTGTAATGCTTGCCCCGTATATCCTCAGGTGTGTCTGATGTGAATGCAAATAACACATTTCACTGTATTTTTCAGTGTACTTGAGATAAATCAATTTGAATCTTGAATTATATTGGTTTGGTCTTATACGTGCATTTATTACTGTAAAGAGAGCAAAAGTCTAATGTGATCCTAATGCTTTTAAGTTGTTTATGGTTAAAACGGTGAGTACACTTTATACTCTGAAGTTCATATTTGAACAAAGACTGTGGGGTATTTCTTTAACAGACCTTGAGTTACATCAAAAATAAGATGATGGGAAAGTAGCTAATTTGTGAACTTCTGTAAAATAGCTGTAAATGTGGTAGGATTTTCAGAAATTTGAGGCTACTGTTGTGCATTTGATATTTCAATAATATTTCAGTAATCTTGTGTGTGTATATATATATATATATATATATTCCTTGATTAAGTAGTCTTGTTTAAATCATCACATGATACGTGCACACCTTGCTTAAAGTAATCTCGAACTAGACCTGTATTCCCAGAATCCTTTGTATTCTTTGAATTAATTTAATGCTTTGCAGTTGCAAGACATAACATCTATCCTGACTAGAACTAATATATTTGGAGGCTACACTAACTAGAACTGTTCATACATTTGGAAGCTACCCCAATTCGATCTCCTTACAAACTTCAAGGCAACCCTAAATAGATCTGCAGTCTCCAGGGTTAAAAAATAATCAATGTGCCAAATAGTTAAGATGTTTCAAAAATTAATGTTTTTATCTTAAGGTTGCCAAATGTTTTTAAATAAAGCAGAGAATAATTGAAGCATCTATTTGGTGGAGGAAATGTGCCACACAATCCCCAGGGGAATAGTTCCATGGAGATGCTATTACCAGTGAAAAATTAGAACGTGAGCAGATGTTTGCTATTTCTGTCACTGTTTATTTAAGAATATTGTGTGATAATTGTAGAAGTTGTTTAAAGTTGGCTCTCTCCTCGAGATCTATTAGCAGAGAAGTCAAATTCTCATGCAACAGCTGTCCACTTTGAAGTAAACATCACATGAGAACACAAAGCAATTGAAGATGGGACTGGAAAAATTGTCACACAGGGTAGAAATCTGGAAAGATTGTACATCACTAGAACTTCTAGCTACATAGCAGCCTATGACAGATTTTCTTTCTTGCTAATTCACCAAATTAAGTAGAATGTGATAAGATACAGACTTGCCATGTCCTAAATGGTGGGATTACTGAAGGAGGAGAAAGGTTTAGCTAGACCCAACGTAGATTGGCAGACTGCTTTGTTGAGCACCTTCGTTCCATTTGCAACAAGCAGGGCTTCCCAGTGGCCAACCATTTTAATTGCAATCCCATTCTCATTCCACCATGTCAGCCCATGGCATCCTTTTCTGCCAGGATAATGCCACTCTCAGGTTGGCAGAGCAACACCTCATGTTCCATCTGGGTAGTCTGTAACCTGATGGCATGAACATAGATTTCTCTAACTTCCAGTACTTATTCCCCTTCCTATTACCTCCTGGTCCATTCCCAATCCTAGCTCTCCTTTTAGCCCTTCTTTTCTCTTCATCTATCACTTCCCCCTAGTGCCCCTCCTCTTTCCCTTTTTTCCATTGTCCACTCTCCTCTCTGATCAGATTCCTTCTTCTCTGGTCCTTTATCCTTTCAATCTATCACCTCCTAGTGTCTGACTTCATCCTCCTTCCCCCAAACACCCGGCTTCACTTTCCACCCTCCAGCCTGTTCTCCCTCTACTTGCCAACCTTCTTATTCGGCCTTCTTCCCACTTGCTTTCTGGTCCCGAAGACCTGAAAACTCGACTGGTTTTTCATTTCCACAGACGCTGTCTGAGCTGCAGAGTTTCTCCAGCATTTTGCATGTGTTACAACCAAAGATTTCCTTCTAGAAATTATAATGCATCAGAAATGAGCAGGCTAGAGAGGATGAGAAAACTCAGCATAAAGGAAATCAGACATTTAGAGCAGATTGTTGAGCCAAGAGTCAGGGGTTAACAAGATGGACCTTTGGGAAGGCAGGGTAGTGAGTCATGTATCTGTCAGATTGGCAGGGAAAAATGGAAAGAGGGTGATGGAATAGGAAAACTATGGAAAAGAAATAATTTCTAATATTGATTGAACATTTAGCTGATGGGATTTCGAGGAATAAGTATAGAGAGATCACAGACTGTTGCAGGAAATATAAGATTGTTGTAGTAGGTGATTTTAACTTGCCACTTATTGACTAGGAATCCCATACTGTAAAAGGACTAGATGGGATAGAGTTTGTCAAACGTGTTCAGGAAAGTTTCCTTCATCGGTACGTAAAAATCCCAGCAAGAGAGTGTGTGATACTGGATCTGCTGTTAGGGAATGGGACAGGGCAGGTGATAGAGGTGTGTGTAGGGGAATACTTTGTATCTGGTGATCACAATGACATTAGGTTCACATTAATGATGAAAAATATAGATCTAGTCCATGGGTTAAGATTCTAAATTGGAGAAAGGCCAATTTTGATGGGATCAGAAATGACTTGACCAGTGTGGATTGGGACAGGCTGTTTCCTGGCAAAGGTGAACTTGGTAAGTGGGAAGCCTTCCAAAAGCAGATTTTGAGAGTGTAAAATTTGTATGTGTCTGTCAGAATGAAAGGTAAGGATAACAAGTGTAGGAAACCTTGGCTTTCAAGAGATACAGAGGGCCTGGTTAAGAGGAAAAAGGAGGTGAATAGCAGGTATAGGGAGGTACAAACAAATGAGGAGCTTATGGAGTACAAGAAATGCAAAAGAACACTTCAGAAAGTAATCAGAAGAGCTAAAAGAAGGCACGGGATTCCCCTAGCAGGCAATGTGAAGGAGAATCCACAGGTTCTAAGGGATTTTATTGTCTTTTCCCAGTGGCTCAGGCAAGGGCGTATGAGTGTAGGTGTCAGAGCCCTGTGGAACTTGGGAGAGAGAGGATAAAAGGAGTAGATTCGGGTAAGAGTAAAAAACATTTCTTGAGCTGCACAGGCTCAGAAAGTGTTGGCGTTAGAGCCCTACTGAAGTTTGGAGTTATAGGTCACTCGATAGTCGGGGGACAAAAAGGAGATTCTGTGGCCGCAAACGAGACACCAGGATGGTGCGTTGCTCCTCAGCTGCAGGATATTCTCAAGGGGGATGGGGAACAGCAAGAGCTCGTGGTGCATATTGGCACAAAAGACATGGGCAGAAAAGGAAATGAGGTCCTGCACAATGAGTATGGAGAGATTTAAGGCCCTCCAAAGTTGTAATCTCCGGATTACTCCGTGTTGTGGGCTAGCACAGGCAGAAATGGGCAATAGCACAGAAGAAAGAATAGCTGAGAAGATGGTACTGGGGACAGGGTTTCAAGTTCTAGGATCGATCATTGGAACCTTTTCTGGGGAAGGGGTGGCCTGCACAAGAGGGACAGGTTGCACCTGAACTGGAGGGGAACCAATATCCTGACTGCGAGGCTGCTGTATGAGGTCATTCAGCCATTAAGCTCTATAATGAGTCAACCTATAGATGGGGCGGTGATGACTCCCTCCTGTTAGACAATTTCAAGTTACTTATTTTTTTATTCTTACTTACTTCTCTTCTAATATTTGTATATCTGTGCACTTGTAATGCCACTGTAATTTCCTTTGGGATCAATAAAATACTGATCTATCTATTTTTCTATCTAATGCTACTTGGGTGAGCTTAACCTAGATTTGCAGGGGTATGGAACCAGAGCTCCAGGTCAGTAAGGGAAGGATTGGACCAAAGGATAGATGTCAGGGAAAGTATTGTGGCCAAAATCCAAATAACAGGTTGATGGGTTGAAGTGCGTGCATTTTAATGCTACAGGTATTATGGGTGAGGGTGTTGAATTTAGAGCATGGATCAGCTGGTGGAACTATGATTTTGTAGCTATTAGTGAAACTTGCTTGAGAGAGAGAGGCAGGAACGGGTGATTACCATACCAAGTTTTTGAAGTTTTAGAAAAGATAGAGGAGGAGGTAAAAGAGAGAGGGGACACTACTAATCAAGGACAATATCACAGCTGCACTCAGAGGAGAAATAATGGAGCAGTTAGACACGGAGTCCATTTGGGTGGAACTCAGGAATAGAAAGGGTGCAATCACACTGGTGGGAATGTACTGCAGACCCCTAATAGCCACCATGACATTGAGAAACAGATGTGTAATTAGATTAAGGAAATGTGTAAAAATAGCAGGGTTGTTGTCATCGGGCATTTCAACTTCCCTGATTTAAAGTGGGACTTTCTGAGCATCAGGGGTTTAAATGGGGCAGAATTTGTTAACTGTATCCAAGAAGGTTTCTTAAAGCAATACGTGGACGGTCCAATGAGAGGAGGAGCCACGCTGGACCTGGTGTTGTGTAATGAACCTGGCCAGGTGACTGACCTTTCAGTGGGTGAGCAGTCAGGCAACAGTATTAGGAGAATGTGAGTGAGGTACTTAATGAGTACTTTGTTTCAGTATTTACCAAAGAAAGGATTTGGAGGACCAGGAGGTCAGTGTTGTGTGTATAAGTAAGTTAGGGTGTTTAGCGGTCAAGGATGACGAAGTGTTGGGCCTCCTAATGAGTATTAAGGTGAATGTCCCCAGGGCCTGAAGGAATTTACCCCAGGTTAATGAAAGAGGCAGGAGCCCTTGACCAGTATCTTTGTGTCCTCTCTAGCCACAGGCACGGGCCAGGAGGACGGGTGAGTGGCAAATGTTGTACCTCTACTTAAGAAGGGAACAGGGGAAAATTACGGGAACTATAGACTGGTGAGTCTGACGTCAATTGTAAGGAAATTGCTGGGGGAAATTCTTAGGGATAGGATATATAAGCATTTGGAAACCCATGGCTTAATTAGGGTTGGGGTTTTGGAAGGGTGTGGAGGAGGTTTACCTGGATGCTGCCTGGTTTGGAGGGCATGTGTTATCACGAGAGTTTGGATAAATTTGGGATGTTTTCTCTGGAGTGCCAAAAGCTGAGAGGAGATCTGTTGGAGGTTTACAGGATTATGAGAGGCATAGATAGAGTGGACAGAGAGTATCTGTTACCCACGGTTGAAATATCTAATACCAGAGGACATGCGTGGAAGATGAGAGGGGTAGGTTCAAGGAGGATGTGAGGCTAAGTTTTTTACTCAGAGAGGGTGGATGCCTGGAATGTGCTGTCTGGTATGGTGGAGGAGGCAAGTGCATTAGAGGCTTTTAAGAGATATATGGATAGGTACATGGACGTAAGAAAGATGGAGGGATTTGGACATGGTATAGATAAGAGGCAAGTGTTTGGGTGTTTTTGATTTGCTTTTTAGCTGTCTGGCACAACATTTTGGGCTGAATGGCCTGTTCCTGAAAGATCAAAATGGTAATCAGTGTGTGGAGACAAAACAGATGGGGGAGATCTTAAATGTATTCTTTGCATCTGTGTTTACTTGCGAGACAGACACAGAGTCTATAGAAGTGAGGCAAAGCAGCATCAACTTCATGGACCCTGTACAGATTACAGAGGAGGAGATGTTTGCTACCCTGAGGCAAATCAGAGTGGATAAATCTCCAGGGCTTGACAAGGTGTCCCCTCAGACCCTGTGGGAGGGAAGTGCAGAAATTGCTGGGGCCCCAGCAGAGATATTTAAATCATCCTTAGTGACAGGAGAGGTACCAGAGGACTGGAAGATAGCCAGTGATGTTCTGTTGTTTAAAAAAGGCTCAAAACATGAACCAGAAAATTATAGGCCAGTGAGTCTGACATCAGTTGTAAGAAAGTTATTGGAAAGTATTCTAAGGGACTGGATATCTAAGGATTTGGAAAGCCATGGACTGGTTAAGGATAGTCAGTATGGCTCCATGTGTGCTAGGTCATGTCTAACCGATCTTAAAGCTTTTTGAAGAAGTTACTAGGAAAGTGGATGTTGTCTACATGGACTTTGGCAAGGGATTTGACAAGGTCCTACGTGGGAAGTTGGTGAAGAAGGTTCAGTCACTCAGCATTCAAGATGAGGTAGTAAGTTGGATTAGACATTCGATGTGTGGGAGAAGCCAGAGAGTGGTAGTAGATGGTTCCCTCTCTAACTGGAGGCTGTAACTAGTGGATCGATGGTGGGTCGGTAGGTGTTTGTCATCTATTTCAATGATCTAGATGATAACGTGGTTAACTGGATCAGCAAATTTGCAGATGACACCAAGTTAGTGGACAGTGAGGAAGGCTATCATAGCTTGCAGAGGGATCAAATTCATCTGGAAAAATGGGTTGAAAAATGGCAGATGGAATTTAAAGCAGACGGCGTGAGGATTTGCACTTCAGTAGGACCAACCAAGGTAGGTCATACACAGTCAACCGTATGACACTGAGGAGTGCTGTAGAACAAAGGGATAGGGAAATATAGGTACATAATTCATTGAAAGTTGTATCATAGGTAGCCAGGGCCATAAAGAAAGCTATTGGCTCATTGGCCTAATATGGAGTATTGTGTGCAGTTTTGGTCATTGACTTACAGAAAGGGTGTAAATAAGTTTGAAAGAGTACAGAGAAAATTTGCAAGGATGTTATGGGGTCTGAAGGACCTGAGTTATAAGGAAAGATCAATAGGTTGGGACTTTATCCCTTAGAACAGAGAAGACTGTGAGCAGACTTGACAGACGTATACAGCAGGCTTTTTCCACAGAGATTGGGTGGGACTACAGCCAAGGTCATAGGTTAAGGGTGAAAGGTGAGAAGTTTCAGAGGAACATGAAGGAACCTTCTTCACTCAGAGGGCTGTGAGAGTGTGGAATGAGCTGTCAGAACAAGTGGTGCAAGCGAGCTCGATTTCAGCATTTAAGAGAAGTTTGGATAGGCAGGAGTATGGAGCGCTGTGGTCTCCGTGCAGGTCGATGGGAGTAGGCAGTTTAAATTTTTCATCATGGACTGGATGGGCTGAAGGCCTGCTTCTGTGCTGTACTTCTATATGACTCGGAATTACCAAGTGGAAATAAGAAGTATTGACAGGGCAAATGCAAGCAGGCTTTTTCTGCTGAGGTTGGGTGAGACTACAATTAGAAGTCATGGGTTAAGGGTGAAAGGATAAATGTTTAAGACCATAAGATATAGGAGCAGAATGAGGCCATTTGGCCTATTGAGTCTGCTCCAAAATCTCATCATGGCTGATCCAGTTTTCCTCTCAGCCCCAATTTCCTGCCTTCTCCCCGTATCCCTTCATGCCCTGACCAGTCAAGAATCTGTCAATCTCTGTGTTGAGATACATAAAGACCTGGCCCTCACAGCTGCCTGTTGCAAAGAATTCCACAGAGTCACCACCCTCTGGCTAAAGAAGTTCCTCATCATCTCCATTCTAAAAGGACACCCTCTATTCTGAGGCTCTGACCGCTGGTCTTAGACTATCCCACCATAGGTAACATCCTCTGCACATCCACTCGATCAAGGCCTTTAAGCATTCAATAGGTTTCAATGACATCACTCCCCATTCTTATGCATTCCAGTGAATACAGGCCCAGAGCCATCAAACGCTCTTCATATGACAAGCTGTTCAATCCTGGAATCAGTTTTATAAACGTTCTTTGAACATTCTCCCATTTCAGCACATCTTTTCTAAGATAAGGGGCCCAAATCTGATCACAATACTCAAGTGAGTCCTCACCTGTGCTATATAAAGTCTCAACATTACATCCTTGCTTTTATATTCTAGTCCTCTTGAAACAAATGCCGACATTGAATTTGCCTTCCTCACCACAGACTCAACCTGCAAATTAACCTTTAGTGAATCCTGCACAAGGACTCCAAAATACCTTTGCACCTCAGTTTTTTGTATTTTCTCTCCATTTAGAAAGTAGTCAACTCTTTCATTTCTTCTACCAAAGTGCATGACCATGCACTTCCCAACACTGTATTCCATCTGTCATTTCGTTGCCCATTCTCCTAATTTGTCTAAGTCCTTCTGTAGCCTCTCTACTTCCCCCAAACCACCTGCCCCTCTACCTATCTTCATATTGTTGGCAAACTTTGCAACAAAGCCATCAAATCCATCATCCAGATCATTGAAATATAACGTTAAAAAAATGGTCCCAACACTAACCCATGTGGAAAACAAGTAGACACTGGGAGCCAATCAGGAAAGGCTTCCTTTCTTTCCATTCTTTGCCTCCTGCCAATCAACCACTGCTTTATCCATGCTAGAATCTTTCCTGTAATACCATGGGCTCGTAGCTTGTTAAGCAGACTCATGCGTGGCAGCTTGTCAAAATCCTTCTGAAAATCCAAGTACACAATATCAACCGATTCTCATTTGTCTATCCTGCTTGTTATTTCTTCAAAGAATTCCAACAAATTTGTCAAGCAATATTTTTCCTTGAGGAAACCATGCTGACTACAGCCTATTTTATCCTGTGCCTTCAAGCACCCTGAGACCTCATCCTTAATAATTGACTCCAACATCTTCCCAACCACTGAGATCAGACTGACTGGCCTATAGTTTCCCTTTTCTGCCTCTCTCCCTTCTTGAAGAGTGGAGTGACACTTGCAATTTTCCACTCTTCCAGAACCAATCTAGAATCTAATGATTCTTGAAGGAAAGTTAATAATGCCTCCGCAATCTCTTCAGCCACTTCTTTCAGAACTCTGGGGTGTACACCATCTGGTCCAGGTGACTTATTCTTCTCTAGACCTTTCGGTTTCCCAAGAATCTTCTCTGTGGTAATGGTAACTTCACACACTTCATGCCCCCTGATATCTGGAACATTCATCATACTACTCGTGTCTTACCCAGTGAAGACTGACACAAAGTATTTATTCAATTTGTCCCCCATTATAACCTCTGCAGCATCTTTTTCCAGAGGTTCAATATTGACTCTCTCTTTTACACTAAAGCAACATTTAATCTCCTCTTCAATATTATTGGTTAGTTTACTTTTGTATTCCATCTTTACAAACCACAGGTTGGTGGTGGTGTAGTTAGTGTGGAGGATTGTTGAAGATTGCAGAGACACATTGATAGGATGCAGAAGTGGGCTGAGAAGTGGCAGATGGAGTTCAACCCAGAGAAGTGTGAGGTGGTACACTTTGGAAGGACAAATTCCAAGGCAGAGTACAAAGTAAATGGCAGGATACTTGGGAGTGTGGAGGAGCAGAGGGATCTAGGGGTACATGTCCACAGATCCCTGAAAGTTGCCTCACAGGTAGATAGGGTAGTTAAGAAAGCTGATGGGGTGTTAGCTTTCAGAAGTCGAAGGATAGAGTTTGAGGGTCACAGGGTAATGATGCAGCTCTATAAAACTCTGGTTAGGCCACACTTGGAGTACTGTGTCCAGTTCTGGTCGCCTCACTATAGGAAGGATATGGAAGCATTGGAAAGGGTACAGAGGAGATTTGCCAGGATGCTGCCTGGTTTAGAGAGTATGGATTATGATCAGAGATTAAGGGAGCTAGGGCTTTACTCTTTGGAGAGAAGGAGGATGAGAGGAGACATGATAGAGGTATACAAGATATTAAGAGGAATAGACAGAGTGGACAGCCAGCCCCTCTTCCCCAGGGCACCACTGCTCAGTACAAGAGGACATGGCTTTAAGGTAAGGGGAGGGATGTTCAAGGGGGGTATTAGAGGAAGGTTTGTTACTCACAGTGGTTGGTGCGTGGAATGCACTGCCTGAGTCAGTGGTGGAGGCAGACACACTAGTGAAATTTAAGAGACTACTAGACATTTAAGGTGGAGGGTTATATGGGAGGTAGGGTTTAAGGGTCGGCACAATATTTTGGGCCGAATAGCCTGTACTGTGCTGTATTGTTCTTTGTCCTTTACCTTCTTAATGACTTTTTTAGTTGCCTTATGTTGGTATTAAAAAGTTTCCCTATCCTCTAACTTCCCATTAATTTTTGCTCTATTATATGCCCTCCCTTTGAAGTAGGGGTTGGCATTGACTCCTCTTGTTAGCCACAGTTGTGTCATCTTTCCTTTAGAATTCCCAAAGATATATACATCTTTGGGATGTATATATCCGTGCCTTCCAAGTTGCTTCCAGAAATTCCAGCCATTGCTGCTCTGCCATCATCCCTGCCAGTGTTCTTTTCCAATCAGCTAGAAACATAGAAAACCTGTAGCACTGTGGTGAACTACATACACCTGTCTGGACACGGCCCTCTGCTGACTGCTCCTGTGGCTCCTCCCACAGACCCCTGTATAAAGGCGATTGGAGGCACTGCTCCTCCCTCAGTCTCCAGGATGTTGTGTGGTGATCTCTTGCTACTAATCGCGGTCTCTTGCAGCTAATAAAAGCCTATTGTTCGCCTCTCATCTCCGAGAGTTATTGATGGTGCATCAATTTTATTAGCTGCAATTTTAAAACATGGAGAGCATTTTACGACCAGACAAATTGGACATTGATCCTCAATCTCCCGAAGCAGCTATTGCTTTTGAACTCTGGCTTGCAAGCTTCCAATCGTACCTGGAAGAGATTCCCGTGACTGAGCCTGCTATCATGCACAGAGATCTCCTCTCCAGAGTCAGTCTGAGGGTATACTCCCTAATCAGGGACCTGCCGACCTACCAAGGGGCACTGGACGCCCTCAAAAGGCAGTACCTGTGGCCGGTGAACACCGTCTATACAAGACATTGCTTAGCGATGTGGCGGCAGCGGGCCGGAGAGTCGAGCGCTGAGTTTGTCCGGGCCCTACAGACACTCGTGCGGGCCTGCGACTGCAGGGGACTGATGGCGGAACAGCATGCGGAGCTCCTGGTACGAGACGCCTTCGTCACAGGGATCAGGTCAGTGTACGTGCGCCAGCGGCTGCTGGAACACGCCGATCTTAACTTACAGTCGGCGATCGTACTGGCCGATACGCTGGAGGCTGCTCTGCACAACGCTGACGCTGTCCAGGCGTGCGATCTCCCGCTGGCCCCGTGGATGCTGCAGACCCCGCCACCTGCTGGCGAATCGACCACAGCTGCTGCCACTCGCGAGTCCGTGAACTCCCCGCAACCCTCCGGCGTATCGACCACAGCTGCTGCCAGTTGCAAGTCTGCGCAGTGTTACTTCTGCGGACTCAAAAAGCACCCCCGAAAACACTGCCCGGCCCAAGAAGCTACCTGCTCCAGCTGCGGAAAGAAGGGCCACTTCGCCAAGGCCTGTGTCCAAACCACGAGCGGGGTCGAGCAGCGCCGCGTGCGAGGCATGGGGGTGGCCATCTTGGTCGCCGCCATCTTGCCTGCCCACCTCGTGCGAGGCATGGGAGTGGCCATCTTTGTCGGCGCCATCTCGCCCCGCCTCCAACCCACGGGTGCTTACCGGGCACCAAGACGGCGATTCAACTCTGGCCTCCATAACCCTCGACTAAAGCGCTCCACACCAGCTTGCAAGGTCAATGATGGACATCCTGGTGGAGGGGCACAGGACGAGCTGCCTGTTTGACACGGGCAGCACTGAGAGTTTTATTCACCCGGACACAGTGCAATGCTGCGGACTCATGACACAGCCGGTAAGCCAGAGGGTCACCATGGTATCTGGATCTCATTAAAACAGACATCCGGGGGGGGTTGTGTAGTGACATTGGTGGTGCAGGGCACAGAATATCGGAACTTTGCGTTACTGGTCATGCCTCAACTGTGTGCCCCTGTGCTATTGGGGCTCGACTTCCAGAGCCACCTGAAAAGTGTGACAATGGAGTATGACGGGCCCCTCCCACCACTCACTGTCAGGAATCCTCAGTTTTGTGGGACTTCGCCATATACTCCGTTACCACACGCACATACACACCGAACCACACATCCTGCCCAGCACCATGCCGATAGCTGTGCTACTGACACTACTTGCAGCCTCTCCACCCTCAAGATCCCTCCCCCATCGCTGTTCGCCAACCTGACCCCCGACTGTAAACCTGTGGCAACTAAAAGCAGGAGGTACAGCGCGGGGGACAGGGCCTACATTCAGTCGGAGGTGCAGTGGCTGCTCAGGAAGGGGATCATTGAGCCAAGCACAAGTCCTTGGAGGGTCCAGGTGGTTGTTGCTCGGACCGGGCAGAAAAATAGGATGGTCGTGGACTATAGCCAGACCATCAATAGGTTCACGCAGCTTGACGCGTACCCCCTACCCTGCATCGCAATATGGTCAACCAGATAGCTCAGTACAAGGTGTTCTCGACCATAAACCTGAAATCCGCTTATCACCAGCTCCCCATCCGCCCGGAGGACCGCCCCTACACGGCCTTCGAGGCGGACGGCAGGCTCTATCACTTCCTGCGTGTCCCCTTCGGTGTCACAAATGGTGTCTCTGTCTTCCAGAGAGAAATGGACTGGATGGTGGACCAGTGCCAACTGAAGGCCACGTTCCCATATCTGGATAACATCACCATCTGCGGTCACCACTGGCAGGATCATGACACCAACCTCCAATGATTTTTCCAAGTGGCCAAAGCTCTGAACCTTACCTATAACAGGGACAAGTGTGTGTTTGGAACCACCCAACTTGCAATCCTTGGGTATGTCGTGGAGAACGGGGTCATTGGCCCTGATCCCAATCGTATGCGCCCCCTGTTGGAACTCCCTCTTCCCGCCACCCTCAGAGCCCTCAAACGGTGCCTGGGCTTCTTTTCCTATTATGCCCAATGGGTCCCTCACTATGCAGACAAGGCCCGCCCCCGGTCAAGTCCACCACATTTCCCCTCTCAGCCGAGGCCCGCGCGGCCTTCAGCCGCATTAAAGGGGACATTGCCAAATCAACGATGCATGCGGTGCACGAGACCATTCCCTTCCAAGTAGAGAGTGACGCCTCCGATTTCGCGCTGGCTGCTACCCTCAATCAGGCAGGAAGGCCAGTAGCATTCTTTTCTCGTACCCTTCAAGGCCCTGAAATTCGGCACTCCGTGCTGGAGAAAAAAGCCCAGGCCATAGTGGAAGCTATTAGGCACTGGAGGCACTATCTCGTCGGCAAAAGGTTCACCTTGCTGACCGACCAGTGCTCAGTTGCGTTCATGTTTAGCAACCAACAGCGGGGCAAAATCAAAAATGATAAAATTTTGTGGTGGAGAATGGAACTCTCCACCTACAACTATGATATCCTGTACCAGCCTGGAAGGCTCAATGAGCCCCCGATGCCCTATCCCGGGGAGCGTGTGCCAGCGCGCAGCTCGACCGGCTATACGCCCTCCATGCAGATCTTTACCACCCGGGGGTCACCCGATTTTACCATTTTGTGAAAGCCCGGAACCTGCCTTACTCCCTTGAGGACATCAGGACGATGACTAGGGACTGCCAAGTCTGCGCTGAGTGCAAACCACACTTCTACCGTCCTGAAAAGGCGCAACTTATCAAGGCCACCTGCCCCTTTGAGCGACTGAGTGTTGACTTTAAGGGCCCCCTTCCCTCCACTGACCACAATGTCTACTTTCTCAACATAATCGACAAGTACTCGCGGTTCCCCTTTGCCATCCCCTGCCCCGATACCACTGCCACGTCTGTCACAAAAGCCCTGCACCAGCTCTTCACTCTGTTCGGATATCCCTGCTATATCCACAGTGATAGAGGCTCCTCCTTTATGAGTGACGAGTTGCGCCAGTACCTGGTGGCTAGGGGTATTGCTGCCTGTAGGACCACAAGCTATAATCCCCGGGGGAATGGACAGGTGGAGAGGGAGAATGCCACAGTGTGGAAGGCCACACTCTTAGCCCTTAGGTCAAAGGGATTGCCAGTCTCTCGCTGGCAGGAGGTCCTCCCCGAGGCACTCCACTCCATCCGCTCCCTGTTATGCACGTCCACCAATGCCACCCCTCATGAGCAACTCTTTTCTTTTCCCAGGAAGTCTGCCACTGGGACCACCCTACCAGCTTGGCTGACATTCCCAGGGCCAGTGCTGCTCCGGAAACATGCGAGGAGCAATAAATACTCCCCGCTGGTCGAGAGGGTTCACCTTCTACATGCGAACCCCCAGTATGCCTACGTGGTCTTACCTGATGGGCAGGAGGACACGGTCTCCATCTGCGACCTGGCGCCCGCAGGAGCACCAGACCCCTACCTCGAACACTCCATGGTGACTGTGAATCCCGTACCCACCGATATATATACCCATGAGACACCGCGCACACCAAGCCCTACACAGACTCCTCACGACACTCCCATACCAGCTGCCTCGCACACGCATGAGGGATTACTGATGCCTAACGGGCTGGCACCTCAAGTCAGGCCGGAGCCAGCACAACCACCGTCACTGGTGCAATCACCACCGGTGCTACGTAAATCGCAGCGATGGACTCGACCGCCTGATAGACTTAATCTGAAAATATACTTGTAAGAAACTTCGCCACCTGGGGACCCTCTTTTAAAACAAAGGTGGGGGTGAATGTGGTGAACTACATATACCTGTCTGGACACGCCCCTCTGCTGACTGCTCCTCTGGCTCCTCCCACAGACCCCTGTATAAAGGCGATTGGAGGCACTGCTCCTCCCACAGTCTCCAGGATGTTGTGTGGTGATCTCTTGCTGCTAATAAAAGCCTATTGTTTGCCTCCCATCTCCAAGAGTTATTGATGGTGCATCAAGCACAATACAGGCCCTTTGGCCACAAAGCTGTGCCGAACATGTCCTTACCTGAGAAATTACCTAGGCTTACCCATAGTCCTCTATTTTTCTGAGCTCCGTATACCTGTCCAGGAGCCTCTTAAAAGACCCTATCATTTCTGCCTCCTCCACCGTTACCGGCAGCCCATTCTACGCACTCAGAACTCTCTGAGTAAAAAAAACTTACCCCTGAATCTCCTCTGTACCTACTCCCCAGCACCTTAAACCTGTGCCCTCTTGTGGCAGCCATTTCAGCCCTGGGAAAAAGCCTCTGACTATCTACACAATCAATGCCTCTCATCATCTTATACAGCTCTATCAGGTCACCCCTCATCCTCCATCGCTCCAAGGAGAAAAGGCCAAGGACCCTCAACCTATTCTCATAAGGCATGCCCCCCAATCTAGGCAACATCCTTGTAAATCTCCTCTGCACCCTCTCTATGGTTTCCACATCCTTCCTGTAGTGAGGCGATCAGAACTAAGCACAGTATTCCAAGTGGGGTCAGTGCAGGGTCCTATATAGCTGCAACATTACCTCTTGGCTCCTAAACTCAATCCCAGGATTGATGAAGGCCAATGCACCGAATGCCTTCTTAACCAGAGAGACAACCTGCGCAGCTGCTTTGAGTGTCCTATGGCCTCGGACCCCAAGATCCCTCTGATTTCTAGTTCTGGCCAGCTTCTCTCATGCCTCTGTAATTCCACTTTACTCAACTGTAATACTGATACATCTGACTTTAGCTTCCCCTTCTTAAATTTCAGGGTGAACTTGATCACCTGTCCGTGAAGGTTTTTACCTCCAGCTCTCTGATCAGCTCTGGTTCATTGCAGAACACCCGGTCCAGAATATCTCAACCTGTGTGGCAGGCTCAACCATGAGCTGCTCTTAAAAGCCATCTCAGAAACACTCTAGAAATTCTCTCTCCTGTAATCAATTTTCCCAATCTACCTGCATGGGAAGCCCCCCATGTCTATTTGCCATTGCCCTCTTGGCATGCGTTTTCGATCGCCTGTTGTAATTTGTAGATTACATCCTTATTACTGTTTTGGGTTCTGTATACAACTCCCTGCAGGTTCTTTTCACTCTTGCAGTTACTTAGCTCTATCCATATTTTTAACACTTTCATATGTCACCACTTTCTAATGATTTGATTTCATTTATTACCATCAGAGCAATGCTGACCCCTCTGCCTTCCTCCCTGTCTTTTTGATACAATGTGTATCCTTGGACATTAAGCTCCCAGCTGTAATCTTCTTTCAGCCATGATTCAGTGATGCCTACGACATCGTACATGTCAATCTGTAACCGTGCTGCAAGTTCATCTACTTTATTCTGTGTACTGCACACATTCAGATACAACACCTTTGGTTGATTTTGTCCATCTTTACATTGCATCTCATTCTGTTGACTGCAATTTTGCCCTGTCAGCTGCCTCTCCTGACTGCACATTGCTTCTGTTTGTAAAACCAGCTGCCTCGTCTTCAGCACTATCGTCCGCCTTTCCTACGACACTTCTTGCATTGAAGTAAATGCAGATCTGGACACTAGTCACACCAGGCTCAACCTTTTGATTCCTAACTTTGTCTTAGGGAAATAAGGTGCAAGGGGAACGTGAGGGGCAACCTCTTCACTCAGAAGGTGGTGAGATTGCGGACTGATCTTGGAGTAGGTTTGAAGGTTTGCACAGTGTCACGGCCTGAAGAGCTGTACTGTGCAGTAATAAGACCATAAGACCATAAGACATAAGGCATCTGGCCAATCATGTCCGCTCTGCCATCTTAGCTGGTTTATTATCCCTCTCAACCCCATTCTCTTGCCTTCTCCTCATAGTCTTTGACACTCTGATTAATTGAGAACTTATCAACCTCTGCTCTGAATATACCCAATGATCTGGCTTCCACAGCCATCTGTGGCAATGAATTCCACAGGTTCACTACCTTCCTCCCCGTCTCCATTTTAAGGGGATATCCCTGTTTTCTGAAGTTGTCCTCTGGTGTTAGACATCGCACTTTGGGAAATATCTACGGGCACTGCTGTGGCGTGACGCTATCACAGCTCAGGATGTCAAAGCTCAGAGTTCAATCATACGTAAGCAGTCAGCATGGACTCCCTGTGGAATGTGTGGGTTTTCTCCATGTCTTCTGGTTTCTTCGCACAGTCCAAAGATGTACCAGTTGTAGGTTAATTGATTATTGTAAATTGTCACCAAAGTACCTGTTCCTTATATGTTAACCCTTTCATTCCTGGGGTAATTCTCGTGAACCTCCTGGACCCTCTCCAATGCCAGCACATCTTTGCTTAGCTGAGTTGAAATGTTTACGTGATTTACTGTAAACAGCTTATCCTGGAACGGTGGATTGTCGGACGCTGAGAGAGGAAACAGCTCTATATTTAGCAACATCCCGAGGATACGTGGAGTGTCTGACTTGTTTACTGGAAGCTGGGGCGGAATGCGATATCACCAATAAGACCAAAGAAACAGCACTCTACAAAGGTAACCAACACTCTTCTTCAGTTTATGTATTGCCTCTATAAACCATTCCCAAACAGAGATTGCAGTGGATTAGCCGGTAAGTGTTGAAAGCTTTTGTGGGTTCTGTCAAGGGTGCATACTGTGCACTTGCAAAATGTGGATCAGAATCAGAATCAGGTTTATTATCACTGGCATGTGACGTGAAATTTATTAACTTAGCAGCAGCAGTTCAATGCAATACGTAATCTAGCAGAAAGAAAAAATAATAATAAAATAAAACATAAAATAAGCAAGTAGATCAATTATGTACCAACACTGCAACCTCCAGCACTTAGAAGAAAAACTGCTTCTGAAGCCCTTCATGATAAATAGTCTTTTATACAGTGAAATACCTGGCAGGAATTGCAAAACATTTGACCACAAGACCCTACGAAGAACTGTATGGACTGATAAGAGAATTATCACAGTCTCTCTTTCACCTATCAGAGATGTTTATCAGGAGCACTGTATACATGTACACAGGGCCTTAGCATTGTCAATGACCCCGCTCGTCCTTCCAACAATCTCTGTAACACCCTACCATCAGGCAGGAGGTACTCTAGCATTAGGACAAGAACTTTTAGGATGAGAAACAACTTCTTCCTCCAGACTGTGAGACTACTAAACACCTTGCGAGCACCCAAGTCTTATCACGTTGTGTCAGAGGCATTATACTATTTACTTTGTAACTTGTGTCATAAATGCATTTTATCATTTGTTAACTTAATGGCAGTAATATTACTTTATGTGTGAGAGATATATTGTGTTGTGCACCTTGGTCTGGGGGAGTGTTGTTTTGTTTGGTGGTATATGGCAGCTTGAACTAGTGACTTAGTTGCTTATTTATTGAGATACAGCCTGGCCCTTCAAACCACACCCCCAGCAATCCCCCGATTTAATCCTCGCCTAGTCATGGGACAATTTACAATGACCAATTAACCTTCCAACCAGTATGTCTTTGGACCGTGGGAGGTAACCGGAGTGGCCGGAGGAAATCCATGCCATCACGGAGAGAATGCACAAATTCCTTAAAGGCAGCAGAGGGAAATGAACTGGGCTACTGTGTTGCCCATCTTCTTAACAGTTAACCAGTCTCAGGTGTCCCTCAGGGTCACACACTATCCTGCCTAGGAAACAGGTGGCCATTCCTTCATTGGGCCCAACTGGGAGAACTAGCCACCCAATGACACTGCAAAAGGTTTGTGGAAGGGAACTGAGCACCACTTTCCAATTCTGGATGGGCAACGCAGTCAGGTCTGGACAGACATGACCATAAGCAATGAACAAAATTATCCTAATTTCCCACTTTAAATTATTGCATTAATTTTACACGACAACCAAATGACTTTTCAATTTGTGCTTCACCCACTAAAACTCTATCAAGTTCAAGTTTATTGTCATCTGACAGTACATAGAAAGAACCAAATGCAACAACGTTCCTCTGGACCAGACAGACAGACAGACAGACTTTATTGATCCCGAGGCAAATTGGGTTTTGTTACAGCTGCACCAACCAAGAATAGTGAAGAAATATAGCAATATAAAACCACAAATAATCAAATAATAATAAGTTAATCATGCCAAGTGGAAATAAGTCCAGGACCAACCTATTGGCTCAGGGTGTCACACAACATATATTACACCCAGTACATTAAACAAAATACAGAGGATTCCAGTTCATTGGGACACCTCAGACTAATATATTTTGATCCAATTAGTGGCTGCATATGCAACTAACACAATATAAAAACTTTGCTTGAAGCATGGTGTTGCGTCTAATGGCCACACAAGTGCACCTGACTGACACTAGTTAGTATCCGTTCAGCAACAGTCTCCTGTCCAAGTTAAGTGGCATAGTGTCCCAAATAAATTAAGGGAACCCTGACAATTTTCTCGATTAGTTTTTGTGCTTTGAGAGTTGTCCTGAATAAGCAGCTGCACCAATTAACTGATGCCCCAATTAACCAGAAACCACCGCATTACCACAAATAAATTAATAAAATAGAATTCAAAAATGCATATATTGTGCAGCACAATGTCCCCAATTTTGTCAGCACATATTAATTTAGCTTTTTGATTTCTTTTTCTACAGCCTGTGAAAATAAAAATGTGGAGGTTGTGAAATTGCTGGTTAAGTTCAATGCTGATGTGAATCACCGCTGCAACCGTGGATGGACTGCTCTTCACGAGGCAGTTGTACGGAATGATCTGGACATTATTGAAACTCTGATCACCGCCGGTGCCAAGATTGAGTCAACAAATGCCTATGGAGTCACTCCATTGTTTGTTGCAGCTCAGAGTGGACAATTGGAAGCCTCGCGTTTTCTTGTCAAGTGTGGTAAGTGTAACTATCTCCAAGTGTGTTAGTGAGAATGGACACTGGACTATGAGGTCTTCTACTGCAAGGATTTGGTAATCAAAGGACGCCAAGCTGGAAGACAATTGGTAAAAGGCAAAATGAGGAGAGAAACAAAGACAACACTGGAGAACTCAGCAGGTCAGGCAGCATCTGTGGAGACATATAAACAGTCGACATTTCAGGCTGGGACTCTAAGGGGAAGAAGCCAGAATAAAAAGGTGGGGGGAGGGGAATGAGGACAAGCTAGAAGTTGATAGGTGAAGCCAGGTGGGTGGGAGTGGGGGGATGAAGTTAGAACCTGGGAGGCGATAGGTGGAAAAGGCAAAGGGCTGAAGAGGAAGGAATCTGATAGGAGAGGAGAGTGGACCATGGAGAGAGGAGAGGAGGATGAGCACCAGGGGAAGTTGAATGGCAGGTGAGGGGAAGAGAAGGGGTAAAAGGGGAGCTGGGGTTGGGAATGGAAAGGCAGGGAATGGGGATGGGGAATATCCTCACCGAGCAGCTGAGGAGGAGGAGTAAGAGGTTGGAGTTGGGAACTGAAAACAGGAAAGAGGGAGGAGAATAAAATTACCAGGTTGGAGACATTGAGGTTCATACATTAGGTTGGAGGCTAAAATGAGGAGAGAGTTTGCTGAGCAGTGAGTTTTTATGATCTACATTGCACTCTGTCAGAGGGGTGAGAGCAGGTTTAGAAGGGACGGATAAACGGTTGAAGAGGAGGACGATTCACTACTCTGGAAATTATGCAAACACATGAGACATCAAAGCTAAGAGCAGGAGTTGGCCATCTGGCTCATTGAGCCTGCTCTGCATTTCAATAATCATGATTGATCCAGCTAACGTCTCAGCTCTAGTTACCTGCCTTTCCCCCATAATCCTTAATCCCCCTGCTGTACAAAAACCTCTCCTTTCCCCCATAATCCTTAATCCCCCTGCTGTACAGAAACCTCTCCTTTCCCCCATAATCCTTAATCCCCCTGCTGTACAGAAACCTCTCCTTGCCCCCATAATCCTTAATCCCCCTGCTGTACAGAAACCTCTCCTTTCCCCCATAATCCTTAATCCCCCTGCTGTACAGAAACCTCTCCTTTCCCCCATAATCCTTAATCCCCCTGCTGTACAAAAACCTCTCCTTTCCCCCATAATCCTTAATCCCCCTGCTGTACAAAAGCCTCTCCTTTCCCCCATAATCCTTAATCCCCCTGTTGTACAAAAACTTCTCCTTTCCCCCATAATCCTTAATCCCCCTGCTGTACAGAAACCTCTCCTTTCCCCCATAATCCTTAATCCCCCTGCTGTACAGAAACCTCTCCTTTCCCCCATAATCCTTAATCCCCCTGCTGTACAGAAACCTCTCCTTTCCCCCATAATCCTTAATCCCCCTGCTGTACAAAAACCTCTCCTTTCCCCCATAATCCTTAACCCCCCTGCTATACAAAAGCCTCTCCTTTCCCCATAATCTTTAATTCCCCCTGCTGTACAAAAACCTCTCCTTTCTCCCATAATCCTTAATCTCCCTGTCATACAAAAATCTTTCGAACTGTATTTTATGTATATCTAATGACATAGCCTCTATTGTTTCCCTGGGCAGAGAATTCCACAGATTCACTACTCTCCTTATCTCCATCCTAAATTAATCCCCCCTCCCCCCCATTCTGGGGTCATGTCTGCTAGATTCAGTCTCACACACCAGTAGCAACAACTTTCCAGCCTCTATCTTCAAATTCAAGTTCAAGTTTAATTGTCGTTCAGTCATACATGAATACTGGTGAATCCAGCCAAACGAAACAGCTTTCATCTGAGACCACAGTGCAAAACTCAGAACCCACAGTCACACACAGCATGAAGCACATATAATCACTATAGCAGTGAACATCGAGTCTCACCAGTGTTGATGGTTTGTCAGCAAGAACAAGCCCATGGCAGTCTGATCACCACGTACTAGTGCAGCCGCAGATGATCACAATCCAGCTTGTTTTTCACTGAGCGAACACTGGAGAATAGCAGTGATGGTAGTGGCCTGTCCCGAACCCAGCGTGGATGCCCACCACATTGCACCACCTCTGGCGACTCCTCCCCTGGGTGGCTGCATCAGGTGATCCTGCGGCTTGGGGGCCTGTTCTGCACAGTTAAGACCATGCAGCTCCCCCCCCCCATCGGTTTCTCCAATGAACCAGTGATTCAGACTTGCACTATTCTACATTACCAATTTCAAACAGGGTCTTGCAATCCCTAGCTATCAGTTTCATAATTTTATATGTTTCTGTAAGTTCTCCTCTCATTCTTCTGAATTCCAGAGAGTATTGTCCCATCTGACTCAATCTCTCCTCAGAGGCTACCCACTTCATCCCTGGAATCAACCTGGTGAATCTCTGGTGCAGAGAGTTGGGCTAATTCAAAATGGCGCAGGCATTATCATGTTTAATAATCCTTTATATATGTTGGCCGATGTTAGATGCTGTATAATCCAATATTACCTTTACTGAGTCAGGAGTCAGAGGAAGCTATGGAATATGGTGGTCAAGGGAACCTCTATCTAACTCCCTTTTCTAAACAAGAGTGGCTGCTTGTTACATCACCCTTTCCTCTGGCTTTCCTATCAGCTCTGTCCCCGCCTACACTAGAGGCAATTTACATTTGCTAATTTGCCAATTAACCAGCTTGTTTTTAGCATGTGGGAGGAAAATGGAACACTCGAGGTATCACACACAGTCGATCACAGGGATGTTGACTTACATCAACTCATATAGGTTAGATAATTAACTACACAACTTTTAATTACTCCAAACTTACACTTTATTGTCTCTGCACAAGTATTAACATAACTATCTTAACCCCAGGCCAGCAATTTAAAACATGAATTCTACTCTTCCCTCTGTACCAATACTCACTCATATCACCTCTCCGATTTATATCACTGAAATAGAGATCTTTCATTGGCCAAATGATTAAACTTTCTTCTCCCAGTCCCTGGCACGGGGGTAGGGAGGGCTTCTTTCTGATAGCCAGTCTGCAGAGCTCTTGTCACTTTGCATTCGTATCAGTTCAAATGCTGCGTTTCGATCTCGTCGGCTCTGGCCTATCTGGCTAACATGCGACACCTTCCCATTAGCTAGCATTGTATAATTGCCTTTCTCGCAAGTAACAACTTGTGAGTAATAACTCTTTGTTGTGAATCAGAGCAGATCAGCCAGTTGTGAGGTTCCAGTTACTCAGGTCAGACACAGGCTCCCCTGTTCGTAAACCTGCATGGTCTATTGTACCAGAGAACACCTCACAAACAACTTCTTACCTGGAACTGACCTCTAGTTCGGCAGATTATCAGGAGCATCATTGTATCCACTTTAAAACACGTTGATACAGCTATTCCTGAGCAAAACCACCTCACAAGACAGCTCACAAAATGGAGGTTACAGAGCAGCTTCACAAAATGGCAGCCTCCATTCCTTCAACCACATGGTAAGAACAAAGACAATTGATTTGTCTACTTCCACTGTCCTTGACTCTGAGATAGATCTGATGCACCATCAATAACTCACGCTGAGACTTAGGAAGTGAGATATCGGCTTTTATTGACTGAAGAACAACACTACATCCTGGGAAAATGAGGGAGAGCAGCAGACCACAGTCGTCTTTATACAGCGGTCTGTGGGAGGAGCCACAGGAGCAGTCAGCAGGGTCTGTGGGAGGAGCCACAGGAGCAGTCAGACAGGTATATCTAGTTCACCACAAGATCCATCCTGGCCAACAGGAAGAGCACGCAAAATTCATCCTGGTGATACCCATGATCTGGATCAAACCCTCTTTGAAGTTCTGTGGTAAATAATGCTGCATGTGCCCTTGAATGCATCATAACTCTGCCTGCAGCAGCTAGTCTCCCATCACTTGGTTACTGCTCTGTATCTTGTGGTTACTAAGTTACATCTCCAGTTGGAGCTCAGAGCTTGCTGGACATTCCAGAGACTCCCTTAACCCTCTTTGTTCTGGCTGCTAAAATGGTGAACTCCTGGTTTGTCTGCCTGACATTCAATCCACTTCAGTGTGTGCCAGTTAATAAACTGAGCAAGGTGGTTTGAAATTCCCTGAAAGCAGTGGAGTTTCCCTTTTGGTACCAGCAAAGTCAGAACAAAGGGGTGAAAGGTTTTTCCTGCACTTCTCACTCAGTGAATTTCAGAAACCTCCTCACTCAGTGAATTTCAGAAACCTCCTCACTCAGTGAATTTCAGAAACCTCCTCACTCAGTGAACTTCAGAAACCTCCTCACTCAGTGAATTTCCAAAACCTCCTCACTCAGTGAACTTCAGAAACCTCCTCACTCAGTGAACTTCAGAAACCTTCTCACTCAGTGAATTTCAGAAACCTCCTCACTCAGTGAACTTTAGAAACCTCCTCACTGAGTGAACTTTAGAAACCATTGCTAGGTTGGAAAGTTCCTTCCTCACTTTATTCCCTTGGATGCTGCCCCAGTAGCATCACGGGCTGAAGGGCCTGTTCCTTTGGGTATACTGACAGGTTCTTTGTCAGTCAAGGTATCAAAGGTTATGGAGAGAAGGTTGGAGAATGGGGCTGAGAGGGAAGATAAATCAGCCATGATAGAATGATGGAGCAGACTCGATGGCCTGAATAGCCTAATCCTGCACCTATGGTTTATAGTCTTTATTTCAGACACTGTGAGCACGATGAACCATAAAGTTCTACCATTGATTACACAATGCAACTCTTTGCGATGATCGTTGTGTTAATAATATTGCTGTTCCACTCTGCTCAGGTGCTTATGTCAACACCCAAGCCAGTGATAATGCCTCAGCATTGTATGAAGCCAGCAAGAACGAGCATACCGACATTGTGGAATTTCTCCTTTCACAAAACGCTGATGCAAACAAGGGAAACAAGGACGGCTGGCTGCCCCTTCACATCGCAGCTGCCAAAGGCAACATGGAGTAAGTTGACGAGGCACGACTGCCTGAATTGAAACTGTTGCAGAGGTTTGAATTACTGTGGACTTGGGCATGGGCTCTGGGACTTGAACTGACCTTTTGATATTTTCATTTAAAAGAAAAATAAGCCAAGAAGTGATTTGCTAAACTTGGTTTGGATCTGCTTTAGCAGAATCAGAATCAGGTTCAATCTCACTGGCAGATGTTGTGAAAATTGTTGTTTTGTGGCAGCAGTACATTACAATACAAACTATACAATAAAACTATAACTTACAATAAGAAATATATATAAACATTCTAGTTAAATAAGTAGTGCAAAAAGAGAACAAAAATAGGTGAGGTAGTGTTCAGGGGTTCATTGTCCATTCTGAAATCTGATGGCAGAAGCTGTTCCTGAATCATTGCGTGAGTGTCTTCAGGCTCCTGTACCCCCTCCCTGATGGTAGCGATGAGAAGAGGGCATGTCCTGGGTGATGGGGGCCCTTGATGATGGATGCTGCCTTTTTGAGGAATCAACTTTTAAAGGTGTCCTTGATGGTGAGGAGAATATAGATTCATGAACATATTTGTGAGCACTAATTTAAGGTTTTGCTATCATCAAGATAAATATTTATACCAACTCTTTAGAAACCTAATACATAAAAACATTTACATCATCCGCCAGTGAACTGGGTCATCTGTTCATTGTTAACACATTCCTGCATCTAGTTCATGCAATGATCTCCTGTTCACCATTATTAGAACTAATTACTCAGTCTTGGAGAAGTCCATGATAGAACATGCTCTGGATGACAGACGGAAGAATGACCACTTCATCAGTGTCAGATGAAAGCCTTATATTAAATATTTCAGGACGTCAATCAAAGTTAAATTCTTACTTGTTTACATTACAGTGTTTAGAACAGAGAACACAGGACAGTAGAGCATACGAGCAGGCCCTTCGGCCCACAATGCTGTGCCAAACCAATCAAATTTGTAATTCTGTGTAAAACACTTACCCCTCAATTCCCCGTTGAATGTTTCCCCTCTCACCTTAAAAACATGGCCTCTGGTATTTTGACATTTTAATCCTGGGAAAAAAGATACTGTCTGTCTACTCTATCTATGTCCCTCATAGCCTTATAAACCTTTGAAAGATCTCCCATCGAACTCCACCACTCCGGAGAAAACAACCCAAGTTCATCCAAGATAAAATCCTGTGGCGTTACAGGAAAGATACTGGCATTCATAGAGGAATGGCTGACAGGCAGGAGGTAGAGAGTGGGAATGAAATGTATTTTCTGGTTGGCTGCCAGTGACTTGTGGTGTTTCTCAGGGGTCAGTATTAGGACCACTACTTTTCACATTGTTTGTCAATGATTTAGATCATGGAATTGATGGTTTTGTGGCAAAGTTTGTGGATGATACTGTGGTGAACTAGATATACCTGTCTGACTGCTCCTGTGGCTCCTCCCAAGACCCTGCTGACTACCCCTGTGGCTCCTCCCACAGACCCCTGTATAAAGGCGACTGTGGCCTGCTGCTCTCCCTCATTTCCCCAGGATGTAGTGTTGTTCTTCAGTCAATAAAAGCCAATATCTCACTTCCTAAGTCTCGGCGTGAGTTATTGATGGTGCATCAGATACGAAGATAGGTGGAGGGGTAGGTAGTGCTGAGGAAGCAATGTGATTGCAGCAGGACTTAGACAAGTGGGAAGAATGGACAAAATAGTGGCAGATGGAATACAGTGTTGGGAATGTATGATAATGCATTTTGGTAAAAGGAACAATAGTGCAGACTATTATCTAAATGGGGAGAATACTCAAATATCAGAGATACAGAGGGGCTTGAGAGTCCTTGTGCAAGACACCCAGAAGGTTAATTTACTGGTAGAGTCTGTGATAAAGAAGGCAAATGCAATGTTGACATTATTTCAAGGGGAATAGAATACAAAAGCAAGGAGATAATGCTGAGGTTTTATAAGACACTAGTCAGGCCATACTTGGAGTATTGTCAACAGTTTTGGGTCCCATATCTCAGAAAAGATGTGTTGTCATTGGAGAGAGTCCAGAGGATGTTCATGAGGATGTTTGTGAGAATGAAGGAAGGGGTTAACATATGAGGAGCATTTGGAAGTTTTGGGCTAGATTACTGGATTTACTGGTTTTTAAAAGAATGTGTGGGAATATCATTGAAACCTATTTAATGTTGAAAGGACAAGATGGAATGGATGTGGAGAGGATGTTTCCTAGGGCAGGGGTATCCAGAACTAGAGTGCAAAATTGATGGGCGACCTCAAAATTGAGGGGCAATCTTCTAGAACAGAGGTAAAGAGGAATATTTTTAGCCAGAGAGTAGTGAATCAGTGGAATGCTCTCACAAATTGTAGTGAAGGTCAAGTCCATGGGTATATTTAAGGTGGAAGTTAATTGTTTCTTGATCAGTTAGGGCATCAAACAATATGGCGAGAAGGCAGGTGTATGGGGAAGAGTGGGATTTGGGATCAGCTATGATAGAATGGCAGAGCAGACTCAATGGGCTGAATGGCCTAATTCTGCTCCTCTGTCATGTGATCTTATGGTCTAACCTCTTGTAAGAGCACATTCTCACTACTCCAGACAGCATCCTAGTAAACCTCTTCTGCATCTATCATAGTTTCACTAATCATTTCATCAAATGTTTATTTGTTGAGCTTCAGTGTAAAGTTGTCAGGAAAACTGTTCAGGTAACAAGGAGTTTACCTGAACTCAGAATTCAGAACCTGAATTTTCAGAAGGCATTTGATAAGGTCCCACGTAGGAGATTGGTGGGTAAAATCAAAGCTCATGGCATCGGGGGGGAAGATATTGACATGGATAGAAAACTGGTTGGCAGATAGAAAGCAAAGGGTAGTGGTGAATGGGTGTTTCTCGGAATGGCAGGTGGTGACTAGTGGGGTGCCACAGGGCTCGGTATTGGGACCACAGCTGTTTATGATTTACATAAATGATTTAGATGAAGGTATTGAGAATAACATCAGCAAGTTTGCTGATGATACTAAGCTGGGTGGCAGTGTGACATGTGATGAGGATGTTAGGAGAATTCAGGGTGACTTGGATAGGCTGAGTGAGTGGGCAGATACTTGGCAGATGACGTTTAATGTGAATAAGTGTGAGGTTATCCACTTTGGGAGTAAGAACAGGAAGGCAGATTATTATCTGAATGGTGTAGAGTTAGGTAAGGGAGAAATACAAAGAGATCTAGGAGTACTTGTTCATTAGTCACTGAAGGTGAATGAGCAAGTGCAGCAGGCAGTGAAGAAGGCTAATGGAATGTTGGCCTTTATTACAAAGGGAATTGAGTACAAGAGCAAGGAAATTCTTCTGCATTTGTACAGAGCCCTGGTGAGATCACACCTGGAGTATTGTGTACAGTTTTGGTCTCCAGGGTTAGGGAAGGACATCCTGGCGATAGAGGAAGTGCAGCGTAGATTCACAAGGTTAATCTGGGATGTCCGGACTGTCTTACGCAGAGAGGTTAGAGAGACTGGGCTTGTACATGCTGGAATTAAGGAGATTGAGAGGGGATCTGATTGCAACATATAATATTATTAAGGGATTGGACAAGATAGAGGCAGGAAATATGTTCCAGATGCTGGGAGAGTCCAGTACCAGAGGGCATGGTTTAAGAATAAGGGGTAGGTCATTTAGGACAGAGTTAAGGAAAAACTTCTTCTCCCAGAGAGTTGTGGGGGTGTGGAATGCACTGCCTCGGAAGGCAGTGGAGGCCAATTCTCTGGATGCTTTCAAGAAGGAGCTAGATAGGTATCTTATGGATAGGGGAATCAAGGGATATGGGGACAAGGCAGGAACCAGGTATTGATAGTAGATGATCAGCCATGATCTCAGAATGGCAGTGCAGGCTCGAAGGGCCGAATGGTCTACTTCTGCACCTATTGTCTATTGTGTATTGAGTTCATTTTACACACCGAGGCCACCTCTTATGCAATTAACTTGAGACAGTGAGTCCACTAGCCATACACTGAGATTTATAGCAAGATGTTTCCATCTTGGCATCGCAGCCTACCACACCTCCAACAGTGCCCTTAGTGGCCTGATGTTGCGTCAGCCAGGGACCACCGCTTATTGACGTCTCGCTCCCTTAGCCCTGGTGGCAGAGGCGTCAGCTTCCACTGGGGTTGGTTGGACCCCCAGTTTCTGTCCTTCCTCCTCAGCCACAGCCAAAAGCTGCCCTTTTCTGCCTCTTCAGCCAACTCTCTGGTGGCCCTCCTGCCCTCCTGAGCCTCGCTCCAGTCACTCCATATCACGAAATGACCTTGTTATCAATGCGCTGATGAAGCCCCAGCATCCCACCTCCACAGGGTAGCTGATGGTCCTTCCTTACCCTCAACTGTCAGGACTGAGTTACGCAGCCTCCCCTCCTTCCTCCATGGGATGGAACTCAATGAGGAGGTCGATCTTGGCGGCTGTGGACCACAGTACTCTGTCTGTGTGGAGAGACGTGGTGTGGTCTCCTGTACCCATGGAGAGGAGCCCCAAGTAGGAGTGTGAGGTCACTTCTGAGAGTAATTGACCTTCCTGATTGCAGCCACAAGTTAATAACACGAGTAAGATCCAAGATTCGAGATTTTTTAATATAATTTCCAGTACATAATTGTTACTCCAGATTTGATACAGCACAAAACAACACAATAAATATAAATACATAAGATAGCTTATATACATAGATTGATTGTATGTCCATAAAATGATTCTTGGCACAGGAGTGTCTGTACATAAGGTGACTCTGACAGGAAATGATGAAGTAATGGTGGTTGGGGGTGTGGAGGGGTGGTTAGTGGGTGGAGGTGTTGATCAGCCTTACTGCTTGGGGGAAGTAACTGTTTTTGAGTCTGGTGGTCCTGGTGTGGATGCTACGTAGCCTCCTCCCTGATGGGAGTGGGACAGACGGTCCATGAGCCGGGTGGGTGGGATCCTTCATGATGGTACTGGCTCTTTTCCGTATATATGTCCTTGATGACACCCCCTCCACCCTGGTGATGTGTTGGGTAGTTTCGACTACCCGTTGTAGGTCCTTCCTGTCCATTGCAGTGCAGTTTCTGTACCGTGCAGTGTTGTAGCTTGCTGGGATGGTTTGCAATGTCCTGGTATTGAAATGGTTGATGTGTCACAGATTGTTATCGATGTTTTGTTCCCACCCAGCCTGATTGAAATGTTGCTCCCAGTCACGAGTAAGGTGCGGGTGAGACGCAGTGGAATAAGTCCTCTTCATCTCGCTGCTCAACACAACCACGTGGATGTTATGGAGGAGCTGATTGAAGCTGGCTACAATATAAATGCCCTCTTGTCACCTGAAAGATCACGACTTTTTGAAGATAAGCGCACTTCTGTGTTGTACTTTGCTGTTTACAACAACAACGTGGAGGCTACGGAAATTCTGCTGAAGGCCGGAGCGAATCCTAATGTGGATCTGATAAACCCACTACTCGTTGCGATCCGACACGGCTCCATCAGAATTATCCAGCTGCTAATGAGTTACGGAGCTAACATCAATGCCTATATTCCGACACACCCCACGTCCTTCCCAGCAACAATCATGTTTTGTATGAAGTACCTCAGCTTGCTGAAGCTGATTATGGACTATGGTGGTGACGCAGAATCTTGCTTTAATTGTGAATATGGCAACTGCCAACATCCAGAGCTAGTGCAAAGAAGACCTGACACAATAATAGAACAAAAACATCGAAAAGTTGTACAAGTAAGTCCCAATAATGTTTATTGCTTTTTCATTGACATGCAGACTGGAACAGCATTCCCCCGCCCCCAGCCCTCGAGGTACGGTGTCCAGCAATCCCCCAGTTTAACTCTAGCCTAATCACAGGACGATTTACAATAACCAATTAATCTACCAACTGGTACATCTTTGGACTGTGGGAGGAAACCAGAGCACTCAAAGGAAATCCACTCGGTCACGAGGAGAACATACAAACTCCTTACAGGCAGTGTTGGGAATTGAACCTGGGTCACCTATACTGTAAAGCATTGTGCTACCATGCTGCCCCATGAAATATAGTGTTGTTCATGCAATCATGAGACAGTGTTCAATACTTGTGGCTGCATAGGTTGATATGGTGGTTAAGAAGGCAGATGGCATGCTTGCCTCTATTAGTTAAGGTACTGAGTTCAGAAGTCAGGAAGTTATGTTGCAGCTTTATAAAACTCTAGTTCGGTCACATCACACAGTTCTGATCACACTATAGTAGGAAGGATATTGAGGCTTTGGAGAGGGTGCAGAAGAGGGTTCCTCCACCATTTTGTGTGAGTTGCTCTAGATTTCCAGCATCTGTAGACTTCCTCGTGTTTATGATTTTCTGCTGCACTGTGAAGTCTCCTTGAGGGATGCTGACTCTGAAGAAGTTTAAATCTCTTCAAAAGGAGCTGTGAGATCTTTTCTCACCGTTCTCCCCCTATGATCTCTGCTGCCCCCCATGTATGCTCAGCCAGACTTGACCTCTTCTCACCTGCCTATCACATCTTCCTTCCCTTTCTCCTATGATCCACTCTTAACAGATTCCTTTCCTACCCACATGGCTTCACCTATCACCTTCTAGCTATCGTCCCTCCCCTCCACCTACCTTTTTATTTCGGAGTCTTCCTCCTACCTTTCCAGTTCTGATGAAGGGTCTCGGCCTGAAACATGGACTGGTTATTCATTTCGGTGGATGCTGCCTGACTGGCTGATCCCCCCAGCATTTTGTGTGTGTTGCTGTGGTAATCCAGCATCTGCTGGATCCCTTGTTTTTATAACCAGAATGCTGCCTGGATTAGAGAGCGTGTGCTATCACGAGAGGCTGAATAAACTTGTGTTGTTTACTCTGGACTGGCAGAGGCTGAGGGGAGATCTGATAGAGGTTTTTAAAATTGAGGGGCATAGATAGAGTGGACAGACTATCTTTTTCACAGGGTTGAAATATCTAATACTAGAGGGCATGCATTTAAGGTGAGAGGGGTTAGTTTTAAAGGAGATGTGAGGGGCTTGCTTATGTTTTCACAGAGAATATAAGACCATAAGACATGGGAGCAGAATTAGGCCATTCAGCCCATCGAGTCTGCTCCTTATAACTGCTGCCATCTTCTGTAGTTCTCTATGTTTCTGAGCTACAGGGCCAGAGGTATGGCCTCTGTTGCTTCCCCCAGGTTGGTTGTCCCCCCAACAGTTCTCAAAATGGAGTACTTGTTGTTGAGGGGGATGGTCACAGGGGTGCTCTCCACTATCTGATGTTATTCCTTCCTTCTCCTGAGAGTCATCCATTTATCTGTCTCCTGTAGCCTTGGGGTTACTACCTCCCTGTTGCTCCTGCCTATCAGCTCCTCACTCTCCCTGACCAGACGAAGGTCATTGAGCTGCAGCTCCAGTTCCCTAACACCGTCTCCAAGGAGCTGCATCTCAATGCAGTGGTCAGGTGTGGCCATTGGGGAGGCTGGAAATCTCCTGAAATCCCACATCTGACACCCAGAACAGAAGACAGGTTCTGTAGACATGCTCCCTATTCTCTCAAGAGTTAAATAATTACCTCCCCTACCTTGCCTCAGCCTGTTCTCGCCAAACCCCATTTTAGCCAAAGCTTTACTACTCTGACTCAAGACTACTTTGACACCGACCTCTCCCACACCGACCGCTCCCACACTGACCGCTCCCACACCGACCGCTCCCACACCGACCTCTCCCACAATGACCGCTCCCACAATGACCACTCCCACACTGACCTCTCCCACGATGACCACTCCCACACTGACCTCTCCCACGATGACCACTCCCACAATGACCGCTCTCACAATGACCGCTCCCACAACGACCGCTCCCACACCGACCGCTCCCACACCGACCTCTCCCACAATGACCGCTCCCACACTGACCGCTCCCACAATGACCGCTCCCACAATGACCGCTCCCACAATTACCGCTCCCACACCGACCGCTCCCACAACGACCTCTCCCACAATGACCGCTCCCACACCGACCTCTCCCACAATGACTGCTCCCACAATTACCGCTCCCACACTGACCACTCCCACACTGACCGCTCCCACAATGACTGCTCCCACAATTACCGCTCCCACACTGACCGCTCCCATGATGACCACTCCCACACTGACCTCTCCCACGATGAGCACTCCCACAATGACCGCTCTCACAATGACCGCTCCCACACTGACCTCTCCCACAATGACCACTCCCACACTGACCTCTCCCACGATGACCACTCCCACAATGACCGCTCCCACGATGACCACTCCCACACTGACCTCTCCCACGATGACCACTCCCACAATGACCGCTCTCACAATGACCGCTCCCACGACGACCAATCCCGCAATGACCACTCCCACACTGACCGCTCCCACACTGACCGCTCCCACACTGACCTCTCCCACAACGACCACTCCCACAGCGACCGCTCCCACACTGACCTCTCCCACAACGACCGCTCCCACACCGACCACTCCCACAACGACCGCTCCCACAATGACCACTCCCACACCGACCTCTCCCACAACGACTGCTCCCACACTGACCTCTCCCACAATGACTGCTCCCACGACGACCACTCCCACACTGACCGCTCCCACAATGACCTCTCCCACGATGACCACTCCCACGATGACCACTCCCACGATGACCACTCCCACAATGACCGCTCTCACAATGACCGCTCCCACACTGACCACTCCCACACTGACCTCTCCCACAATGACCGCTCTCACAATGACTGCTCCCACACTGACTGCTCCCACGATGACCGCTCCCACACTGACCTCTCCCACAATGACCTCTCCCACAATGACCGCTCTCACAACGACCGCTCCCACACTGACCGCTCCCACGATGACCGCTCCCACACTGACCGCTCCCACAATGACCTCTCCCACAATGACCTCTCCCACAATGACCGCTCCCACACTGACCGCTCCCACAATGACTGCTCCCACACTGACCGCTCCCATGATGACCACTCCCACACTGACCTCTCCCACACTGACCTCTCCCACGATGACCACTCCCACACTGACCGCTGCCACGACGACCACTCCCACACTGACCTCTCCCACACTGACCTCTCCCACACTGACCTCTCCCACAACGACTGCTCCCACACTGACCTCTCCCACACTGACCGCTCTCACAACGACCGCTCCCACACTGACCGCTCCCACAACGACTGCTCCCACACCGACCTCTCCCACAACGACTGCTCCCACACTGACCTCTCCCACAATGACTGCTCCCACGACGACCACTCCCACACTGACCGCTCTCACAATGACCGCTCCCACAATGACCGCTCCCACGACGACTGCTCCTACCATGACTGCTCTGCTAGACTGTACCTCTCTTTCACAGAGACTGAGTTTTTAATGCTCTTTCCCAGACCTACACGGGAATGTTCTGTTGCGCCTGCGCAGTACCCCAGCCAAGAATGGTGGGTCCCTGGACTGCACTGCTTGGGGTGATGGTAGAGGCAGATGTAGTCGGGATTTTTAAGAGACATTTAGATGGGCACGTGAATGTGAGGAAGATAGATGGATGTGGACATTGTGTAGGCAGAACTTATTTGGCCATTTGATTACTAATTTGTTCAGCAAAGTGGTGGGCCTGGACAAAAGGAGAGAAAAACAAGCAGCTCATAGGATGGGGGAAGAGGCAGAACAAGCCTCTTGTTGGATCTGGAGTAGGCGAGAGGAGGGAAGCTGGAAGCCAGGAGCAGATGGGCAGTGATTTGGCCACCAAAGCCGGCCCACCAACTGGAGAGTGTCGTGGTTAAGGGTTAAAGGGAACCACCTGATGACATCTGCTCCTGGCTGAAGGGTACGGTTACCTCAGAAGGTATCTGGAGAAAGCACCCTCACAGGTGTATCCAACAATGACAGGACCCCTGCGAGGTAAAGTGCTGTTGCACTGGGACTCTCTCAACCTCGGAAGTCCGTGTCCAGTGGTACGAACAGTTGTCACAAACTGGGCTCCTCCTTGGTTGCAGTGGATGACCGTGATGCCTTCAGTGCCCTTCGTTCTCCATGGAATGTTGCAGAAGAGCCTTCCTGGCTGTTGGATCTCAGCCGCCCAGTCCGCTGGAGCTGACTTCAAATGCCAGGAAAGACATGCCTCTGTCTCAATGGGGTATGAGATCATTGAGACAGGTAGACGAAACTCTCAACTGGTTCCGTCCACCTGGCAAAGAGCTGTACCGCAACATGGCCACTGTCACACCTGGAGCCACACCTGAGAGCTGAGTGTCCAGTGGGGATCAAAGGTGAGACAGCGGCCCCAGAATGGACATAACAAGCCCCTTCACCAGAGGTGCCACCCCTCCCTGCACACCCCATCTGAAAGATACTAAAGTGCTTTCAAGCTCTAAGTGCCCATTTTGGTGACTGAAAGAAAGGGAGGCGAAGCAGTTTAAAATGAACTGAACCAAAATCGCTATTGCTGTAAGCAATCAGATTCTATTAGCTTTGGGCCATGCAATTATAGCGGCCCTCTGTTAGTTTGGTCGACCATGGATGTAGCATTTTAGCTGTCATCCAGAAGCCAATTACACAGGTCAGGGCAGCACAATATGGAGGCTCCCCTTCTTCATGCTGCTGATGAATCCAAACAAATGGCAGGAATCAATACACTTCAGCACCGGTGGCACTGCAGGAGCGTTGAGGAGCGTTGAGCGTTGACCTCAACTTAGGGACTTCCAGCTCCGGATTTTCCCTCAGGGTTTACTCCCAAAGCCTTCCCCATGAGTGGGTACAGCCACAAGGTTTGAGATCAGAGTTTTCCTTCTCCCAAATGAGCTGCCAACCACAGCCGACAAGCCCCATTTGCCTGAAGTGACGAGTCTTAAAGTGCTAGTAACCATTCTTTACAGCTTCTCCTGTCAGTAGAAATGGTTCCGCTGGGTTTAGTAGCTTAGCCATGCATGAAGGTTAGAAGTTGGACTGGGTTTTCAGAGATTATTTGAGATGCACATCATTGGGAGTATTTAATAGGTAGTGGGAGGTTATCCCCACTGCTACTCCCCCTCCGGCTATAATAACCTTGAGGAACATTGAAGTTATAAGGCCCTCAATAATAGTGCCTCTTAGTTGGTTGTTTGTGATGGAACTCCCCGTCTGGCTTGAGAAATTCCCCTGATAAGCATCCATGAGGTAGAGCAACCATGCTTCAGACTATTCATGTCTCAAGTGGAATTTGAACTTTAAACCGGACAGAGACTCATGAAAAGTTGCAGGTTTCATCTCAAATTCCATCCCTTCCTCTCTTCCAGCTGTAGTCACTCAGCCTTTTCTTCACTCCCTTTGGTTCAGTCATTCCATAGCTGTATCTCTGAGAAATAATCTCTTTCACGTAGAAAATTGGCATTTGTTTCTTCTCCTTAAGTCCTTTAAAGTTTGCCCCAAACTGCACATATTCCTTACATGTTGCACAGAGGAAGTGTCCCGCAGCCTCTCCTCCGAGTCTCCAGTGGCCTTCCTGAGGAAGGAGGTCCAGTTCAGCTGGTTCAGATACATGTCTATCCTTCTGCAAGTTGCCAGATGCATTTTGAATTACAGTATATTTTATTATTTATGGTAACGTTTAGCTTGGTGTGCTGTGTGTGATGTATGTTTTGTGGTCTGGAGGAACATTGTTTCGTTTGGTTGTATATATATTCAATAAGTTCAATAGATTTGAACTTGAATGAAGACCCTATAAAATTCAAAGCAAGACCAGCAATTCATTTACAAAGTACTAATCCTAAATATGGGAGATTCTGCAGATGCTGGGAATCCACAATAACACTTACAAACTGCTGAGGGAACTCATCAGGTCAGGCAGCATCTATGGAGGGCAAGGGGCAATTTTTTGGGCCGAGACCCTTCATCAGGACTGGAAAGGCAAGGGGAGGAAGCCGGAATAAGAAGTTGAGAAGGGGTAAGAGTACAAGCTGAAAGGTGATAGGTGAATCCAGACGAGGGGGAAGGTGGGGGTGGAGGAGGGGGAATGAAGTGGAAGCTGGGTGTTCCCTAATCTTAAATCGTTTTATTGTCATAGTGAGCTGCAAGTCCAATGAGGAAACACTGGACAACTGCATCTCAGGTACATAGGTGCAGACAACACAGAGATACAAGACAGTGATGAAAGAGAAAATAAAAAGGGATGCAAAAACTATACCTTGGTGCAAACGAAAGACATTCTTCAAAACTGTAGAACTGATCGTTTTGAACCTGTTGCCATGGAAACCACAGCGTTATAAGCTGAAATGCTGTGAAAAATAGACTAAATATCTTGTCCGTTAAAATTTTCCTTCTCTGTATTTTGACCAGGCAAGTTGAGACACCTGCTGGAAAGCCAACATATATAATTTTTAAAATATTTCGATCTTTTAGAGAAGTAGGCACCAATAAGGTGAAGCACAACCCTCTGACCACTGGATCATAATTAGGCTCATGACTAATCAGTGTGCATCTTTATGCTCAGAATGCCACCTTCGTCATTCTCCAGGTCCTAATGAATGTCAGAGAGGGGAATCCCTACAACCTGATCTCATGAAGGCTGAATAGGGTCCTTGACAGATCCAGTCTCCACCCAGCTAACAGGGGTTACCTGCCACTCATTTCTAACTCATCACCTGCAGCCTATTTAAACCCAGCTCTCATCCACTGTGTCCTTGTTCCCTCAAAATCCAGCACCTGCGCCACCCCCTACCCCTGGCACTCCTCGGTTACCTGTCCCACTCCCTTCTCGTGGAGTTCTGCCCTCACCATTCCCAACATCTTTTGCTCCCGCTAGATTTACAAACTTGCTCTCTGCTCCACGTTGACAATTACAGTATTGTGCAAAGTCTTAGGCACCCAAGCTGTGTAGATGTGCCTAAGACTTTGGCACAGTACCGTATATTTACTTTCAAAGTATGTGTACCATATACAACCTGGGATTCATCTTCTTGCTAGCAGCCGCAAAGAAGCGCAACAGAATTCACAAAAAACCTGACACAACAAAGACAAATAAGCACTCAATGTGTGAAAAAGAGAACAAATCGCACAAACAATAAAACAGAAAAACAAATAACACCGAGAACCTAAAATGCAGAGTTCAGTTCAGTGCAGAGCTGAGCGAAGGCCGATGCCTGCAGGACACTGTCCAGGAACCAGTTCAGACAGCTCACATAGTTCAAACTTGATCTGCTTTATAAGCAGTTACTTGGGACCATGCATTAATAACACAATTGCAGAATAACTTTTGGTTTTTCGTATGCAATTTTTCTGAAATAGAAAACTCAAGTTCCTCAAACCAATGGAAGCCAAAATGTTGGTCAGACAAATTCCAATTAGTTCAGCTATTGATTTGCAAACTCGGTGTCTGCTGTGAACTGTTTCCAAAGTGACAGCTGAAGTGATTTACTAAATAAATATTAGTAACTACATTCAGACTCGATCACATCAACAGTTAGGAATTTGTCTTTTGCTCTTCGGACGAAGTTCCTTTTTGTGGATATATCATTGCAGAAGTTTGCTTTCAGCTCCATGTGGACCTGACTCTATTTAGATTGCAGGATTGATTTCAAAAAGTTTATGCTGGGCTGCAGACAAGTTGGACAAAATTGACTTCTTCATAGTATAATTTTCAAAAAGCTGGTCAGTAACCTTTTCTCTTGAAGGCAAAGAAATATCTTAAAGATAAATAAAGCAAGAAGGAAACTAGATGCTGGAAACCTAAAACAAAATCAGTAAGTGTTGTAGGGACAAGTCATAAACACAAGAGATTCGGCAGACAAGAGAAAATCTGCAGATGCTGGAAATCCGAGCAACACACACAAAATGCTAGAGGAACTCAGCAGGCCAGGCAGCATCTAGGAAAAGAGTACCGTTGATGTTTCTGGCCGAAACCCTTCGGCAGGACAGATTCTGCAGATGCTGCAAAGCCTGGTTAACATACACAGAATGCTGGAGGGATCAGCAAGTCAGGTAGTATCTCTGGAAAGGAATAAACCGTTAATGTTTCAGGCTGACGCTCTTCATTATGAGGGGGATGGATAGAGTTGACGTGGATAGGCTTTTTCCATTGAGAGTAGGGGAGATTCAAACAAGAGGACATGAGTTGAGAGTTAGGGGGCAAAAGTTTAAGGGTAACATGAGGGGGAATTTCTTTACTCAGAGAGTGGTAGCTGTGTGGAATGAGCTTCCAGTAGAAGTGGTAGGGGCAGGTTCGGTATTGTCATTTAAAGCAAAATTGGATAGGTATATGGACAGGAAAGGAGTGGAGGGTTATGGGCTGAGTGAGGGTCAGTGGGACTAGGTGAGAGTAAGTGTTCGGCACAGACTAGAAGGGCCAAGATGGCCTGTTTCTGTGCTGTAATTGTTATATGGTTATTAGGACCCTGATCTTGTCCAAACTAAGCTTTTAAGACCATAAAATATAGGGGCAAAATTAGGCCATTTGACTCGTCAAGTCAGCTCCGCCAGTTCATCATGGCTGATCCAATTTCCCTCTCAGCCCCAACCTCCTGCCTTCTCCCCGTATCCCTTTACACCCTGATTAATCAAGAATATATCAAGCTCTGCCTCAAATATACCCAATGACTTGGCCTCCACCGCTGCCTGTGGCAAAGAATTCCACAGATTCACCATTCTCTCGCCAAAGAAATTCCTCATCTCTGTTCTAAATGGATGTACCTCTTTTCTGAGGCTGTGTCTCCTACTATAAGAAATGCCCTCTGCACATCCATTCTATCTAGGCTTTTCAATCTTCGATAGGTTTCACCTTGGCATGATGAAAGGTCTTGGCCCAAAACGATGACTGTTTATTCCCCTCCATAGATGCTGCCTGGTCTCCCGAGTTCCTTCAGCATTTTCAGCGTGTTACTGGAGAGAGTCATCAATTCAAATATCATCTGCATAGGGAGAAACTGAGTTACAGTTTTGAGTCAATAACACCATTAATATTTCTTTATAACTCTAAGCATTAATAATTCACTTTACAAAAGTGCTTCCTCATCTGCTGGCACTCTCCTGCATTTTCTATTTTTTTATTAAACGACAGAAGCACTCTTTGTGCATTTTGTACCTTACTGTTTGGTGACTCTGGCTGGGAGACCTGGCCAACAGGCATCACCTTCAGTGGATACAGCCCCGTCCATCACAGGAAATTCCTTCTTCACCACTGAGCACTTCTACAAGGAGAGCTATTGCAGGAAAGCAGCATCCATCTTCAAGGACTCCCACCACCCAGATCATGCTGCCTTCTCCCTGCTGCCATCAGGAGCCTCGGGACCCAGCCCACCAGGTTGGGGAACAGTTATTACCCCTCAACCTGCAGGCACTTGAACCAAAGGGGATAGCTTCACTCAACTTCATTCACCCAATACTGAATTGTTTTCATAACCTATGGCCTCACTTTCAAGGACTCTTCATCTCATGTTCTTGATAGTTATTGCTTATTTATTTATTTATTTATTTGTTTATTTATTAATTATTATTATTATTTTTTCATTTTCTCATTTGTATTTGCACGGTCTATGGTCTTTTGCATGTCGGTTGTTTGTCTGTTTTTGTTGTGTGCAGCTTTTCATTAATTCTATTGTATTTCTGTATTTAGTGTGTATACCCCCAAGAAAGCGAATCTCAGAGGACTATATGGTGACACATACTTTGATAATAAATTTACTTTGAATTTAAACTTTTGAGGACCAGGTTGTATACGAGACAGTGCTGCTGGACTAGGGCGTGGGGCTGTTATATTCGCTCTAGGGAAGTGTAGTTCAATCCAGCCACTGGAATGGGTCCCACCAACTGTTACTGCCCACAGAGCGGACCATGTCACTGATATCTTTGCAGGTAGTTCAGCACAGCTACCACTTCCCTTCTCTCTCAGAAGTTTGCTAAACACTTGGCCAGATCCATTCCTTCCACACACTCCTCTTCTCCACATCTTTAGCCAGAGGGTGGTGAATCTGTGGAAGCTGTTGCCACGAGCAGCTGTGGAGACCAAGTCATATTTAAAGCGGCGGTTGATAGATTCATAGTTAGTCAGGACATGAACGGATATGGAGAGAAGGCAGGAGTTTGAGGCTGAGGGAGAGTGGATCAGCCATGATGAAATGGCAGCGTAGACTCAATGGATCAATGGCCTAATTCTGTTCCTATATCTTATGGTCTAATGGCCATATCTCTGTTACTGTGCCTCTCCTTTCAAGACTCAGTGTTCGGTAGCCTAGTCAGTGAGTGGGCGAGTAGTCAGCACTGGTGATGTAAGCTTAGACATAGCTTTTGCTTACTTATGACCACCACCCCTACCGGGTCATAGGCCACTAACAGCAGTTCACCAGAGTCCTCTGCCCTGGGCCAGTCTCCTTCAGGTTGTCCCCAGATGTAGCTTACTTGCGAAGAATCCTCCTCTCCCAGGGATAAGGTGTTTGGAGCTTCTGTAGCTCTGGGTTTTTACAGGATAGGGTTGCTACCCCCCATGCCCAACTCCCCTCCTTTTGAAGTCAGGCTTGGGACTGTCCATAGCAGAGTTCAGACACTGCAATGAAATCAAATACTAACATCTGCAATTTAAATCAAGTCAAAATTCAGCTGCAACTTCCCATCGTTCAGCGTGCAGCGGATTCCCTGTGCACCATCCTCTCTTCTCAGCAGGCTGCCCTGTACTTCTCTTCCTTTGCTCTACCTCTCTGCTCCGGTTTACTGGAATTGCCTGCACACTTTTCTTCAGCTTTCCCATTCTCTTCCCTCTTTGAAAGGAAAACACTAGGCATAACTTTCGGCATTGAGAATGAACTCCCCAGGGTCTCTGAATTTGCGTTGCTTTTTATCTGCTTCCGTCAGTCAGTTGATTGTAAACCAACCATATCTCCCCATGCACAGAATGCCAATAGCATTCAAGATTCAGGATTGTTTAATGTAATTTCCAATACACAAGGAGAACAAAGTAACTTACTCCAGGTCCAATGCAGCACAAAAAACTCAGTAAGATAAAGAACACATTAATAATAATTTTAAAAACACAATAAATATCAATGCATAAGATAGATAAATACATAGGTTGATTTTCGGGGTAAGTTTTTTATGCAGAGTGGTGAATGTGTGGAATGGGCTGCTGGCGACGGTGGTGGAGGCGGATACGATAGAGTCTTTTAAGAGACTCCTGGATCGGTACATGGAGCTTAGAAAAATAGAGGGCTATGGGTAAAGCCTAGATAAGTTCTAAGGTAAGGACATGTTTGGCACAGCTTTGTGGGCTGAAGGGCCTGTAGTGTGCTGTAGGTTTTCTATGTTCTATGTTTATGTCTATAAAGTGATGCACAGCACAGGAGTGTCTGTACGTAAGGTGACTCTGACAGGAAATGGTGAAGTAGTGATGGTTGCAGTGTGGAGGGGTGGGTTAGTGGGTGGAGTCTTACTGCTTGAGGGAAGTAACTGTTTTTGAGTCTGGCGGTCCTGATGTGCCTCCTCCCTGATGGGAGTGGGACAAACAGACCATGAGACCAGTCCAAATTTGAACAGTCAGACATGTACATTGAATACAGATATTAAAGTTCAAATTATATGGTTTTTTACAAATGTGTGATTACAACATCTTATTAAGCTGGTATATAAGCTGATATTAGCAGTTTTTTAGCCTGCTACCCACAGGTGAGCTAAGGATTCATGTTTTCACGTTGGTTGTTTACCTTATTGGAATGCTAACAGATTCCTATCAGAAACAGGCTGCACAGTGAAAAACTCCATTAACTTGGAATGGAGAGGTACGATATTGCAATGAAGGTAGGAACGGGTAAAATACTATTGTATCTTGCAGAGTATAAGTTCCCATGAACTGCTAGTAAATGACGTACAACATAAGACCATAAGATATAGGAGCAGAATGAGGCCATTGGGCCCATCGAGTCTGCTCCACCATTTCATCATGGCTGATCCACTTCCCTTTCATGATGAAGGCTGGATGTGGACAGAGCCAATGTGACAGACAGACAGATAGGGCCCCCTGGAGTATAAAATGGGGAATTGCACACATCGCTCAACAGTTACGATCCAAGATAGTTTAATGTCATTTCCAGTACACAAGTGTAAAGGAGAATTAAATAATTGTTACCCCAGATCTGATGCAGAACAAAAAAATCTGCAATATGATAAAGAACACAATAATAAATACATAAGATAGCTTGTATATGTGGATTGATCGTATGTCCATAAAGTGACGTGGGTGCTGGAGTATCTGTACATAAGGTGATTGAAAAGAAGTGATGAAGTAGTGCTGGTTGGGGGTGTGTGGAGGGGTGGGTTAGTGGATAGAGGTGCTGATCAGCCTTACTGATTCCCTGTATCACTCGCTCGTCATATGGGCCTCACTATATTTCACATTGTTCTCATAGTACTGTGATCTCACATGTCCTGGTTGTAGCCTGTTTGATGAAGCCATTGTATATTAATTGCAAACGAGAGAAAATCTGCAGACTCTGGAAATCCAAGCAACACAGACAAAATGCTGGAGCAATTCAGCAGGCCAGATAGAATCCATGGAAAAGAGTACAGTCGACGTTTCGAGTCGAGACTCTTCAGCAGGAACATCGACTGTAGTTTTTCCCATAGATGCTGCCTGACCTGCTGAGTCCCTCCAGCATTTGTTGTGTGTAATAATTGCAACAGTCCTCGTTGGGGCCATCACCTATTTATTGCCTCTCTGTATTGTAGTTGCTTAGGTCATTTGTCAGGTGGGTTTGGGTGGTGTTACGTGGCATTGGGTGGCCGTTAAAATAAAGCGAATACAGTCACCTATTCAGCTGTTTGGTGGCTGTCACGTACCCTGTGACGGGTTAAAGAACCAGCAGAAATGGAAAACACTTTGGAGTCTGGTATTGCTAATAACTAATAGTGTTTATTAGTAACTACGCAATACAGTAAAATAAATGCAGATATATCAAACAGGTTAGCAATGATTAAATATATATACAAGTGTGGAAATAGAAACAAAACTAGGCTCTTTCAAACCTAGGGGTGGATGGATATAGTCTTACAATGATGAAGACAGTTCAGTTCAGTTCCAAGTAGTTAGTTGAGTAACGTTGGAGAGAGAGAGAGAGATGAGAGGTGAGCTGATGTTGTCGATCTTCCTGTTGTCTTTTGAAATCCCTGTTGTCCTCCGAAATCCTGTTGAAGTCACCGACTGTGACCGTAACACATGCGACCGTTCTTCAGTGATGGAATTATCACCCAGGCGAGGGTGGACACACAAATAATTCCCCACTGGTCACCACCTTTTTACACTGCGAGAGCCACTGATCGATTTCCCTGAATCAATCCTCCAAAAACCCACCTTCCTGTGGGTACAACAAAGCTCGTCCAGTGTCCAAAACCGTGTGTCTGTCTGTGTAACAGCGGACCTGGTTTTTATCTCCACATGCTGGACACCAGCTGTCCATCAACCTGCTCTGCCCTCCTCTCTCTGCAAGAACTTTGCAAGCAGGCAAGTGTCCTTGTGGAAAGGTAAACAACTTGTAGAGAAACCATAACATCAATCTTTCAAGCAGTTCTCTCTCTCTCTCTCTCTCTCTCTCTCTCTCTCTCTCTCTCTCTCTCTCTCTCTCTCTCTCTCTCTCTCTCTCTCTCTCTCTCTCTCTCTCTCTCTCTCTCTCTCTCTCTCTCTCTCTCTCTCTCTCTCACTCACTCACTGCATTGGACGCTTCCCTCTCTCTCTTAATAGCAGCACAGTTCATAGGGTCAATTCTGGACCCCATCACAAACTAGGGTCATTTCTGAACCCCGTCACATGGCTTACAGAGGGGGTGAATAGGGAGCACATATTTTTAATCTTTGTTTGAATTTGATCCAATTACGATAGTCTCGTTTACTATTGTTTTACATGAATTTTGGTGTTGATTTGTAATAAGGGATTAAATGTACTTTTTCAACGAGGAATTAATTTGGCTGGAAGGCATCATACAGTGCAATACTCTCTCACTTAGCCTCTCATGGACTTTTAGTTTGTTGTCAAGTTGTCACTTATCGAAATATTGCATGATATTATAGACCTCTACAGGGAAGCATGAGGTCAGAGAATACTGCATAGCAGTCCACAGATTAGGTAGCAGTCTGGACCTTATTAATGTGTATTTATTTTAGTTGTGTATTTCACTAAACGTTAAGGACAGATCATAAATCCTCTTCCAAACCAATATGAAAACAGTCTATGATAGAGCAGACAGCATCGAAAAAATGTCTGCAAAAGCAGAGAGATCCAGACTGACTTTTTTCAGGAATGGACCTTCACAACATTTGCTCTGATGTGAATATTTCTGAAATTGTGTGCAGGAGTATTAATTTTTCTAATAATCTCCTTTCTAGTTTTGTGAGATTATATCCACAGACAGAATCTACAGATGGGCTGGACCAATCATTGACGTGCTCCTGGACTACGTTGGGAATGTGACTCTCTGCAGTAAACTGAAGGAACATCTGGAGAGCTATGAAGAGTGGGCAAACATCAAAGCTAAATCAGGCAAGTCAAATCAACACCTTAATAAAATATCCTGTTGTAACCCAGCTTGGGAATAGACTAAAATTGAATGTTGTTGTTAGCCATTTACTGAGCTTTTTGTGCCTTAGATAGAGATACAGCTTGGAATAGGTTTCTCCGGCCTTCGAGCTACACTGCCCAGCAGCCCCCAATTTAACCTTAATCTAATCACAGGACAGTTTGCAGTCACCAATTAACCTACTAAATAATATGTTATTGGACTGTGGGAGGAAACCAGAGGAGCTGGAGAAAACCCAATCGTACAGATTTGTTACAGATGACGCTGGAATTGAACTCTGAACTCCGAGGCCCTGAGCTGTAATAGTGCCGTGCTAACCCTTAACGCTACCATGGCACCTAAAGGAAACAGATTGTCAATTTCATAAAACAATCTTTAGGAAATAGATCTTAAATTTGTCCTATGATGACAAAATTGTGGTAAAGTCAGGATTGTTTCTCAAGTCCTCTGTCTTGCAAAATTCTGGTACAACATTAAGCAGAGCTTTCTCACGCAGTATCATGGGAATGTTTCTAGATAATAAGATCACAAAGTACATAATACGTAATTTTTGAATCACGTTCCCAAGAAAGCCAAAAATCTTGTACTGAAATCTAATCAGTGACCTTTTGTAAACATGTGGAGCAACTTAATCACAGAAAAAAAAAACACATTTACAGGAACAACATTTAATTAGAAAGAACCATGGAGTTTCTGAAAATGTTAGTGTAATAATGCATGCATTTTGGACAGGCTTTCAGGGAATAACTAGTCTTCAAATCTGTGAACATGCAACATACACCAGTACAACCCAGGGACAGGCCATTCAGCCCACAATGTTGTGCTGAACCTATTTCGTTAGTAATCAAATGGCTAACTAAACGAATCCCCTCTGCCTATGCAATGTTTATATCGTTCCATTTTCCTCACATGTCTAAAAGTCTCTAATAGATTTATTTATTTATGTAATCAATTATTCTAAACAGAATTTTGTCATAATAATGTGAAAGGATTGATAGAAAACTTTGTGTTAAACTGTTCATGCCATATTCATGGTGCCAATGACACAGAAACAAAATCTAACACATATTTGCTGAATGATATAACATTTACTATACATTCACATTTTATTTTTCATTCTTTACTTCAACCCATCACCCCTATTGGGCATAGAGCCTCTGTCCTGGGCCAGTCCTGCCCAGCAGCTCACAGAGCCTCTGTCGCGGGCCAGTCCTGCCCAGCAGCTCACAGAGTCTCTGTCCTGGGCCAGTCCTGCCCAGCAGCTCACAGAGCCTCTGTCCTGGGCCAGTCCTGCCCAGCAGCTCACAGAGCCTCTGTCCTGGGCCAGTCCTGCCCAGCAGCTCACAGAGCCTGTGTCCTAGGCCAGTCCTGCCCAGCAGCTCACAGGGCCTCTGTCCTGGGCCAGTCCTGTCCAGCAGCTCACAGAGTCTCCGTCCTGGGCCAGTCCTGCCCAGCAGCTCAGAGAGTCTCTGTCCTGGGCCAGTCCTGCCCAGCAGCTCACAGAGTCTCTGTCCTGGGCCAGTCCTGCCCATTAGCTCACAGAGCCTCTGTCCCGGGCCAGTCCTGCCCAGCAGCTCACAGAGTCTCTGTCCTGGGCCAGTCCTGCTCAGCAGCTCACAGAGCCTCTGTCCTGGGCCAGTCCTGCCCAGCAGCTCACAGAGCCTCTGTCCTAGGCCAGTCCTGCCCAGCAGCTCACAGAGCCTCTGTCCAGGGCGAGTCCTGCCCATCAGCTCACAGAGTCTCCGTCCTGGGCCAGTCCTGCCCAGCAGCTCAGAGAGTCTCTGTCCTGGGCCAGTCCTGCCCAGCAGCTCACAAAGCCTCTGTCCTGGGCCAGTCCTGCCCAGCAGCTCACAGAGCCTCTGTCCCGGGCCAGTCTTGCCCATTAGCTCACAGAGCCTCTGTCCAGGGCCAGTCCTGCCCAGCAGCTCACAGAGTCTCTGTCCCGGGCCAGTCCTGCCCAGCAGCTCTCCGAGTCTCTGCCCCGGGACAGTCCTGCCCAGCAGCTCACAGAGTCTCTGTCCTGGGCCAGTCCTGCCCAGCAGCTCACAGAGTCTCTGTCCTGGGCCAGTCCTGCCCAGCAGCTCACAGAGTCTCTGTCCTGGGCCAGTCCTGCCCAGCAGCTCACAGAGTCTCTGTCCTGGGCCAGAACTGTCCAGCAGCTCACAGAGTCTCTGTCCTGGGCCAGTCCTGCCCAGCAGCTCACAGCGTCTCTGTCCTGGGCCAGTCCTGCCCAGCAGCTCACAGGGCCTCTCTCCCGGGCCAGTCCTGCCCAGCAGCTCACAGAGTCTCTGTCCTGGGCCAGTCCTGCCCAGCAGCTCACAGAGACTCTGTCCCGGGCCAGTCCTGCCCAGCAGCTCACAGAACCTCTATCCCGGGCCAGTCCTGCCCAGCAGCTCACAGGGTCTCTGTCCCGGGCCAGTCCTGCCCAGCAGCTCACAGAGTCTCTGTCCTGGGCCAGTCCTGCCCAGCAGCTCACAGAGCCTCTGTCCTGGGCCAGTTCTGCCCAGCAGCTCACAGAGCCTCTGTCCTGGGCCAGTCCTGCCCAGCAGCTCACAGAACCTCTATCCCGGGCCAGTCCTGCCCAGCAGCTCACAGAGTCTCTGTCCTGGGCCAGTCCTGCCCAGCAGCTCACAAAGCCTCTGTCCTGGGCCAGTCCTGCCCAGCAGCTCACAGAGTCTCTGTCCTGGGCCAGTCCTGCCCAGCAGCTCACAGAGTCTCTGTCCTGGGCCAGTCCTGCCCAGCAACTCACAGAGTCTCAGTCCTGGGCCAGTCCTGCCCAGCAGCTCACAGAGCCTCTGACCAGGGCCAGTCCTGCCCAGCAGCTCACAGAGCCTCTGTCCCGGGTCAGTCCTGCCCAGCAGCTCACAGAGTCTCTGTCCTGGGCCAGTCCTGCCCAGCAGCTCACAGAGCCTCTGTCCAGGGCCAGTCCTGCCCAGCAGCTCACTGTCCTGGGCCAGTCCTGCCCATTAGATCACAGAGTCTCTGTCCTGGGCCAGTCCTGCCCAGCAGCTCACAGAGTCTCTGTCCTGGGCCAGTCCTGCCCAGCAGCTCACAGAGTCTCTGTCCTGGGCCAGTCCTGCCCAGCAACTCACAGAGTCTCTGTCCCGGGCCAGTCCTGCCCAGCAGCTCACAGAGCCTCTGTCCTGGGCCAGTTCTGCCCAGCAGCTCATAGAGTCTCTGTCCTGGGCCAGTCCTGCCCAGCAGCTCACAGAGTCTCTGTCCCGGGCCAGTCCTGCCCATTAGCTCACAGAGTCTCTGTCCCGGGCCAGTCCTGCCCAGCAGCTCACAGAGCCTCTGTCCTGGGCCAGTCCTGCCCAGCAGCTCACAGAACCTCTATCCCGGGCCAGTCCTGCCCAGCAGCTCACAGAGCCTCTGTCCTGGGCCTGTCCTGCCCAGCAGCTCACAGAGCCTCTGTCCTGGGCCAGTCCTGCCCAGCAGCTCACAGAACCTCTATCCCGGGCCAGTCCTGCCCAGCAGCTCACAGAGCCTCTGTCCTGGGCCAGTCCTGCCCAGCAGCTCACAGAACCTCTATCCCGGGACAGTCCTGCCCAGCAGCTCACAGAGCCTCTGTCCTGTGCCAGTCCTGCCCAGCAGCTCACAGAGCCTCTGTCCTGGGCCAGTCCTGCCCAGCAGCTCACAGAACCTCTATCCCGGGCCAGTCCTGCCCAGCAGCTCACAGTGTCTCTGTCCTGGGCCAGTCCTGCCCAGCAGCTCGCAGAGTCTCTGTCCTGGGCCAGTCCTGCCCAGCAGCTCACAGGGCCTCTCTCCCGGGCCAGTCCTGCCCAGCAGTTCACAGAGTTTCTGTCCTGGGCCAGTCCTGCCCAGCAGCTCACAGAGACTCTGTCCTGGGCCAGTCCTGCCCAGCAGTTCACAGAGTTTCTGTCCTGGGCCAGTCCTGCCCAGCAGCTCACAGAGACTCTGTCCCGGGCCAGTCCTGCCCAGCAGTTCACAGAGCCTCTGTCCTGGGCCAGTCCTGCCCAGCAGCTCACCGAGTCTCTGTCCTGGGCCAGTCCTGCCCAGCAGCTCAGAGAGCCTCTGTCCTGGGCCAGTCCTGCCCAGCAGCTCACAGAGCCTCTGTCCTGGGCCAGTCCTGCCCAGCAGCTCACAGAACCTCTATCCCGGGCCAGTCCTGCCCAGCAGCTCACAGTGTCTCTGTCCTGGGCCAGTCCTGCCCAGCAGCTCGCAGAGTCTCTGTCCTGGGCCAGTCCTGCCCAGCAGCTCACAGGGCCTCTCTCCCGGGCCAGTCCTGCCCAGCAGTTCACAGAGTTTCTGTCCTGGGCCAGTCCTGCCCAGCAGCTCACAGAGACTCTGTCCTGGGCCAGTCCTGCCCAGCAGTTCACAGAGCCTCTGTCCTGGGCCAGTCCTGCCCAGCAGCTCACAGTGTCTCTGTCCTGGGCCAGTCCTGCCCAGCAGCTCGCAGAGTCTCTGTCCTGGGCCAGTCCTGCCCAGCAGCTCACAGGGCCTCTCTCCCGGGCCAGTCCTGCCCAGCAGTTCACAGAGTTTCTGTCCTGGGCCAGTCCTGCCCAGCAGCTCACAGAGACTCTGTCCCGGGCCAGTCCTGCCCAGCAGTTCACAGAGCCTCTGTCCTGGGCCAGTCCTGCCCAGCAGCTCACCGAGTCTCTGTCCTGGGCCAGTCCTGCCCAGCAGCTCAGAGAGTCTCTGTCCTGGGCCAGTCCTGCCCAGCAGCTCACAGAGTCTCTGTCCTGGGCCAGTCCTGCCCAGTAGCTCATCAGGGCCTCTGTCCTGGGTCAGTCCTGCCCAGCAGCTCACAGAGCCTCTGTCCCGGGCCAGTCCTGCCCAGCAGCTCACAGAACCTCTGTCCTGGGCCAGTCCTGGCCAGCAGCTCACAGAGTCTCTGTCCTGGGCCAGTCCTGCCCAGCAGCTCACATAGTCTCTGTCCTGGGCCAGTCCTGCCCAGCAGCTCACAGAGTCTCTGTCCTGGGCCAGTCCTGCCCAGCAGCTCACAGAGTCTCTGTCCTGGGCCAGTCCTGTCCAGCAGCTCACAGAGTCTCTGTCCTGGGCCAGTCCTGCCCAGCAGCTCACAGAGTCTCTGTCCTGGGCCAGTCCTGCCCATTAGCTCACAGAGTCTCTGTCCTGGGCCAGTCCTGCCCAGCAGCTCACAGAGTCTCTGTCCCGGGCCAGTCCTGCCCAGCAGCTCACAGAGTCTCTGTCCCGGGCCAGTCCTGCCCAGCAGCTCACAGAGTCTCTGTCCCGGGCCAGTCCTGCCCAGCAGCTCACAAAGTCTCTGTCCTGGGCCAGTCCTGCCCAGCAGCTCACAGAGCCTCTGTCCTGGGCCAGTTCTGCCCAGCAGCTCACAGAGTCTCTGTCCTGGGCCAGTCCTGCCCAGCAGCTCACAGAGCCTCTGTCCCGGGCCAGTCCTGCCCATTAGCTCACAGAGTCTCTGTCCTGGGCCAGTCCTGCCCAGCAGCTCACAGAGTCTCTGTCCTGGGCCAGTCCTGCCCAGCAACTCACAGAGTCTCTGTCCTGGGCCAGTCCTGCCCAGCAGCTCACAGAGTCTCTGTCCTGGGCCAGTCCTGCCCAGCAGCTCACAGAGCCTCTGTCCAGGGCCAGTCCTGCCCAGCAGCTCACAGAACCTCTATCCCGGGCCAGTCCTGCCCAGCAGCTCACAGAGTCTCTGTCCTGGGCCAGTCCTGCCCAGCAGCTCACAAAGCCTCTGTCCTGGGCCAGTCCTGCCCAGCAGCTCACAGAGCCTCTGTCCCGGGCCAGTCCTGCCCAGCAGCTCACAGAGTCTCTGTCCTGGGCCAGTCCTGCCCAGCAGCTCACAGAGCCTCTGTCCAGGGCCAGTCCTGCCCAGCAGCTCACTGTCCTGGGCCAGTCCTGCCCATTAGATCACAGAGTCTCTGTCCTGGGCCAGTCCTGCCCAGCAGCTCACAGAGTCTCTGTCCTGGGCCAGTCCTGCCCAGCAGCTCACAGAGTCTCTGTCCTGGGCCAGTCCTGCCCAGCAACTCACAGAGTCTCTGTCCCGGGCCAGTCCTGCCCAGCAGCTCACAGAGCCTCTGTCCTGGGCCAGTCCTGCCCAGCAGCTCACAGAGCCTCTGTCCTGGGCCAGTTCTGCCCAGCAGCTCATAGAGTCTCTGTCCTGGGCCAGTCCTGCCCAGCAGCTCACAGAGCCTCTGACCCGGGCCAGTCTTGCCCATTAGCTCACAGAGTCTCTGTCCCGGGCCAGTCCTGCCCATTAGCTCACAGAGTCTCTGTCCCGGGCCAGTCCTGCCCAGCAGCTCACAGAGCCTCTGTCCTGGGCCAGTCCTGCCCAGCAGCTCACAGAACCTCTATCCCGGGCCAGTCCTGCCCAGCAGCTCACAGAGCCTCTGTCCTGGGCCAGTCCTGCCCAGCAGCTCACAGAACCTCTATCCCGGGCCAGTCCTGCCCAGCAGCTCACAGAGCCTCTGTCCTGGGCCAGTCCTGCCCAGCAGCTCACAGAACCTCTATCCCGGGCCAGTCCTGCCCAGCAGCTCACAGAGCCTCTGTCCTGGGCCAGTCCTGCCCAGCAGCTCACAGAACCTCTATCCCGGGCCAGTCCTGCCCAGCAGCTCACAGAGCCTCTGTCCTGGGCCAGTCCTGCCCAGCAGCTCACAGAACCTCTATCCCGGGCCAGTCCTGCCCAGCAGCTCACAGAGTCTCTGTCCTGGGCCAGTCCTGCCCAGCAGCTCGCAGAGTCTCTGTCCTGGGCCAGTCCTGCCCAGCAGCTCACAGGGCCTCTCTCCCGGGCCAGTCCTGCCCAGCAGTTCACAGAGTTTCTGTCCTGGGCCAGTCCTGCCCAGCAGCTCACAGAGACTCTGTCCTGGGCCAGTCCTGCCCAGCAGTTCACAGAGCCTCTGTCCTGGGCCAGTCCTGCCCAGCAGCTCACCGAGTCTCTGTCCTGGGCCAGTCCTGCCCAGCAGCTCAGAGAGTCTCTGTCCTGGGCCAGTCCTGCCCAGCAGCTCACAGAGTCTCTGTCCTGGGCCAGTCCTGCCCAGTAGCTCATCAGGGCCTCTGTCCTGGGTCAGTCCTGCCCAGCAGCTCACAGAGCCTCTGTCCCGGGCCAGTCCTGCCCAGCAGCTCACAGAACCTCTGTCCTGGGCCAGTCCTGGCCAGCAGCTCACAGAGTCTCTGTCCTGGGCCAGTCCTGCCCAGCAGCTCACATAGTCTCTGTCCTGGGCCAGTCCTGCCCAGCAGCTCACAGAGTCTCTGTCCTGGGCCAGTCCTGTCCAGCAGCTCACAGAGTCTCTGTCCTGGGCCAGTCCTGTCCAGCAGCTCACAGAGTCTCTGTCCTGGGCCTGTCCTGCCCTGCAGCTCACAGAGTCTCTGTCCTGGGCCAGTCCTGCCCAGCAGCTCACAGAGTCTCTGTCCTGGGCCAGTCCTGTCCAGCAGCTCACAGAGTCTCTGTCCTGGGCCAGTCCTGTCCAGCAGCTCACAGAGTCTCTGTCCTGGGCCATTCCTGCCCAGCAGCTCACAGAGTCTCTGTCCTGGGCCAGTCCTGCCCAGCAGCTCACAGAGTCTCTGTCCTGGGCCAGTCCTGCCCAGCTGCTCACAGAGTCTCTGTCCTGGGCCAGTCCTGCCCAGCAGCTCACAGAGTCTCTGTCCTGGGCCAGTCCTGCCCAGCAGCTCACAGAGTCTCTGTCCTGGGCCAGTCCTGCCCAGCAGCTCACAGAGCCTCTGTCCCGGGCCAGTCCTGCCCAGCGGCTCACAGAGCCTCTGTCCCCGGCCAGTCCTGCCCAGCAGCTCACAGAGTCTCTGTCCCGGGCCAGTCCTGCCCAGCAGCTCACAGAGTCTCTGTCCCGGGCCAGTCCTGCCCAGCAGCTCACAGAGTCTCTGTCCCGGGCCAGTCCTGCCCAGCAGCTCACAGAGTCTCTGTCCCGGGCCAGTCCTGCCCAGCAGCTCACAGAGTCTCTGTCCCGGGCCAGTCCTGCCCAGCAGCTCACAGAGTCTCTGTCCCGGGCCAGTCCTGCCCAGCAGCTCACAGAGTCTCTGTCCCGGGCTAGTCCTGCCCAGCAGCTCACAGAGTCTCTGTCCCGGGCCAGTCCTGCCCAGCAGCTCACAGAGTCTCTGTCCCGGGCCAGTCCTGCCCAGCAGCTCACAGAGTCTCTGTCCCGGGCCAGTCCTGCCCAGCAGCTCACAGAGTCTCTGTCCCGGGCCAGTCCTGCCCAGCAGCTCTGATGCTCCATCAATAACTCTCTCTGAGACGTGAGGCGAGATATCGGCTTTTTTTGGCTGGAAGAAAGAACAAGCAGCAATTGACCACCACACTACATCCTGGAGACTGAGGGCAGGGCTCAGGCTCCAATCGCCTTTTTACCGGGGTCCGTGGGAGGGCCCACAGGAGCAGTCAGCGGGCGGGCGTGTCCAGACAGGTATATGTAGTTCACCACATTCACCCCCCCTTTGTTTTAAAATAGAGTCCCCATGGGGCGAAGTTTCTTACAAGTATATTTACAGGTTAAGTCTATCAGGTGGTTATATCTGTCGCTGCGATCTACGTAGCACCGGCTGTGAGTGCACAGGTGCTGGTGGTGGTGATTGCACCGGAGACGGTGGTTGTGCTGGTTCCGGCCTAACTGGAGGTGTCAGCCCACTAGGCGTCAGTGATCCCTCATGCGTGTGCGAGGCGCCTGGTATATACGCGTGCGAGACACCCGGTATAGGAGTGTCGTGAGGAGTCTGTGTAGGGCTCAGTGTGCGCGGAGTCACCTCGGGTACAGGGTTCATAGTTACTGTGGAGTGTTCGGGGTAGTGGTCTGCTGCTCCTGCGGGCGCCAGGTCGCGGACGGAGACTGTGTCCTCCCGTCCATCAGGTAAGACCACGTAGGCATACTGGGGGTTCGCATGTAGAAGGTGAACCCTCTCGACCAGCGGGGAGTATTTATTGCTCCTCACATGTTTCCGGAGCAGCACTGGCCCTGGGGACGTCAGCCAAGCTGGTAGGGTGGTCTCAGTGGCAGTCTTCCTGGGAAAAGAGAATAGGCGCTCGTGAGGGGTGGCATTGGTGGACGTACATAACAGGGAGCGGATAGAGTGGAGTGCCTTGGGGAGGACCTCCTGCCATCGAGAGACTTAAAGGCTAAAAGTGTGGCCTTCCACACTGTGGCATTCTCCCTCTCCACCTGTCCATTTCCCCGGGGATTATAGCTCGTGGTCCGACTAGTAGCAATGCCCCTAGCCAGCACGTACTGGCGCAGCGCATCACTCATAAAGGAGGACCCTCTATCACTGTGGATATAGCACGGATATCCGAACAGAGTGAAGAGCTGGCTCAGGGCTTTTATGACGGACGTGGCAGTGGTGTCGGGGCAGGGAATGGCAAAGGGGAACCGCGAGTACTCGTCGATAATGTTGAGAAAGTAGACATTGCGGTCAGTGGAGGGAAGGGGGCCCTTAAAGTCAACACTCAGTTGCTCAAAGGGGTGGGTGGCCTTGATAAGTTGTGCCTTTTCAGGACGGTAGAAGTGCGGTTTGCACTCAGCGCAGACTTGGCAGTCCCTAGTCATTGTCCTGATGTCCTCAAGGGAGTACGGCAGGTTCCGGGCTTTCACGAAATGGTAAAATCGGGTGACCCCCAGGTGGCAAAGATGTGCATGGAGGGCGCATAGCTGGTCGAGCTGTGCGCTGGCACATGCTCCCCGGGATAGGGCATCAGGGGGCTCATTGAGCCTTCCAGGCTGGTACAGGATATCATAGTTGTAGGTGGAGAGTTCTATTCTCCACCGCAAAATTTTATCATTTTTGATTTTGCCCCGCTGTTGGTTGCTAAACATGAACGCAACTGAGCACTGTTCGGTCAGCAAGGTGAAACTTTTGCCGGTGAGATAGTGCCTCCAGTGCCTAATAGCTTCCACTATGGCCTGGGCTTCTTTCTCCACCACAGAGTGCCGAATTTCAGGGCCTTGAAGGGTACGAGAAAAGAATGCTACTGGCCTGCCTGCCTGATTGAGGGTAGCAGCCAGCGCGAAGTTGGAGGCGTCACTCTCTACTTGGAAGGGAATGGTCTCGTCCACCGCATGCATCGTTGCTTTGGCAATGTCCCCTTTAATGCAGCTGAAGGCCGCGCAGGCCTCGGCTGAGAGGGGAAATGTGGTGGACTTGACCGGGGGCGGGCCTTGTCTGCGTAATGGGGGACCCATTGGGCGTAATAGGTAAAGAAGCCCAGGCACCATCTGAGGGCTTTGAGGGTGGTGGGAAGAGGGAGTTCTAACAGGGGGCGCATACGGTCGGGATCAGGGCCAATGACCCCGTTCTCCATGACATACCCAAGGATAGCGAGTTGGGTGGTTCCGAACACACACTTGTCCCTGTTATAAGTAAGGTTCAGGGCTTTGGCCACTTGGAAAAATCGTTGGAGGTTGGCGTTGTGATCCGACCAGTCGTGACCACAGATGGTGATATTATCCAGATAGGGAAATGTGGCCTTCAGTTGGCACTGGTCCACCATCCGGTCCATTTCCCTCTGGAAGACAGAGACACCATTTGTGACACCGAAGGAGACGTGCAGGAAGTGATAGAGCCTGCCGCCCACCTCGAAGGCGGTGTAGGGGCGGTCCTCTGGGCGGATGGGGAGCTGGTGATAAGCGGATTTCAGATCTATTGTCGAGTACACCTTGTACTGAGCTATCTGGTTGACCATATCCGCGATGCGGGGTAGGGGGTACGCGTCAAGCTGCGTGAACCTATTGATGGTCTGACTATAGTCCACGACCATCCTATTTTTCTGCCCGGTCCGAACAACAACCACCTGGGCCCTCCAAGGACTTGTGCTTGGCTCAATGATCCCCTCCCTGAGCAGCCGCTGCACCTCCGACTGAATGTAGGCCCTGTCCCCCGCGCTGTACCTCCTGCTTTTAGTTGCCACCGGTTTACAGTCGGGGGTCAGGTTGGCGTACAGCGGTGGGGGAGGGATCTTGAGGGTGGAGAGGCTGCAAGTGGTGTCAGTGGCGCAGCTGTCGGCATGGTGCTGGGTGGGATGTGTGGGTAGGTGTGTGTGTGTGGTCAGTAGCGGGGTATATGACGAAGTCCCACAAAACTGAGGATTCCTGACAGTGAGTGGTGGGAGGGGCCCGTCATATGCCATAGTCACACTTTCGAGGTGGCTCTGGAAGTCTAGCCCCAATAGCACAGGCGCGCACAGTTGAGGCATGACCAGTAGCGCAAAGTCCCGATATTCTGTGCCCTGCACCACCAATGTCGCTACACAACCCCCCCGGATGTCTGTGGAATGCGACCCAGAAGCCATGGTGACCCTCTGGCTTACCGGCTGTGTCATGAGTCCGCAGCGTTGCACTGTGTCCCGGTCAATAAAACTCTCAGTGCTGCCCGTGTCAAACAGGCAGCTCGTCCTGTGCCCCTCCACCAGGATGTCCATCATTGACCTTGCAAGCTGGTGTGGGGCGCTTTGGTCGAGGGTTACGGAGGCCAGAGTTGAACTGCCGTCTTGGTGCCCGGTAAGCACCGTTGGGTTGGGGGCGGGGTGAGGTGGCGCCGACAAAGATGGCCGCCCCCATCCGGGCAGGCAAGATGGCGGCCCCCATGCCTTGCACGAGGCAGGCAGGCAAGATGGCGGCGACCAAAATGACGGCCCCCAGGCCTCACACGCAGCGCTGCCCGACCCCGCTCGTGGTTCAGACTTGCAGACCTTGGCGAAATGGCCCTTCTTCCTGCAGCTGGAGCAGGTCGCTTCTCGGGCCGGGCAGCACTTTCGGGGGTGCTTTTCGAGTCCACAGAAGTAACACTGCGCAAACTTGCGACTGGCAGCAGCTGTGGTCGATTTCGGGGAGTTCGTGGAATCGCGACTGACAGCGGCGGCGGTGGATTCGCTCGCGGGTGGCGGCGGCGGGGTCTGCAGTGTCCACGGAACTGGCAGTGGATCGCGCGGCTGGACAGCGTCAGTGTGGTGCAGAGCAGCCTCCAGCGTGTCGGCTGTCTCGATCGCCGAGCGTAAGGTAAGATCGGCATTTTCCAGCGGCCGCTGGAGCACGTACACTGACCTGATCCCCGTAACGAAGGCGTCTCGTACCAGGAGCTCCGAATGCTGCTCCGCTGTCAGACCTTTGCAGTCGCAAGTTCGCACGAGTGTCTGTAGGGCTCGGAGAAACTGTCTGCTCAACTCGCCGGGTCACTGTCGCCGCGTCGCTAAGCGATGTCTTGCATAGACGGTTCACCGGCCACAGGTACTGTCTTTTGAGGGCGTCCAGTGCCCCTTGGTAGGTCGGCAGGTCCCTGATCAGGGAATATACTTTCGGACTTACTCTTGATAGGAGGATTTTGTACATTGTGGCAGGCTCAGTCACTGGAATCACTTCCAAGTATGATTGGAAGCATGCAAGCCAGTTCAAAGGCTTCTGGAGTTTGGGGGTCCAAGTCTAATTTTTCCGGACGTAAAATACTTTCCATGTTTTAAAACTTCCAGCCAATAAAATTGATGCACCATCAATAACTCTCTGAGACGTGAGGCAAGATATCGGCTTTTATTGACTGGAAGAATGAACAACACTACATCCTGGAGACTGAGGGCAGGGCTCAGGCCTCATTCGCCTTTATACCGGGGTCTGTGGGAGGAGCCACGGTCAGTGGGAGGAGCCACAGGAGCGGTCAGCAAGGGGTGCGTGTCCAGACAGGTAGAGCCTCTGTCCCGGGCCAGTCCTGCCCAGCAGCTCACAGAGCCTCTGTCCTGGGCCAGTCCTGCCCAGCAGCTCGTCAGGGCCCCTGTCCTGTGCCAGTCCTGGCCAGCAGCTCACAGAGTCTCTGTCCCGGGCCAGTCCTGCTCAGCAGCTCGTCAGGGCCCCTGTCCTGGGCCAGTCCTGGCCAGCAGCTCGTCAGGGCCCCTGTCCTGGGCCAGTCCTGGCCAGCAGCTCACAGGGCCCCTGTCCCGGGCCAGTCCTGACCTCTGTCCTGGGCCAATCTTTCAAGTTCTCTCCAAATGTAGTCTGTTTTTGAGGATTCTTCCTCTCCCAAGGATGAGGTCTCTGAAGCTTCTTTTGGCTTTTCTGTAGCTCTGGGATTTTATGGGGTAGGGTTGCTAGGCCCTTGCCCAACCCTCCTCCTTTCTCAGCTGGGCTTGGTGAGTTACTAACTTTATTCACAATCTGGTAACATTGTATTATGAGGGGATTTTTGAAAATATTCTTGATAATTACTTTATTATGCCATTCTTTTCAGTACTAACTATGGTAAAATTTTCACCATTCGTGATCATTTCAGTGTGAAGTTGACGGTCACCGCAAATGCTGGTTCATTGCTTAATGTTTATTTATTTATTGAGCTACAACACAGAACTGGCCCCTCCGGCCTTTCGAGCCCTGCCTGTGTTGTACTGTTCAGCAAGCTTTAATTTATAACTGATCAAATCAAGGGACAATTTACAATGACCTGTTAACCTACCGACCAGTACGACTTCGGACTGCGGGAGGAAACCGGAGCACCCGGAGGAAATCCGTGCAGGGAGTATGTACAAACTGCTTACAAATAGTGGTGACAATTGAACTCAGGTCACCGGTGCTGTAGAGTGACGTGCTAACTGATATACTACCGTACCAGCATTGCTGGTTTTATTCCAGGGTCTATTGTATTTTCCTTCCTTGCTTCAATTATTTAACATATGTTGATTTCATTCTTCGTTTAGAACCTCCAAGGCCACTTGTTCATCTTTGTAGAATCAAAATTCGGAAGCTATTGGGACGTGAAAGATTAAAACTTATTGAAGTGCTGCCTCTCCCTGGCCGGCTGAGAAATTACCTGGAGTACAACAATACGGATGAGTTTGCATAGCAGAGCCGCAGCAAGGAACACTATAATTCACAATAGCAGTAAAGTAAGTTAATTGACATGGAGAAAGGAGTCAGTCCACAATGAGAGTATGACAATGGCACAATTTTTTATATGTCACTGTATAACTGAACAAAAGGAAATATTATTTCAAAGGATATTAAGACTGAAGTTAAAAATCCACCTTGTGGTCCATGATTGAATAAGAGAGTGAGCCCAGGAGGTATGCAAGCCCAATCATCCCACTGGGGTACAGGCCACCGACGGTAGCTCAACAGAGTCATCTGTCCTGGGCCAGTCTTTCACAGTGTTGCCAGGTCTGGCTCCTCTTCCTCTTCCAGGAATGAGGTCTCCAGAGCCTCTGTTGGTGTTTCTGTAGATCTGGATTTTTACGGGATGGAGTTGCTAGCCCCATGCCAAACCCTCCTCCTTTTGTAGCCAGACTTGGGACTGTCCACAGCAGAGCTAGGCACCAACAGGCGCACACCAATCAATCCAGGATCTTTGGATTTAAATGTTCCAAGTAAAGGAATCTAAACCCGGGTGTTTTGAAATGGAAGCATTCTAAAGATACATTTCATGCTAACACGTGAAAGAAAAAGCAAAGTTAGGCTTCACTTTTGTTGGGTCCTCTCACAAGTTCTAACAGAAGGTTATCCCAGAAGAATCAGCCTCACCTCCGTCCAGGGTTGCCTGATCTACTCTGTATTTACATAATTTTGTACTTTCAAATCAGCTTTCCAATAGACTGCAGTATTTTAATCTGTATATATGTAGAAATGAAAAAAGTACCAAGATTTGTGTAGAAATATGGAAGCACAAGAGACGGCAGATGCTGGAATGCAGAGCGACAAACAATCTGCCGGAGGAACTCAGCAAGCTGAGCAGCAGCTGTGTGTGGGAGAAAGGAATTCTTGATGTTTCAAGTTGTAACCTTACATCAGTACTATGTGGGGTTTTGACGATATATCAAGTTTAAGTTCAAGGTCAAGTTTACTGCCATCTCTCAATCATCATCATCATTATGTGCCACGTTGCATGACATCATCATTATGTGCCATGTCATGTGATGAGGTGATCATGGACTTAACCATGATTGTTCTTGACAAGTTCTTCTACAGAAGTGGTTTGTCATTGCTTTCTGCTGGGCAATGTCTTTACAAGATGGGTGACCCCCCCCCAGTCATTATCAATACTCTTCAGAGATTGTCCACCTGGTGTCAATGGTCACATAACCAGGGCTTGTGATATGCACCAGCTGTTCATATGACCATCCACTACCTGCTCCCATGGCTTCACATGACCCTGATCGGGGGCTAAGCAGGAGCCACACCTTGCCCAAAGGTGACCTGCAAGCCAGCAGAGGGAAGGAGTGCCTTACACCTCCTTTGGTAGAGACATATCTGCACCCTGCCACCAAATTGTCACCTGACTGTATGTGTGTACAACCAGACAAAACAATGCTTCCCCTGACCATGGTGCACCCACCGTACGTACATATATCACACAGCACATACGTAAAGCAAAATATTACCACCAATAAGCTAATAAGATATCATTCAAAGTGCATAGCACAGGTAAATAGTGAACAGCTCGCTGACCTAGTGATGAGACTTCGGTGGTGGCAGGGTATTCGTTAGTCTCACAGCCTGAGGGAGGAAGCTGTTACCCAGTCTGGCAGTCCCAGAACTGATGCTCCTGTACCTCCTTCCTGATTACAGTGGGTCAGAGAGATTGTGGGATGGGTGGTAGGGATCCTCAGCTAATTTTCAAGCCCTCCTCTACAACGCTCACAGTAAATGTCACAAAAAGGGGGGAGAGAGACCCTGGTGATCGTTTTGGCAGTTTTCAGTATTCTCTGTTGGAATTAGCAATTCCTTTCCTTTACAAATGTTACTCGAGATGCAGAGTTCCTCTAGCAGACTGTTCTTCGTGTCGAAACGCTCTGTTGCATCAACATATAAGAAAAGATTTGGTGAAAGAATAGTGGTTAATGAATTCTCCTGCAATTCAGGATCATTTTGTGGGAATTAGCTTGAGCTTACCTTGTCCTGAAAACATGTCATGAAAACTTTAAAAAATATTAGTGCAAGTTTAATACAACGCTTAATTTTTATGCTTTATAATAAGCAATTATAAACTTAAATTTAATCAAACTTAAGACGTGTTCTTTAATTACTTTTGGTGTTTTAAGAGGTACATTTTGGTAAACGGAATACCACAGCATGTGGTGTGTTATTTTTCTACATTGTTCATGGAAAAATCTTGACCCCTTTTCCCCTGAGGTCTCTCAATGTTGAATGCACCATTGTAGGATTGATCAAGGCAGAAGAAACATGCCAAAATTCCCATCTAGTCTTTGCTGAGTTGCCTAATCTTGTCCAAGTTAATAGTTTGAGTAACAAAACAAGAATGGGCCACTCAGCTCCTCAAGCCAGTTCAAAGTTCAAAGTAAGTTGATTATCAAAGTACATACATGTCACCATATACTACCCTGAGATTCATTGTCCTGTGGGTATTCACAGTAAATACAAATAGAATCAATGAGAACCAGTGTGCAAAAGACAACAAACAGTGCAAATACAAAAAGGAAGAAGTAAAAATAAATGCACAAATAAACAAACAAATAAATAAATAAATAAATAAGCAATAGCTGTTGAGAACTTGAGTTATAGAGCCCTTGAAAGTGAGTCCATAAATTGTAAGAACAATTCAGTGATGGGGTGAGCGAAGTTGAGTGAGGTTATCCCCTCTGGTTCAGCGGCCTAATGATTAAGGAGTAATAACTGTCCTGAAGCTGGTGGTGAGGGTCCTGAGGTTTCTGCACTCTCTTCCTGATGGCAGTGGTGAGAAAGAGCATGTCCTGGGTGGTGGGATCCGTGATGAGGAATGCCGCTTTCCTGTTACCGCACTATGTGTAGACGTGCTCAGTGGTGGGGAGGGAGGGTGGGGACTCTGCCTTATCCATTACTTTTTGTAGGATTTTCTATTTAAGGGATCGATGTTTCCATATCAGGCTGGAACCGCTCAGTATACTCCGCACCACATACCTATAGGGGTTCGGCATTGAATTGTGAGAGATCAAATAGCTGTACTGCCAATGAATTAAATTACACTTCATGCACTTCATAACCCTTTATACCCTCATCCAACAAAAACTATTTCACCCGTATCTTCAAAGATTCCTTTTACTCACAGATTCAGCCTTTGAGGTAGGAATTTTAGGATTTAGCTAACCTTTGTGCTGAAAAGTGTTTCTTGATTTCACTGTTAAATCTAATGTCATAGCCATGCCCAGTTGTTCTGGGTGACTTCACTGGAATCATTCTTTCTCTGAATCTACTCGCCACTAATCAAACACCAGCATCGTGCAAGGTCAGGCTCACGTTTTGTGGTGAACTATCGACCACTAATTAAACACCGGCATCGTGCAAGGTCAGGGTCACGTTTTGTGGTGAACTATCAACCACTAATTAAACACCGGCATCGTGCAAGGTCAGGGTCACGTTTTGTGGTGAACTATCGACCACTAATCAAACACCGGCATCGTGCAAGGTCAGGGTCATATTTTATGGTCAACTACTGACCTCGCATTCAGTGTAAACAGCAGCAGCTGCGGGAGGATTTTATGATAGAAGTGCTGGAGATGTTTACATGAAGATAGTGGTAAACAGTTCTGACTGCTGAAGGTGGGAGAAAACGGGGTAAAGTGTGCCTAATTGGAAAGAGAAGAGTTCCTGTTTATCTGCACTCGTTATACATAGAATATAGAACATCGAACAGAGGCGCACAAGACCAGGCCCTTTGGCCACAATATTGCGCTAAACCAAATTAGTTAACTATTTGATAAGCTGCTCCCTTATTTATTTTTTATTTATTTATGGATACAACATGGAACTCGTCTTTCTGGCCCTTTGAGCCACACTGCTGAGCAACCTCCTAACTTAACACTAGCCCAAGTGCGAGACAATTTACAATTTATTTTTTGAGTTTTTCATTCATTCTTTGTCATTTGCACAGTTTGTTCTATTTTGTGTGTTGGGTGTTTGATGTTTTCTTTGAACAAGTTCCAGGGTGTTTCTTTGTCTGTGGGAAGATGAATCTCGGGGCTGTATACTGCATACATACTTTCATAATAAGTGTACTTTGAACTTTGAAATTTTAGAACAATTAACCGTCAATCTGGTATGTCTTTGGACTGTGGGAGGAAACTGGAGGACCCGGAGAGAACCTACGCATTCCACGGGAAGGACGTTGGAATTGAACTCTAAACTCCATCGCCCCAAGCTGTAATAGTGTTCCGCTAACTGCTACATTACTGTGGCGTCCAATTATACCTAGTGTAGGTCCTCTGCCTACACAATGTCCATATCCTCCATTTTCCTCACATTCATGTGTTTATCTAAACATCTCTGAAAAGTCCCGAATGTATCTGCCTCCAGGCACCCTCCACCCTCTGTGTAAAAAAAAACTTGCCCCTTGTGTCTCCTTTGAAGTTACACCCCCCTTCACCTTAAATGCATGCCCTGTGGCATTAGACATTTCAACATTGAGAGTAAGATATTGTCTGTGTACTCTGTCTATACCTCTCATAACGTGGTAAACCTTATCATCGTCATTATGCACAATGTCATGTGACGTGGGTGATCAGGGATTTTCCATGATCATGATTATCTCTGGCAAATTTTTCTACAGAAGTCGTTTGCCATTTCCTTCTTTGGGCAGTGCCTTTACAAGATGGGTGACCCCAGCCATTATCAATACCCTTCAGAGATTGTCTGCCTAGTGTCAGTGGTCACATAACCAGGACTTGTGGTCTGCACCAGCTGCTCATACGACCATCCACCACCTACTCCCATGGCTTCACATGACCCTGATCAGGGGACTAAGCAGGTGCCACACCTTGCCCAAGGGTGACTTGCAGGCTAACAGAGGGAAGGAGGCCTTACTCCTCCTTTGGTAGAGAGGTATCTTCACCCCGCCTCACAAAAACCTCTATCAGATCTCCCCAAATACATCTCGTGTATTTTAATAACAATTGCAGTAATTCACAGATCTGAGAGTCTGTAAGATTAATGATTCTGTTTCACAGTGAATAGGAGGAAAGCTAAAGAATTGAATGTAGCACCAGCCTTCTAGCCACCAGAGTTGACATAATATATCTAGAGGTCACGGGTTAAGGGTGAAAGGTGAAATGCTTAAGGGGAAAAGGAGGGGAGTTTTCTCCACTCAGAACATCTGCCTGCACAAGTGGGGCATGCAAACTTGAATTCAACATTTAAGAGAAGTTTGGATAAGTATTTGGATGGGAGGGTTATGGAGAGCTATGGTCATGATGTAGGTCATTGGGAGTAGACAGTTCAAATGGTTTGGCACATACTAGATGGGCTGAAAGGCCTGTTTCTGTGCTGTACTTATCTATAACTCTAATACAGGAATTCCAGTCCAAATTCAACTTTATTGTCATCTAACTGTACATATATACAACCAAATGAAACAACGTTCCTCCAGACCAGGGTGCACCACAGAATATATATTTCACACAGCACATAAAACAAAATATTACCACACATAAGTTAATAAAATTTAATTCAAACTGCATGTAGTGTGCGCAGCACAGGTAAACGGTAAACTTTACAGTAAACAGACCTCGGTGGTGGCAGGGTATTCATTAATCTCATAGCCTGAGGGAGGAACAGTTCTTTAATTTTGTATTGTGACAACTATAAGTAATTGCTTTGATGCATATAATTTTCATATAACTTTAGTATCTTTCTGCCTTTTTCTGGAAATATTGCCCTGCTTTTATTGGGAGAAGCTGCTGTGGTTTCTGTTTTATTTCTGCCCATTTGGTAGACTTGGTTTTCTAAGTAAATTATTGTGGTTTGCTGTGTTAATTTTCAGGTTGAGTTTGTGATGGGGAAGGCAAATGCATTGTCAGCATGCATTTCAAGAGAACTAGAATATAAAAGCAAGGATGTAATGTTGGAACTTTATGAAGCACTGGTGAGGCCTCACTTGGAGGATTGTGAACAGGTTTGGGCCTCTTATCTTAGAAAGGATGTGCTGAAACGGGAGAGGATTCAAAGAAGATTCAAGAAGATGATGCCAGAATTGAATGTCTTGTCATATGAAGAGCGTCTGATGGCTCTGGGCCAGTATTCACTAGAATTCAGAAGAATGAGGGGTGACCTCATTGAAAGCTATGAAATGTTGAAAGGCATCAATAGAATGGATGTGGAGAGGATGTTTTATATGGTGGGTGGGTTTAAATCCAGAGGAGACAGCCTCAGAATAGAGGGGTGTCCTTTTAGAGCGGACATGATGAAGAATTCCTTCAGCCAGAGAGTGAGTGAATCTGTGGAATTCTTTGCCACAGGCAGCTGTGGAGGCCAAGTCTTTATGTATATTGAAGGAAGTGGTTGATAGATTCTTGATTGGTCAGGGCATGAAGGGATACAGAGAGAAGGCAGGAGACTGGGGCTGACAGAGAGAATGGATCAGCCATGATGAAATGGCAGAACAGAGACAATGGACCAAATGGCCTAATTTTGCTCCTATATCTTATGGTCTTATGGTTTATATATTGTCTATAAATACTGGATAACAATTTGGTCTGATACCAGTTGGTATTTTAGACAATTTTACACTCAGACTTATCCAGAACCACATTGATACAGCAGTATATAACATGTGTCAAAAGGAAACACATTTAAGGGTTGACACAACATTGTGGGCTGAAGGGCCTGTACTGTGCTGTACTATTCTATGTTCTATGAAACTATCAACCTCTGTATTATTTGACTGTATTAAACACTGGGATCCAGTGATAATAGATAATATTTTCAAACAGTGTTCGGAACTGCAGGTATATTGCAGAGTTACAGAACGTTGTTATAGTTTAATGCGCTGGAATGTTTTGTGTTCTTATTTTTCTACTCGAAATTTAACAGGAACATTATAATTCTGACAGCGGTTAAAATAAAAAGTATGTACTTGAACTAAGTTTGTGTCTGTCATATTTCATCATTACAAAAGATTTTCAGCTGTGGAAAAACTTGTTCACTGTTAGATTCTTTAAAAAATCATGTTATTTCTGATTATTTCTGTATAAAAAAACAAAACTGGTCTCCTAATATCATCAAATAGAGAATGTTGCGTTATACGGGCCATTTGACCCATTCCATCATACACTACCTCCCAAACCTCACAATCTGTATGATCTCCTGATACTTATTAATCACTCCTCTTTTTCAAGGAACTGTCTGTTTCTCTATTTCACTTATTTATTAATTATTTAACCATAAAGCACAGAACTGGCCCTTCTGACCCAACAATCCACCCATTTAACCCAAGCTTAACCACTGAACAATTTACAATGGCCAACTAACCCACTAATCTGTACATTTTTGGACGTCCAGAGGAAACCCATGCAGTCACAGGGAGAGCATACAAACTCCTTACAGATAGTGCCAGAACTGGAATGCTCCGAGCTGTGAGTGTGGTGCTAACTGAGGTCTTTATTCCTCAAGACCTTCCACCTCCCACTCTGGCACCCCTCCTTCCCATTATCACTTCCCTACCCTGCTTCCGAGTTATCATCTCCTTTTGTGACACTTGCCAGGAGAATTTAAAACATATATTGTCTATTTTAAGCCACATCTTATTCCTTGGGATTTCCACTGTTATCCTTCTTATAGGCATTAAGAAAGAGGATGTGCTGGAGCTTTTGGAAAGCATCAAGTTGGATAAGTCTCCGGGACCGGATGAGATGTACCCCAGGCTACTCTGGGAAGTGAGGGAGGAGATTGCTGAGCCTCTAGCAATGATCTTTGCATCATCAATGAGGACAGGAGAGGTTCCAGAGGATTGGAGGGTTGTGGATGTTGTTCCCTTATTCAAGAAAGAGAGTAGAGATAGCCCAGGAAACTATAGACCAGTGAGTCTTACTTAGGTGGTTGGTAAGTTGATAGAAAAGATCCTGAGAGGCAGGATTTATGTACATTTGTAGAGGCATAATATGACTAGGAATAGTCAGTATGGTTTTGTCAAAGGCAGGTCATGCCTTATGAGCCTGATTGAATTTCTTGAGGATGTGACTAAACACATTGATCAAGGTAGAGCAGAAGATGTAGTGTATATGGATTTCAGCAAGGCATTTGATAAGGTACCCCATACGAGGTTTATTGAGAAAGTAAGGAGGCATGGGATCCAAGGGGACATTGCTTTGTGGATCCAGAATTGGCTTGCCCACAGAAGGCAAAGAGTGGTTGTCGACAGGTCATATTCTGTATGGAGGTCAGTAACCAGTGGTGTGCCTCAGGGATCTGTTCTGGGACCCCTGCTCTTCGTGATTTTTATAAATGACCTGGATGAGGAAGTGGAGGGATGGGTTAGTAAATTTGCTGATGACACAAAGGTTGAGGGTGTTGTCGATAGTGTGGAGGGCTGTCAGAGGTTACAGTGGGACATTGATAGGATACAAAATTGGGCTGAGAAGTGGCAGGTGGAGTTCAACCCAGATAAGTGTGAGATGGTTCATTTTGGTAGGTCAAATATGATGGCAGAATATAGTATTAATGGTATGACTCTTGGCAGTGTGGAGGATCAGAGGGATCTTGGGGTCCGAGTCCATAGGACGCTCAAAGCAGCTGCACAGGTTGACTCTGTGGTTAAGAAGGCATACGGTGCATTGGCCTTCATCAACCATGGGATTGAGTTTAAGAGCTGAGAGGAAATGTTGCAGCTATTTAGGAGCCTTGTCAGACCCCACTTGGAGTACTGTGCTCAGTTCTGGTCACCTCACTGCATGAAGGATGTGGAAACCATAGAAAGGGTGCAGAGAAGATTTACAAGGATGTTGCCTGGATTGAGGAGCATGCCTTATGAGAATAGTTTGAGTGAAATTGGCCTTTTCTCCTTGGAGCGACCGTGGATAAGAGATGACCAGATAGAGGTGTATAAATTGATGAGAGGCATTGATCATGTGGATAGTCAGAGGCTTTTTCCCAGGGCTGAAATGGCTAACACGAGAGGGCACAGTTTTAAGGTGCTTGGAAGTAGGTACAGAGGAGATGTCAGGGGTAAGTTTTTTACGCAGAGGGTGGTGAGTGCGTGGAATGGACTGCTGGCAATGGTGGTGGAGGCGGATACGATAGGGTCTTTTAAGAGACTCCTGGATAGGTACATGGAGCTTAGAAAAATAGAGGGCTATGGGTAACCCTAGGTAATTTCTAAAGTAAGTACATGTTCGGCACAGCATTGTGGGCCAAAGCGCTTGTATTGTGCTATAGGTTTCTGTTTCTATGTTTGCCTGAATTTTCCTTGGAGTCAAACGTATTTCCTTAAGAGTATAAAATAACTGCTTTGGAATAGCCTCCAAGTCTCACAAGTTTCACGATTTATGTCAGCGATATTGAATATTTCTGGTTCAGATCCCAGATATCCACCTTAACTGTTTTCCAGTACGTTAAATCTTGGTGTTTCAGCCAGCAGACTGTCACCAGGTGGCACCATCACTCCTGGGAGTTTGGTGATGTGAAGAAAGAAGTTTGGACAATGCTACGCCAAATAAACTGAACGATGAAACTTGCACAGGGACTTTTGGGAGATAAACAGGAATGCTGTGAAAGAGGACGTAGCCATAATTTGGGACGTGACCTCTGCCAGACCTTGTTCAGTATTTAACACAAATCCATGCTTTCCCCTGAAGAGGCGTCCTGGCTTCTCTCTTCCGTTTTATTTGTCGAGGCCACCACAGAACTGATCAATTTCAAAGTTCAAAGTAAATTTATTATCAGTGGGCATATATGTCACCATATATAACCCTGAGATTTATTTTCTTGTGGGCATTTGCAGGAAGTACAAAGAAACAATAGAATCAATGAGAAATTGCACATATCATTGCACATTGGCATCTTTCTATTGGACAATCAGTGTGCAAACGACAACAAACTCTGCAAATACAAAAAGAATAACAAATAATTAATAATAAACATTGTGAACATGAGGGGGAGAATCCTTGAAAATCATTCCATAGGTGGTGGGAACAGTTCAGTGATGGGGTGAGTGAAGTTAACCCCTTTGTTTCAAGAGCCTGATGGTTGAAAGGTAATAACTGTTCTTGAATCTGGTGGTGTGAGTCCTGAGGCTTCCTTCCTGATGGAAACAGTGAGGAGAGAGCCTGAGCTGGAAGATTGATGATTCTTTCCTGTGACAGTGTTCCAGATCAATGTGCTCAGTGGTGAGGAGGGCTTTACACATGATGGGCTGGGCTGCATCCACTACTTTTTGTAAGTTTTTCAGTTCAAGGGCACTGGTGTTTCCATACCAGGCCATGATGCAACCAGTCAATATACTCTCTATCACAAATCTATAGAAGTTATAGAGTTGTTGTTTGGTTTGGAAATTTTAGGACCTGGGACTGGCCACTATGGAAGAATAATGAGATGTTTCCAAGTGGAGATGATTTGTACCTTTAATGAAAATGGCAGAGTTTATCATAAAAACGTCGGTTATAATTGATAACTATGCCTGACTAGAAGCCCAAGAAGAGAGTTTTTTTGTCATATGTGGGAAAGCACATCATGGCACTTGAATACTCTGTCTATCCAGAGCTTTGTGGGAAGCTCGCAGAATGGCCTTGGAGATGAGGCAGTGCTGTGGTGACGGTTATGACGGAGAAGTGATTACCAATCAGGAGGATGGTTTTGATCTGGATGGGGGAGAGATTTTTGTTTTAGTGCCAAGGAAGACTTTCATATTTGGTCAAATGGGGTGTTTTCCATTACACTCCTGATCTATGGCGGGTTATGGTGAATGGGACTGGGCAGAATAACAATTCAGCATAGACTAGATGGCCCAAAAGGCCTGCTGCTGTGCTGTAGCAATCTATGATTCTCTCTGTGCCTGGTTGGCCTTCAAGATACAGAAGGATGAAGATATACTGAAGTGAAAGGCTTCCCTGATAAAGGAAACAAAGAGCGACCATGATGGGGTTGACCACAGGATGAGAGAGTTGCAAGAAACAGGAATGAATATACAAAGAGGCTCACGTGGATTGGACACAAGAGATTCTGCGGCTACTGGAAATTCAGTTTTGGGCTAAGACCCGTCATCAAGACCTGTCTTCCTGAGAAGACGTCAACTGTTTATTCATTTCCATAGATGCTGCCTGGCCTGCCGAGTTCCTCCAGCATTGTGCGTGTGTTGCTCTGGATTTCCAGCATCTGCAGAATCACTTGGACTAAGTTAAAATAGTACCTACGGCTCCCGGCAAGCTAATCATAGTTTATAATAATAATAATAATTATTATTATTATTCTCTTTTTGTATTTGCATACGGTGTTCTCTTTTGCACAATGGTTGTTTGTCCCTCTTGTTGTGTATGGCTTTCCATTCATTCTATTCTGTTTCTTTCTATTTACTGTGAATGCCCACAAGAAAATGAATCTCAGGGTTGTTGTGTATGGTGATATCAAAATTCAAAGTTCAAAGTACATTTAATATCAAAGTATGTGTACCATATACAACCTGAAAATCATCCTCTTCACAAAGTCCACGAAACAAAGAAATCCCATTCTCAGTGTTTTAGTCTCCCAGTCAGAAAAATTAGCAGGGAGTTGGATTGCTCATGGTTCTTTGTACATTGATAATAAATTTACTTTGAACTTTTGAACAATTCAGTAGCGACTTCAACAAATAAAATACAAGAAGGAAGCTCAGGACATCTCTTCAGGGGTAAGCATGGAAATGTGTTAAATACACAAAAACTCCGCCAAGGTCAATTTAACAAAATTCTATTTCTCTGAAACTCTACTTCGAGATTCTACTTCTCGGAGATTCTGTACCTCAGCAATTTGGCTTCTTGGAGATGCTACAGCCTCTCAGAGATTCGACTCAGAGATTCTACTTTTTGGAGATTCTACTTCTCGGAGTTGCGGCCTGTAAGAGATTCTGCTTCTCGGAGATTCTGCTTCTCGGAGTTGCTGCTTCTCAGAGTTGCGGCCTCTCGGAGTTGCAGCCTCTAAGAGATTCTGCTTCTCGGAGTTGCAGCCTCTCGGAGATGCGGCCTCTTGGAGTTGCGGCCTGTAAGAGATTCTGCTTCTTGGAGTTGCGGCCTCTCGGAGTTGCGGCCTGTAAGAGATTCTGCTTCTCGGAGTTGCAGCCTCTAAGAGATTCTGCTTCTCGGAGTTGCAGCCTGTAAGAGATTCTGCTTCTCGGAGATTTGGCATCCCGGAGTTGCAGCCTGTAAGAGATTCTGCTTCTCAGAGTTGCAGCCTGTAAGAGATTCTGCTTCTCAGAGATTTGGCCTCTCGGAGTTGCGGCCTCTAAGAGATTCTGCTTCTCGGAGTTGCGGCCTCTCGGAGTTGCGGCCTGTAAGAGATTCTGCTTCTCGGAGATGCAGCCTCTTGGAGTTGCAGCCTGTAAGAGATTCTGCTTCTCGGAGTTGCAGCCTCTAAGAGATTCTGCTTCTCGGAGATTCTGCTTCTCGGAGATGCGGCCTCTCGGAGATGCGGCCTCTCGGAGATGCGGCCTCTCAGAGTTGCAACCTGTAAGAGATTCTGCTTCTCGGAGATGCAGCCTCTCGGAGATTCTGCTTCTCGGAGATGCAGCCTCTCGGAGATTCTGCTTCTCGGAGTTGCGGCCTGTAAGAGATTCTGCTTCTCGGAGATGCAGCCTCTCAGAGATTCTGCTTCTCGGAGTTGCGGCCTGTAAGAGATTCTGCTTCTCGGAGTTGCGGCCTGTAAGAGATTCTGCTTCTCGGAGTTGCAGCCTGTAAGAGATTCTGCTTCTCAGAGATGCAGCCTCTTGGAGATTCTGCTTCTCGGAGTTGCGGCCTGTAAGAGATTCTGCTTCTTGGAGTTGCGGCCTCTCGGAGTTGCAGCCTCTAAGAGATTCTGCTTCTCGGAGATTTGGCATCCCGGAGTTGCAGCCTCTAAGAGATTCTGCTTCTCGGAGATGCGGCCTCTCGGAGTTGCGGCCTGTAAGAGATTCTGCTTCTCGGAGTTGCGGCCTGTAAGAGATTCTGCTTCTCGGAGTTGCTTTATTTCTGTGATTCTACTTCTCGGGGATTCAGTTTCTCATTGAAACCTGTCGAATACTGAAACCTGAAGACCTAAACAGAGTTGGTGTGGAGAGGATATTTCCTTTTGTGGGGGTGTCTAGAACAAGTGGTCACAGCTTTAGAATAGAGGGACAGCTATTAGGAATGGAGAAGTGGAGGAATTTCTCTAGGCAGAGGTTGAATCTGTGAAATTCATTGTCCTGGATGGTTTTGGAGGCAAAGTCATTGGATATACTTAAATTGGAGGTTGATAAGTTCTTGATTAGTCAAGGTTAGGCGGGAGAATGGGGTTGAGAGGGATAATAAATCAGCTGTTATGGAATGGTGGAGCAGATTCAATGGGCTAAATGTCTTAATTCTGCTTCTTATGTCTTATAGTCTTTGGAAAGCACAGGACAGGATTTCTGGCCCTGTTGTGCCAACCTTTCAAACTGTCCTATGATTGTTCCACACTCACAGCACCCTCTGAGTGAAAAATTGGCCCTCATATTCCTATAAATATTTCTCCTTTCACTCTTAACCCATGAGCTCTAGTTCTGGTGTCATCCAAGCTCAAATGAAAAAGCCTGCTTGTAGTCACCCTGTCAATATCCCTCATTTTTTGTACACCTCTATCAATCTCCTCTCATTCTCCTACACTCTAAGGAATAGTCCTAACCTATCAAACCTTTCCCTACAATTCAGGTGAAGAATCTGTGTTATGTTACAGTTTCTCTGGACTGTCAATTGCTACAAGCATCATTTTTTAAACTGGGGAGCCTGTCTCCTACTAAATCAAAGTACACTGCAATCCATTAAATGGAATAAATAAACCTAAGTCTCAAACTGCTTCTCCTTTGCATTGCTTCATAGCCTTGCTTTTTATTTAATAAAATTATATCCTCTCACATCAACCTTTCTCACACAGACAGTGCAAAATGATTGATTGCCACCTTACACAAAATGAAATCATCTCTTGGACGAAGTAACCAAACCATCATTCATGAACATTTAGCTAAGATATTGTATCATTTCCACTGGAAGTAACTTACATACAGGACATAGCTCCATTGCTGCAGAAAAATGACAACACACTGGGGGGGGGGGGGGGGGGGGTTAACACCAATAACTTTTACCATAAGTGATCTGGTCAATACACACATCCTGTCAGTCTTAGGCAAAGTTATTACAGGGTGTTTTAATGTGGATCTTATTCACTTTAACAATCTGGTTCAATAATTGTACAAAACCATATACTTCAGAATTAAAATTAACCCTTTTAATTCTGATCCCCATTCCCCTTCTGACATGGTGCATGACCTCCTCTTGTGCTACATTGAGGCCACACCCAGGGTGGAGGAGCAACTCCGTATATTCAGTCTGGGTAGCCTCCAACCTGATGGCATGAACAGCGGTTTATTGAACTTCCAGTAATATTTTTTGCTGTCCATTCCCTCTTCTTCAGTTCCCCACTTTGACCTCTTACCTCTTCTCTTCACCTGCCCCTCACCTTCCCCTTCTGTCCCTCCTTCTTTCCTTTCACCCATGGTCCACCCTCCTCTCCTACCATTGTCCTTCATCTCCAGCCCTTTACCTTTCCCACCCACCTGGTTTCACCTATCACCTTCTAGCTTGTCCCCCTTCCACCACACCCCACCTTTTTATTCTGGCTTCTTCCCCCTTCCTTTCCAGTCCTGAGGAAGAATCTCAGCCCAAAGCATTGACTGTTTATTCATGTCCATAGATGCTGCCTGACCAAATGAGTTCCTCCAGAACCTAGCGTGTGTTGCTCTGGATTGCCAGCATCTGCCATATCTCCTGTTTCTGTAGCATCTGCCGTATCTCCTGTTTCTGTACTTCAGTGGCTGCAAAGAAATTCAGGACACCCAGAGGCCATGAAAGGTAAATTTAAATAGTGTATGACAACAATGATACTGTACGATCTCACCTTAAATCTAATATCATGCTGCAGACATGATACAGTTTGTCTTATCAAATTGTTATATTCGTTTTCAGTTTTATTTTGTACTCTTCTGCAAAATTGTTGAAGAGTTTCTGAGACACACAAGATTCTGCAGATGCTGGAAATCCAGAGTAACACACGGAATGACGGAGGAACTCAGCAGGTCAGGTATTATCTACGGAAATGAATAAAGAGTTGACATTTCAGGCTGAGACAATCAGCCAGACTGGAGGAAAATCAGCAATAACCATTTTACGCAGTGGTAGGTGTGTGGAATGTGCTGCCAGGGATGGGGGGAGGCAGGTTCATTAGGGATATTTAAGAGACTCTCAGATAGGCACATGGATGATAGAAAAATGGGGGGCCCTGTGGGAGGGAAGGGTTGAATTGATCTTAGTGTAGGTTAAAGATCAACACAACATCATGGGCCAAGAGGCCTGTCCTGTGCTGTAATGTCCTGAGTTCTATGTTCTATGACAATCTTCTATTTCAATAAAACCAAGGAGCAGAAGTCGGCCATTCGGCCCATCGAGTCTGCTCTGCCATTTCATCATGAGCTGATCCAATCTCCCCTTTAGTCCCATTCCCCCGCCTTCTCACCATAACCTTTGATGCCCTGACTACTCAGATACCTATCAATCTCTGCCTTAAATACACCCAATGACTTGGCCTCCACTGCCACCCGTGGCAACAAATTCCATAGATTCACCACCCTCTGGCTAAAAATTTGTTTTCACATCTCTGTTCTGAATGGGCGCCCTGCAAACCTCAAGTCATGTCCTCTCGTACTAGACTCCCCCACCATGGGAATCATCTTTGCCACATCCACTCTGTCCATGCCTTTCAAAATTCGAAATGTTTCTATGAGGTCCCCCTTCGTTCTTCTAAACTCCAAGGAGTACAGTCCAAGAGCTGTCAAATGTTCCTCATATGTTAACCCTCTCATTCCCGGAATCATTCTAGTGAATCTTCTCTGAACCCTCTCCAATGTCAGCACATCCTTTCTTAAATAAGGAGCCCAAAACTGCACACAGTATTCCAAGTGAGGTCTTACCAGTGCCTTATAGAGCCTCAACATCACATCCCTGCTCCTATACTCTATTCCTCTAGAAATGAATGCCAACATTGCATTCACCTTCTTCACCACCGACTCAACCTTAAGGGTATCCTGTACAAGGACTCCAAAGTCCTATTGCATCTCAGAACTTTGAATTCTCTCCCCATTTAAATAATAGTCTGCCCGTTTATTTCTTCTACCAAAGTGCATGACCGTACACTTTCCAACATTGTAATTCATTTGCCACTTCTTTGCCCATTCTCCCAATCTATTCAAGTCTCTCTGCAGGTTCTGTTTCCTCAGCACTACCACCCCCTCAACCTATCTTTGTATCATCAGCAAACGTAGCCACAAAGCCATCTATTCCATAATCCAAACTGTTGATATACAACGTAAAAAGAAGTGGCCCCAACGCAGACCCCTGTGGAACACCACTGGTAACCAACAGCCAACCAGAATGGGATCCCTTTATTCCCACTCTCTCTGTTTCCTGCCAAACAACCAACGCTCTATCCACGTATGTAACTTTCCCATAATTCCATGGGCTCTTATCTTGTTTAGCAGCCTCATGTGTGGCACCTTGTCAAAGGCCTTCTGAAAATCCAAATACACAACATCCACTGCATCTCCCCTGTCTAGCCTACTTGTAATTTCCTCAAAAAATTGTACTAGGTTTGTCAGGCAGGATTTTCCTTTAAGGAAACCATGCTGAGTTCTGCCTATCTTGTCATATGCCTCCAGGTACTCCATAACCTCATCCTTGACAATCGACTCCAACAACTTCCCAACCACCCAAGCTAACAGGTCTATAATTTACTTTTTGCTTCCTTGTCCCCTTCTTAAATAGCGGAGTGACATTTGCAATCTTCCAGACCTCTGGAACCAGGCCAGAATCTATCGACTTTTGAAAGATCATTGTTAATGCCTCCGCAATCTCCACTGCTACTTCCTTCAGAACACGAGGGTGCATTCCATCTGGTCCAGGAGATTTATCTACCCTTAGACTATTCAGCTTCCTGAGTACCTACTCTGTCGTAATTGTGACTGCGCATATTTCTCTTCCCTGACACCCTTGAATGTCCGGTATATTGCTGATGTCTTCCTCAGTGAAGACTGATGCAAAATACTCGTTCAGTTCCTCCGCCATCTCCTCATCTCCCATTACAATTTCTCCAGCATCATTTTCTGTCAGTCCTATATCTACTCTCATCTGTCTTTTACTCTTTATATACTTGAAAAAGTTTTTTGATATTATTTGCAAGCTTCCTTTCATAGCTTATCTTTTCCTTCTTAATGACCTTCTTAGTTTCCTTTTGTAAGCTTTTAAAAACTTCCCAATCCTCTGTCTTCCCACTAATTTTTGCTTCCTTGTATGCCCTCTGCTTTGCTTTTACATTGGCTTTGACTTATCTTGTCAGCCATGGTTGCATCCTTTTTCCATTCGAAAATTTCTTCTTCTTTGGAATATATCTGTCTTGCACCTTCCTCACTTCTCGCATAGGCTCCAGCCACTGCTGCTCTGCTGTCCTTCCCGCTAGTGTCCCTTTCCAGTCAACCTTGGCCAGTTCCTCTCTCATGCCACTGTAATTTCCTTTACTCCACTGAAATACCGACACATCGGATTTCAGCTTCTCTTTCTCAAATTTCACAGTGAACTCAATCATGTTGTGATCATGCCTCCTAAGGGTTCCTTCACTTCCATCTCTCTAATCACCTCTGGTTCATTACACAATACCCAATCCAGTACAGCCGATCCCCTAGTGGGCCCAACAACAAGCTGTTCTAAAAAGCCACCTCGTAGACATTCTACAAATTCTCTCTCTTGAGATCCAGTGCTGACCTGATTTTCCCAATCCGCTTGCATGTTAAAATCCCCTACAATTATCGTAACACTGCACTTCTGGCAAGCCTTTTCTATTTCCTATTGTAATTTGTTGTCCACATCACTGCAGCTGTTTGGAGGCCTGTAGATAACTGCCATCAGAGTCCTTTTACCCCTGCGATTTCTTAGCTCAACCCATAAAGATTCTGTACCTTCCAATCCTATGTCAACTCTTTCTAATGATTTAATATCATTTCTTACCATTAAAGCCACACCAGCCCCTCTACCTACCTGCCTGTCCTTACGATACACCGTGTATCCTTGGACATTCAGCTCCCAGAGACATGCATCATTTAGCCACGTCTCAGTGATGGCCACAATATCATACTTGCCAATCTGTATCTGTATGACAAGATCATCCACCTTATTCCTTATGCTGTGTGCATTTAAGTATAACACCTTAAGTCCAATATTTGATACTTTTTGCATTGATTGCACTGCATAATATAGAGTTAAAGGCTGATCGGATACCCTAACTGAGTGGACTCCTTCCGGCATATCACTTCCAGAGACTGGCCTGTCTGTGGACTTTGGAAGCATGTAGTACTTGCAAATTACTTATCATAGTTCCAAAGTAAGACACCTGAATTCACATAGACTCCGGGACACCCCCTCAAACATCTCAACAACGGGTGCCATGGTGATGGTCAATGCAATGCTATTACAGCTCGGGGCATCAGAGTTCATTTCCAACGCTGTCTGTAGGGAGTTTGTACGTTCTCACTGTAAACACACTGGGGTTTCCTCGGGGTACTCTGGTTCCCTCCCACAGTCCAAAGACATAACATTGTAAACTGTCCTGTGATTGGGTTGGGGTTAAGGATGTAGGTTGCCGGGAGGTGCAGCTCGTTGAGTCAGAAGGACCTGTTCCACACCGTATCTCTTAATAAATAAAAATGGATTAATGAGAACACTGATGTACACACAAGAGTTGGGCACAATTTGTTGTCCTGAGAGAATGCAATCAACATAGAATCTCTGGTCTGACCCAGGGTGTTTGCAATTTACTGAGCAGGATGAATAGATGGGATAAAGTACTGCCTCAGGTAAAGGCGGCTGGGAATTGAACGTGTGTAAACGGACCCGAATCTCACAGGAAGTTCCGTGATGTGTCATATGACTTACTGCCATTCTATTATAGTTCAGCCCTGATGGGAACAAACCCATCTCCCAGGACATCACCCAGTCCAAGTCCTCTTCTCAATGCTACCATCAAGGAGGAGATACAAGCGCCTGGAAGCACACACTCAACATTTCTGCAACTGCTTCCTCCCCTCCCCTCCCCTCTGCCATCAGATTTCGGAATGGGCAATGAACCCATGTACATTACCTCACTAATACCTTTTCATTTGCTCTCGTTTTACATGACTTATTTATTTAGTATGTAAGTATATACATATACACATTAGTAGAAGAATGTGTGTATATATATGTACTTATTCTAATGTGTGATAGTTTTATTATTATGCATTTCAATATACTGCTGCCACAAAACAACAAATTTAACAATGTGTCAGTGATAAGAAACTTGATTGATTTTAAAACACACACACGCACACACAAAAAACATAACACGCACATACACACATACACCACACACACATAACACACACACATACATATACACACACACACAGAGAATTATTAATACAACTTGCTTCTTTCTAAACAATGTAATAAGTGATTGCCATATGTGTTTTAATCTTGTGGATTGTTCAGCCACGAACTCTGAAGACAAGAGATTCTGCAGGTGCTGGAAATCCAGAGCCACACACACGGAGTGCTGGAGGAACTTAGCAGGCCCAGCAGAATCCATGGAAGTGAATAAACAGGAGACATTTCGGGCCACAACTCTTCTTCAGGACTGAAAAGGAAGGGAGAAGAAGCCAAAATAAAAGATGGGGGAGGATAAGCTAGAAGGTGACAGGTGAACATCTTTGATTTTTTTTTGCTGATTTGGAATTAAATTAGTTCCCATAGACTATTACACTCCTAACCTGGAGTATAATGCCTTGAGGTTGCTTGAAATCATAAATTGAACTGATTAACAGCTTTTCCGAACATTCTGGATACACAAAACTAGATGCAATCGTTTCTTTGCTATAACAGTACCAAGCATAATATACTCCTACTTAATGGTACATTTTGTAGTCATATCCAGTTCTTCTTCAAGGAGCGATGCTTCAAAAAGGTGGCATCCATCTTTAAGGATTCCATCACCTAGGTCAGGCCTTGTTCTCATTGTTACCATCAAGAGGGAAGTACAGAAACCTGAAGACACACAATCAGGAAGAGCTTCTTCCCCTCTGCCATCTGATTTCTGAATGGACATTGAGCCCATGAACACTACCTCAGACTATTTTTAGTTTTATTTTAGCACTACCTATTTAATTTAACTGCTATATATATATACTTCCTGTAATTCACAGTTTTTTCTCATTATTATGTATTCTATTGTACTGCTGCTGCAAATTCAATAAATTTCACGACATATTCTGGTGATATTAAACCTGATTCTGATTTTGAACTTCATTTACAGTTGCATAACTGAATTCATTAGAAGACATTTACAAACTGCACTATGGCAACACACACAAAATGCTGGGGGAACTCAGCATGTTAGGCAGCCTCTATGGAAATGAATAAACAGTCAATGTTCTGGCTGACACCCTTCATCAGGATTGGAAAGGAACGGGGTGGGGGAGAAGCCAGAATCAGAAGGTGTTGGTGTTACAAAGGGCTTGTTTTCTCACTGCTTGGCACTGTGACTTTATTCTTGGTATTCTTTTTAATGTTGTTTTATTTTTGAAGGGTTTACTATAACTCATTGAACTCTGAATATGTTCCAATTGATTACGCTGTGACCACTGAAGGATAAAGAGACTGTTGGACTTGAAGCCTCCCCAGCATCGAGGACACCTACACAAGGTGATGCCTCAAAATGACAGGATCAATCATTAAGGACCCCCATACCCCCATCACCTAAGACATGCCCTCTTCTCATTGTTACCATCAAGGAGAAGGTACAGGAGCCTAAAGATACACATTTCACATTTTAGGAACAGGTTTTTCCCCTCTGCCATCAGACTTCTGAATGGACACTACCTCACTTATTTTTATCTCTCTCTTTCTGTGCTACTTATTTAACTTATACACATATGTTGCAAAATACTGTACCACAAAACTGCAAATTTCAAGATGTAATGCCAGTGATATCAAACCTAATTCTGATTCTGAAGATTGAAAGACTGGGAGGACCAAAGAATGGGGAATTTGCATCCCTCACCACCTGCCTGAAGTTGTTAGTGGGGCTTCTGGCAACTGTCTGTAGCTATGAGACATTATTTTAACCATGGGTTTCAAGTGTATAAATGCCTCCGCTATGATCCCCAAACTCCACCATGGATGACACAAGCCTGGCTAGGAAAAGAGGAGCAACCTCATCCCATAAAAAAATCCAGCGCTACGGAAACTCCAACAGAAGCTCCAAAATACGTTATAGGCTCTGTGAAGATAGGCTACAGGTAGAGACAACCTGGAAGATAGGCCCAGGACAGAGGACTCTGACAAGCTTCTGTCAGTGGCCTAAAACCGAAGTATGAGTACTGGGGTTTAAGATCTGATCCCAAAGCAACTGCTTGACACACTTTAGTGAAACTTCAATAGCTGTGCTGAACAATCATTAAGTTAAATGCCATTTTAGCCTGCCTTAGATGGTAAGCTTCAGTTTACAGCTTGGTATTTTCAGGACCATAATAAGTTACAAGAATCGACCCATTCCTTCGGAATGTATTTTGAACTTCATTCCTTTTTTTGTTTGTTTCCAATAGATTTTCTTTGCAGTAACATATATATAACGTCTTTTCTGTAATGTGAACTGCTAGGGCTAATGTAATGCCTTCTCTGTAATGTTAACTGCTGAGGTAATGGTTTCCCTGTAGCAGCAATGTTTGGGTTATAACTAGAGATAATGGGTGGCTATCCAAAGGGGGAAATTTTATTCTTTCTTGTGTGTCTGGAAGCTGTTGGTTTCATGGGCTTTTGCCAGAAGGCATGAGGGGAATAAAGAGAGGAGACATGACTTGAGAGAATCAGTGGGCCGCCTGACAGGGGGAGTCCAGGGGTCAGCGACGCACAGAGGAGATCGAATGGTGGATGGAAGATCTTGCCGAGTGAGCTCCAATGATTTGTGCACAGACTGTTTAATGACATTGGCGCCTTTTTCTTTTTTATTTTGTTTCTCTACTAACCACATAGTCAAAGTAAGAGTTATAGATCTTAATCATTTAACCACATATTGTGTACTGTTTGTTATTTCTGGGTACTGATTTGAAACAGGGGGCACATTGCACAGCATCCACCAAATGAGATTTATTAAGTTTGGCCGGGCAGCGGGAGTTATCACCCCTGGGATTAACCCGCTAGGCGAAGCGAGTGTTACATATAAAACAGGATTTGGAATTTCTGGGCACATTATCAGGCTGTACTGAATGTCCCCAGTGTTGAAGCATACAGCGGAACAGGAGTGTAGCACTGGACGGTCACACGCAGACGGCTCCATGTGACTGGGTCGCTTCACCAAAACAGAACAGCTCACATCCTTACTATAAGAACCGCTCTCTTTTTAATTGAATAAAAATATCTTCTTTTCTATTGGTTGTGTGTAAAAACACATGAGCTAAATCATTTATTTAACCTGAAATTTATACTAATGGACATTATTTATTTTCAGCCATAAAATTAACTTAAAATGGTTGAAATTCACTTCTTCATCTATGCTTCTCCCGGCAGTTACCAATAAGTATGTAGTCAGCAGCTCCCCATTGTACGCCTGTTGACAGTCTGTGATTGGGAGAATATTTAACTTGGCTTCTTGCATTGTTAACGGAGCTGGTCAATACTCATCTGAAAGCAATTGCAACATTGTCTGTGGGAACTGGGTCTACCTTTAAAATAAGCTGAGATGCATAGTTAGAATTATTCTGGAAAGTAACATCATGAAGGATCCCATCCACCCTGCTCATGGACTGCTTGTCCCATTCCCATCAGGGACAAGGCCACGTAGTATCCACACCAAGACCACCAGACTCAAAAACAGCTACTTTCCCCGAGCACTAAGGCTGATCAACACCTCCACCTACAAACCCACTCACTAACCCACCCCTCCATACCCCCCAACCATCACTACTTTATCACTTCCTGTCAGTCACCTTCTGTACAGACACTCCTGTGCCTAGTGTCACTTTATAGACATACAATCAATCTATGGATATAAGCTGTCTTATGTATTTATATTTACTGTGTTTATTATTATTATTATTATTATTATTATTATTGTCTTACTGAGTTTTTTGCGCTGGATCGGATCCGGAGTAACAATGATTTTGTTCTCCTTTACACTTGTGTACTGGAAATGACATTAAACAATCTTCGATCTTGAAGACCACAACATGTAGATCTAAACGAGAGCTCGCCCACACGCACACCTGCGAGAAGAAACTCACAGTCATACACACGCGTGCACACACAAAAATATACAGAAAGACACGCCTTTATATATAAACGCACACCAAGTACCTACACACACGATCACCCACACTTCCAATATCCCCCTCCCCCCAAGAACTCTACTTGCTTAGTGATTACGTGAAATGGGCATCAGCTGTGAACTTTCGCGCACAAAGTGTCCCTGCTGGAGATCTGAAAGTTCACCCAACTCCCAGCAATCAAAGAAAACCATAGGCGTTGTACAAGGGAGGCGGGATAGTTGGCTTCGTGGGAATGGGCTTCAAAACGACAGGTTTGTGAATTTTTTGTCCGCTTAAAGAGTCTTTGGAGTAAACCGGGATCTCGGCTGACGGGTTCCTCCCTTTCCTCCAAACGCCAATGCCGGGGAAGGCAGAGGGAGGCAATCCCAGATGGCTCTGATACACCCGGTGACCATGGTACTGAAATGGACAGCAACCGCAGGCATTCACTGTGCGCGTCAGCGAACTGAAGTGGAATTTCAGCGGCTCTCTCTCGCGGTCCAGTTGTATCGCTGGGAAAGTTGAGGACTGCTTGGGTGGGTTGGTACGTTCCTGCATTCGCTTGCTTTCAGGTCCCTGGCCCGCCGGGTCTTCAGCCGCGGCCACCGCTTGTTCCACATGAAGCAGCTTCAAGGGCTGGATGGTTTTGGATGGCCTCGGTTCCTCCCAGAAGGACGCGGGGAGCTGTCGTTTCCTCATGGGCACTTGGTTTTGTCTGCCTAGTTGCTTCCCAGCCGCCGTGATAGTTCCCGGCAAGGTTTCGCTACAGTCCTGGTCCGAGGCGGGTTGGAAGTGTAGGTGAGCGTCCGCGTGCTGTAGGATATAGGCCCGACTCTTGTCGTCTGTCCCTTCCTTCGAACTGGTTTCAAGAAGCCGGTTGGTGTGACAACGTGGAATCCGCGAGTATTTCTGTGAAAAACGTTTCAGCTGCTTCTGTAAGTATTTTCTGTGGTCGACCGAACGCCGACAAGGGGCTGATTTGTCCAATGCCGCCTTGATATCACTCGAAGCCAAATTGACAAAGTTCAACAGTGTTTTCACTTCGCTATCCGCAGATGCCATGTTAATCCCAAACTTCAGGACATCCGCACCTATGGCTAGCTCTCCATCCGTGACTCAGGAGGGTCGGCTCTCTCCACTGAACACTGTAAGACAGAGAAGAGACCATTTCACTCATTATTGAATTCTAATCACCAACCAGAGTTGTCACGTATTTCAATCAGTCAATGACGAGTAGCCTCCGTCAAAGAATATCAGCTACTCTCAACATCGCTATGTTCACTGAATGTTCCAACCACTTCAACACTCGTTCACAACCACACATAATTGCTTTGAAAGTCCATTGTCTGAGTTACTCTATTTTATGTTGTTCAATCGTACTATTAGAATGGTCTCCCATTGCCTGACGTATACACTGGCGAGACCAATGCACTGATACCTAGCAGACACACATACGTCCACACACATTTAATTTGATAACAGCTTCATTGTAAAAGAAATTCCACCACATTAAACCGATGTCTACTTCTGGCACCAATCCAGGTAAGCAGATCCCCACTATTATCAAGGAAGAAGTATTTAGTATTAGCGTAAAACTTTTTTTTTCCGATCGTACTTTCTTTGCGTTTCAGTATAGCCCTATTGAGAACCTGTGGCAAAGGGCTTACTGTATAGCATTAATTATTTACACAAGCGCACGCAGCGCTGGATACATGTATGTTACCTGTGTATTATCCATCAATAACCCAATCCTTGTTTAAACGCTTCTGCTCACCTTTGGGACCTGCTAGAGAACAATTTTCCTTCTATTTTCCCACTAGAGTTAGCTGAATGAATATAAACTGCCTGTAGTTAAGGCACTTGCAGACCAATCAGCAGCTCCTTCTGAGCACAATACATCCCAATCAGGCTCTGGGCTCGCTTGTTCCACATTCTTTTGTATCACAAATTGTTGTTATGGAAACGCAAGGGAGAGGGAAAGAAAAAGCGAGCCAAGAAGTACAATAATTTTTCAGTGCAATTTTCCCACTCTCTCGGCTCCTTCCTCAGCGCCCTTTCCTCTAAAACATGATGTGCAGATAATATGCGGGCACTCAGCGGATTTTTCCCCTCAATGAAAAGTAACCTCAGCTGCCACATGCCTTACGATAGGCATGCTTGAGTGCAAGAACACAATGCTAGCTTTGCTAGTCTGGCTTGCCTACTTTTAACTGTTCTGCTAAGGCTTTTTGGGGGGGCTGATGTCAGAAGAAGTAGCAGGGAAAAAAAACTGAAGAGATGTGCAGATATCCATGGTTAGGGGGCTTGAGCGCTCAAGAATCTTGTCTTTATGTTTGCGTTCTCAATCGAAACACACAAAGGCTGAATTACCCATTGAAACCGCCCTGACAATGGGATCGAGTTGGACAGCACTCTTGCATTTGTAGTCAAACAGTTAGAGACTTAAATCGAGTCGTCATGATAGAGAAAGAGTTGGACAAAGCCCATAGAATATCCATCAGTAAACATTTTCCTATGCCATATTAGTGGGTCGCCATGGCTTCGCAGCGTCCAGGGACAATAGCGCAAGTTTGCACACTCGAATACTGTCACCCTGCCAACGCACGCAACAGCTAAAAAAGGACAATCCATTGGAAACGATGAACTCTGTGGGGAAGGTAGGGCCGGACGGTCTTTTTTTTTGAAAAGCGTGTGAAATGCTAATTGTTCTACTTCTTTCCCCGATGAACTGGACGCTGCTCAGCATGTCCTTCCCACCTCTCGCTCATGCAAGGTGGCACTTCTTTTGAGCGGGACGGCGGCTAAATAGACTCGCGCATATTCGGCCCCCATTTCTCAAACCGCCCCTCACCTGGCCTGCATTTTGCGCGGGTTCTCACAGGAGTGTGAAATTGTGCCAACACTGGGCCTGCGGGTAAATTTAAACCTGAAGCCCCTGACGTGGATATAATCCTCACGATTTCGTAAGGACATAGACACTGGGTCCCGCGACCCAATTCGACGCAATTTAATCAGTAGACCTTTAAAAATGTCACCCGTCAAGATTGCCGTCAATACGAAGAATGCCTTTTCCAGGATATAATTGTAAAGGAGAATGAAATTATTCTTTTTTCGTATCTAATACAGCGCAAAAAAAACACAATAATTAAAAACATAATAAATAGCTTATACACACTGATTGATTGTATGTCCATAAGTGACGCTGGGCAAGGAGTGTCTGTACACAAGGTGAATGACAGGAATTGATAAAGTAGTGGTGGTTGGGGGTGTGGAGGGTGGGTTAGTGAGTGGAGGTGTTGATCTGCCTTACTGCTTGGGGAAAGTAACTGTTTTTGAGCCTGGTGGTCCTGGTGTGGATGCTATGTAGCCTCCTCCCTGATGGGAGTGGGACAAACAGTCCATGAGCCGGGTGGGTGGGGTCCCTCATGAAGTTACTGGCCCTTTTCCGGCACCTCTCTGTACTGTGTATATATATCCTTGATAGTGGGTAGGCTGGTGTCGATGATGTATCTTAAACATATACGCGACCTAGCACCTATAAAATATCTGCATTGAAACATTAAACAAGTTTAAATGTATTATTGTCGTCAGTCTCGCTGATTCTCAGTAACTGTAGAATTTGGAGTCGGACACATCCAGTCTTTCTCAGTAATACATCGGACATGTGGCTTTTAAAATGCGGCCTCCTTTATTTCTCAACGCAAATTAGGTTTGCATTTCAGCACCTCAGTTGGAAAAGTTCAAGACAAACGTGGATTTATCAAGCAAGGCTGTTGTTGATGAATTTTAATGTCCTCGTCATTTAGAACAGATGCAAATCACCCTGCGCCTGTCCCACAGCTGAGTGTCTCTGGCCTCCCGTGCACTCCTGATTTGATGGACCCCCTACTCCGTAAGTTCCACGATGGGATTTTTGCTCCTTAAATTAAAATTTAATTAAAAATGAAGCCTGAACTGGAAATCTGAAATTAAACAAAAAACAGAAATACAGAAAAAAATCTCAAGATTCAAGATAGTTTAATGCCATTTCCAGTACACAAGTATAAAGGAGAACAAACTAATTGTTACTCCGGATCCGAAGGCGCACAAAAGTCCAGTATAAGGTAAGGAACGCAATATTAATTAGAACTTAATAAATACGTAAGAAAGAACAAGTCGAAAATATCTGTGAAGTTTCGGATGCGGGACCATTCATCAAAACTGAGAAAGAGTGATAAGAGATTCCTCCCTTAAACCTTGTCTCCCAGTGCCCACCCCTCCGTAACTGAGGTTCCGAAGCCTACCCGTTTGATCAAATCTTCTTTATTGCTGTCGTGCGGCAAGGAATGAGGTTAGAAATTATCCGGCAGCAACTAGAAGACCATAAGACTAAAGAATAGAGCAGAATTAGGCCATTCAGCCCATCGAGTCTGCATCATGATGGCTGATTATTATACCTCTCAACACCATTCTCCTCCCTTCTCCCATAACCCGTGACGCCCTGAATTTTGAATTTCCCGCGTTTGAATAATGGCATGCGCCGACATGCTGGGGAAACCCTTCACTGAACGTTGACTACTTGGACAGAATATCTGCACGTTTCAGTTCAGTCAAATACAGACCAAACTTCAAAACAGAGGCACGTGCTTATGTATCTGTACGTGCGCTGGAGATGGAGAATCCCAAAATTACATGCAATTGGCTTATAGTTTCATCGTTATACGACCATAAGATCATAAGACAGAGAGGCAGAATTGGGCCATTCGGCCCATCGAGTCTGCTCCACAAATCCATCATGGCAGATTTATTATCCGTCTGAACTTCGTTCTCCTGCCTCATTCTCTGCTTGAAATATACCCCCTGACTTGGCCTCCACAGCCGTCCGTGGGAATGAATTCCACAGATTCGCCACCCTCAAAGTTCAAAATTCAAAGTACATATATGTCATCATATTCTACCCTGAGATTAATTTTATTGAAAACCGCACATAAGAGGACGGACAGACAGACAGACAATATGCAAAAGACAACAAGTTGCGCAAATACAGAAGTTAATAATAATAAACGATGGAAGACAAATGGTATACATTGTCCCAACAATAATACCTACAACTGGTATCATCCCAAAGCATTAAACAATTTGGTGTATTTCGCAATATTTCTGTGAATCTCCAGAAAGCCACAACACTAAATAGTCCGAAAGTTCCTAGCAATTGAGAAATGAGCGTACTGTACTTGGCTATGCCCGTACCTCTGATTTTACCAGCTTGAGCTGAGAAAAAAATACAATATTAATAATAGATAGATACAAACTAGGTAGATAAGCAGTACACATCGAGGACAACTGTAGATGTGAGATGTTGCCCCGGTACTACGTGTAGTGGTACGCGATCTTATTCCCACCTGGCATCTAGATCCCTTGCATCTTTTGCTATAAAATAACTAATTACTGAATATCATTTTAAGAAATGTTGTGAATGATTATTGGAAATTAGACCACACGAATAATCGGCATTCCCAGCAGAACAGTTTACAACTGCAGATATTGACAAAACGCATCGCACTCTCTTTAAGGTCACCCTTTGGTTGAGCCGGCTGACGGCAGCCCGAGAGGCCACCGGAGGCTTTTATCATCGCCTGCTCTTCCTTGTCGGCGACGATGTCCGAGTGAAAAGAACAATTAACAATAGGGCACACCCCACAGCGCCCCCATCCCTCGGCAGAAGAATTGCGCTTTGAAGTTGTATGGAGAGAAAGCCGGAGATAAATCACTTACAGCTGTGAACATGTCAATCCGAGACAGCAGAGGCAAAAATTACTCCGCATGTCATCTCAGCATGCGGATAGGGTCCAGCTGTGGACCAATTTCAATCTCGACACATCTCAAGCTGCCAAGGTGCTGGAAATCACCAGCAACGCTGTTCGCCAGAAGTCGCGTTGAATATTCGGAATGAATGGAATGCTGGAGTTCTGCGGCAACTGTCCTGCAGGACGCGGCGAAAGTGTGGCACTTGGAGCTGAATGGACGGTGATCATCTGTCTTTGACAGATTTGCAACGACACTGTTCAGTTTAAAACTAGATTTTAAAGTCAAAGTTTAAGATTGTTTAATGTCATTTTCTGTACACAGGTTTAAAGGAAAATTAAATAATTGTTACTCCGGATCCAATGCAGTGCAAAAATAAACACAATAAGGTTACGAACACAACAATAAAAACACAATAAATATAAGCAAATAAGATACATAGATGGAATGTAATTTTATAAAGTGAATCTAGGCACAGGAGCGTCTGTACATAAAGTGACCCTGATAGGAAGTTCTGCCGGATGGGGCAGTGACGGGGTGGGTTAGTGGGAGAACATAGACATCTAGAGCACATTACAGACCCTTCGGCCCACAATTTTGTACTAGCCATGTAACCTACTCTAGAAACTGCCTAGAATTTCCCTAGCTCATAGCCCTCTATTTTTCTAAGCTCCATGTACCTACCTAAGAGGCTCTTAAAGGACCATAGTGTACCCAGATAGAGTGATCAGCCTGACTGCTTTGGAAAAGTAACTGCTTTTGAGTCTGGTGGTCCTGGTTTGGATGTTACATAGCCTCCTCCCTGATGGGAGTGGGACAAACAGTCCATAAGCAGGGTGGGTGAGATCCTTCATGATGTTATTGGGGCTTTTCCGGCACTTTCCTGCTCAGTGTTTTCTTCTGAATATGATAGTAACAATATTGCTGAATGTAAGTTTTGTATATTCTTTTATAATAGAAAATGAAGTGAAAAGGTCTCTTTGGCGATAATATATATTTTAGGAACTGTATTTTCACATTATCATAAACTATATGTTTATTTTATGAATCCTTTAACACCCATCAAGTTGTTTTGATAAACCAATTCTGTCTTTCATTGATGTGTGTACTTTTTTGGAAGTTATTTATTTATTTTGATTTGACCAAGACTTTGGTAAATAGATTTATTATTGTCACAGTTACTGATTTCTTTAGAGATACAGCATGGAACAAGCCCTCCCACCCAGCAACCCACTGATTTAACCCGAGGCCTAATCGCAGGACAATTTACATAGCCAATTAACCTACAAAGTGTTGTGCCTTTGGACTGTGAGAGGAAACCGGAGCACCTGGAGGAAATCCGTGTATTCATGGGGAACATGCAGATGGTGCTGCAATTGAACTCCGAACTCTGGAATTCCCCAAGCTGTAACAGCATCACACTGTGCTATCGTGGCACCCACACATACTGAGGTACAGTGAAAGGCTTGTCTTGCACAATGTTCATCCACACAAATTCATTACAACAGTGCATAATTGTAGTAAAGGGAAACTAATACCAGAATGCAGAGTAAAGTGTAATAGTTGCAGTACAGGTAAACAATAAGGTGCAAAGTCACATCAAGGTAGACTGTGAGGACAAGAGCCCATCTTATCGTACCAGAGAACCATTTCATGTCTCATACCAGCGGGATACAAGCTGTCCCTCCGCTCGGTGGAATGTGCTTTCAGGCTTTTTTTAAATCTTCTGCCTGTTGGGAGGGGCAACGTGATGCATTCAGATAGAATTCTATGGTCCATCAATAAAACGTGCTCAGAGTCAAAGAGGATATACCAAATTTCTTCAGCCTCCTGATGAAATAGAAATGTTGAAATTTTAAGTTCTCAACCCTATTGACCTCAGCACCTTCGATGTAGACAAGAGCATGTGTACTCTACCACCCAGCACCCCCTCCCCAATTCCTGAAATCAATGACTGGCTCTTGTGTTGTCGTGACATCATGTCACGAAGCCTTTTATCTCCTTCCTGTATTCTGACTCATTGTTACTTGAGATACAGCTCACTACAGTGGTATCATCTGCAAACTTGTGGATGGAGTTAGAGCACAACCTGACCATGCATGAGTGTACAGGGTGTAGAGTAGGAGGCTGAATGCATTGCCCTGTGGCAATAATTATGGCAGAGGTGTTGTGCCTTACTTATCTGTTGGTCAGGAAATCATGGATCCAGTTGCAAAGGGAATGTTGAGTTCAAGGTTGAAGATTTTAGAGACGTGCTTGGTTAGAATTATAATATTGAATGTGGATCTGTAATTAATGAGCAAAAGTCTAACATAGGGGTTCTAACTGTGCAGGTGTTCCTGAAATGAGTGTAGGGCCAGGGAGATGGTGTTCTATTTCTTTATTTAAAGATTCAGTATGGAGCAAACCCTTCCTTTCCAATGAACCACACCACCGAGCAACCCACCTATTTAACTCTAACCTAACCACAGGACAATTTACATTGACCTACTAACCACTAAGTCTTTGGTATTACAAAGTTTATACTTCTGACATGTTTTAGCCTCCGACAACCAAGTCCATCTCTTGGCCTTCATGTGTGACTTAGTTACTAAGCCAGTGGAGTAATTTCAACTGACAGGAGAAGGGGCACAGGCAGGTTACTGGAACCTTAAAACCAGTCATTTAGGGCAGATTGGGCTCAGTAGTCGTGGTTGGCAGCTCATCTAGGAGAAGGAAACTGTGATCTCAAACCTCTGTTACCTTCTGGCTATACCCTCTCATGGGGAAGGCTTTGGGGGTAAACCTGGAGGGAAAATCCAGAGCTGGTCTCCCTAAGGCAGTCCTACATTGAGTTCAACAATGACAGATGAGCCCTGTGACACTGCTAGTGGCAAACTGTATCAGTGTTTGCCATTCCTTTGGATTCATCAGCTGCATGGAGAGGGGGAGCCTTTACATGGGCAACAGCTTGCTCTCCACATCGTACTGCCCTGGCTTGCACATCAAACGTAGACAGTCGGGATGCAACGTCCATGGTCAGTGCTGACCAATGGAGGACCTTGACGTGGGTCGCTGGAGTGCATGACAAATAGTTCCTCAAATGCTTTGGGAAAGGATGCATTTTTCCTTGAGAAAATTCTGGAATAAGCTTGAACTTTATCATTAAAGAAAAATTGACAGTTAAGTGCAATTGAAGGGGGTTTCATTGCAGTTTATGTAGTGCAGCTCACTGATGGGTTTTAATGGTTACAGCCACTTTGGAACAGTTCAAGACAGCCATGGAATAATGAATGATTACATCTCCATGCTCTGAAGTCTGATCTGTTAAGTACATTAACACTTTTCTTTCTAAAGTGTCTATCTAAGGAGAAATTTGAAAGGAAACATTGAAAAGTTTAATTCACAAGTTACTCTTCTTATCATTGCTTTGCCGCCACTTACACACAGGGGGAGCTGGGGAGACTTTGGGGTTCTCACGTTTAACTTTCATTCATTCTTTGGGCACTTCTCTGTTTTCGTGGATGTTTGGTGAAGAAAAAGCATTTCAGGATGTATATTGTATACATTTCTCTGACATTAAATTTGACCTTTGAACTTTTATCTCTTATAGACAGAAATGAGAGAAACAAGGGTACCTGTCACAAAGTGAGCTGGCAATCTTGGAACCCAAGTGCAGAGGAAAGACAGACTCCATTGCAGAGACAACCACAAGAGTTTGTTCCTGATAATCCCAAAAGAACATCAGCATCTCATCTCAGCTGAGCTCACCACGAGAAATAACATTCTCACAACTATGATCCTGCAATTAGTGCCAATTGGGACTCCACTTAAATAATAAAAATAGCATGAAATCCCCAAGCTTATCGAAATAAACTTAACAAGCTTAAACAGAAGACATCAGGAGACCACATTACAAAGAACAAGTCAGTTGAGAGAAACACAAGGAATTATAAATGATTAACAACTGTTGTTAAACACCAATTAAACAATTCAGCTTCACTGAAGACCTCAGCGCCCAGTGCTCTCTACCGCCCCACACAGGCCTGAAGCGCTCATTACAGATACTGCGGCTTGTATTGAACCAGAGGTAAGCTTCATCTTTGGAATTGGTTTGGGTGATTTGAACATGTTGATTTTCTCTGACTAATTCAGAACATCCATAGATCACCAATTTCCCAAATGGAAGTACTGGATTAATACATTATTTTCCTAAATGATGAATTAGTAGGTGGAAAATATGCCAAATGGTTTACAATATGGAAAAATATGATGGATAAAGCAGAGCTGCTGAGTATTTGTAACTAGATACTGGGGGATGCTTGTGTTCAAAGGGACAAAGGCATGTTTATCCAAAAGTCACTGAAAGTTTACATTCGACTGTAGCAGGCAATTAAAAGTTCAAAGTTCATATACATCACCATATACAATCCTGAGGGCACACTCAATAAATCCAACAGCTATCATGAAAGTTGGCACCAACAGAATGGACATCCAGCGTGCAAAAGACAACAAACTGAGCAAATACATATAATAAATAATAATACTAATACTAATAATAAATAATATCGAGAACATGAGATGAAGAGTCCTTGGAAGTGAATCCATAGGTTGTGGAATTAGTTCAGTGAAATTGAGTGAAATTATCCCCTCTATTTGAAGAGGCTGATAGTTGAGGAGTAATAACTGTTCCTATACCTGGTAGGGTGAGTGAGTCCTGAAGCTCCTGTACCTTTTTCCTGATGGCAGTGGTGAGAAGAGAGCATATCCTGGGTGGTGGGGTTCCCTGATGACCGATGCTGCTTTCCTGTGACAGCACTCTGTGTAGATGTTTGTTTATTTATTTTATTTACCAATACTATGAGACCTCAAGGTATAGCAGCAGAATTAGGTTATTTGGCCCATCGACTCAACTCTGCCATTTCATCATGGCTGATCTATTTTCCCTCTCAGCTTCAATCTCCTGCCTTCTCCCTGTATCCCTTCATGCCCTGACCAATCAAGGATCTATCAACCTCTACCTTAAATACACCTAATGACTTGGCCTCCACAGCTGCCCCTGGCAACATGCGCCACACATTTGCCACTCTCTCCCTAAAGAAACTCCTCCTCATTTCCATTTTAAATTCTGTTCTGAGGCTGTGACTTCTGGTTCCTCCTCCATAGGAAACATCTTCTCCACATCCACTCCACTGAGGCCTTTCAACATTCAATAGGTTTCGATGAGAACACTTCTAATTCTTCTGAATTCTAGTGAATACAGGCCCAGAGCCATCAAATGCTCCTCATATGACAAGCCTTTCAATCATGGAATTATTTTCATGAACCTCCTTTGAATCCTTTCCAAATCACCATTACATCATTATTTTTATATTCTAGTCCTCCCAAAATGAATGCTAACATTGTATTTGCCCTCCTCACCTTTGGCTCAACTTGCAAATTAATCTTTAGGGAATCTACCTCAGATTTTTTAATTTTCCCTCCATTACAAAAACAGTCTACATGTTTAATTCTTCTACCAAAGTGCATAACCATACACTTTCCAATACTGTATTCCATCTGACACTTCTTTACCCATTCTCCTAATCTGTCTAAGTCCTTCTGTAGTCTCTCTACTTCCTCAAAACAATCCACCCATCCACCTATCTTCTATCATCCACAAACCTGACAACAAAACCATCAATTTTGTCATCCAATACATTGACAGCCCAGGTGGAACACTACAAGTCACCAACAGCCAACCAGAAAAGGCTCCCCTTATTCCCATTCTTTGCCTCCAGCCAATCATCCACTGCTTTATCCATGATAGTATCCATGCTTGTAGCTTGTTAAGCAACCTCGTATATGGCACCTTGTCAAAGGCCTTCTGAAAATCCAAGTACACATCAACTGATTCTCCTTGGACAGGACCCAGAGATGCTGTCTGGCCTGCTGAGTTCCTCCAGCATTTTGTGTGTTGCTTGGATTTCCAGCATCTGCAGATTTTCGCTTGTTTGTGAACTGATTTTCCTTTGTCTGTCCCACTTGTTGTTTCTTCAAAGAATTCCAACTGATTTGTCCGGCAAGATTTTCCATTGAGGAAGCCATCTTGACTACGGCCTATTTTATCATGCCTCCAAGTACCCCAAAACCACATTCTTAACATTGACTCCAAGATCTTCCCAACCACCAAGATCAGACCATAGTTTCCTTCCTTCTGCCTTTCTCTCTTCTTGAAGAGTGAAGTGACATTTGCAATTTCCCAGTCTTCTTGAACCGTTCCAAAATCCAGTGATTCTTGAAAGATCAGTACTAATGCCTCCACAGTCCCTTCAGCTACCTCTTTCAGAGCTCTGAAGTGTGCACCATTCTGGTCCAGGTGGCTTATCTACCTTCAGACTTTTCAGTTTCCCAAGAATCTTCTCTCTAATTGTGGTAACTTCACATATTTCATGCCCCGACACCTGGAACTTCCACCATACTGTTAGTGTCTTCCACAGTGAAGACAGATGCAAAATAGCTATTCAGTTCATTTGCCATTTCCTTGTCCCCATTACTACCCCTCCAGTATTGTTCTCTAGCAGTCTGATATCCACTCTCACCTCTCTTCTACACTTTATATACAGTATTTGAAAAAATTTTGGTATCCTCTTTAATACTATTGGCTAACTTGCTTTCATATTCCATTTTTACATTCTAAATGACTTTTTTTAGTTGTAGTCTGTTGTTTTTTAAAAGCTTCCCAGTCTTCTAATTTTCCATTATTTTTTGTGCCGTTATAAGCCTTTTCTTTGGCTTTTACGTTGGCTTTGATTTCTCTTGTCAGCCATGGTTGTGTTATCATCACTTTAGAATACTTCTTCCTCTTTGATATGTATGTATCCTGCACCTTCCGAATTCCACCCAAAGATTCCAGCCACTGCTGCTCTGCCATCATCCCTGCCAGTGTTCCTTTCCGTTCAATTTTGGCCACTTCCTGTGTCATACCTTTGTAATTCCCTTTACTCCACTGTAATACTGATACATCTGACTTTATCTTGTCCCTCTCAAACTGCAGGGTGAATTCTATCATATTATGATCACTGACCCCTAAAAGTTCCTTTATTTTGAGTTCTGGTCAATTCCAGCCCTTAGAGCTACACTGCCCTAACAAACCCACAACCCCGATTAACCCTAACCTGATCACGGGAGAATTTACAATGATCAATTAACCTACCCAATATGTCTTTGGACTATTGGAAGAAACTGGGGGACCCAGAGAAATCTTATGCATTGCACAGGGAGGACACACAGAGACAACTTACAGAATGGTGCTGGGATTGAACTCTGAGCTTTGGAACACCCTGAGCTATGATAGCGTCCTGCTAACCACTAAGCTACTGGGTGATCAATGGCGGTGTAATAATAAAAGCACTTTTATTCTGAGGGGATTTCAGTATTACAGTTCCAAGTTCAAAGTTCAGTTGATGCATTACTGCTGTTATACAGGGTCAGTACACCATCTCTAGTGTTCTGCATACAATTTTAGACCATAAGACCATCAGATGTAGGAGCAAGATTGTGCCAATTGGCCTATTGAGTCTGCTCTGTGATTTCATCATGGCTCATTCAATTTCCCTCTCAGCCCCAATCTCCTGCCTTCTCCCCATATCCTTTCATGCCTTGACCAATCAAGAATCTATCAGCCTCTGCCTTAAATATACATAAAGACTGGTCTCCACAGCTGCCTGTGGCAAGGAATTCCACAGATTCACCATTCTCTGTCCACTTCTCTTCGGGATATGGTTTCTATTGTGGGGGTACAGATAATCCCTTACATAAGGTGAGGATGAGTGGGCTGAGCCTTCACTCTTTGACAATCAGGAGTAACTGAGGTTGGGTGAGACTAGAACGAGAAGTCATGGGTTAAAGCTGAAAGGTGAAAAGTTGAACGGAAATGTGAGGGGAAACGTCTTCACTCAGAATGTGGTGAGAATGTGGAATGAGCTCAGGGTGTCTGACAGTCCGAGGGAGGAGTTGTAAAGTTTGATGGCCACAGGTAGGAATGACTTCCTATGACGCTCAGTGTTACATCTCGGTGGAATGAGTCTCTGGCTGAACGTACTCCTGTGCCTAACCAGTACATTATGGAGTGGATGGGAGACATTGTTCAAGATGGCATGCAACTTGGACAGCATCCTCTTTTCAGACACCACCGTCAGAGAGTCCAGTTCCACCCCCATAACATCACTGGCCTTACGAATGAGTTTGTTGATTCTGCTGGTGTCTGCTACCCTCAGTCTACTGCCCCAGCACACAACAGCAAACATGATAGCACTGGCTACCACAGACTCATAGAACATCCTCAGCATCGTCTGGTAGATGTTAAAGGACCTCAGTCTCCTCAGGAAGTAGAGACGGCTCTGACCCGTCTTGTAGACAGCCTCAATGTTCTTTGACCAGTCCAGTTTATTGTCACGGAGTGTCATGCTCAAGCAGTAAATGGATATGGGATAATTCAGGAATCCAGCACTGATGTAGGAGGTCGAAAGGAGAAGCAGACTTCATGGGCCAGATGGCCAGGTCTTGTATCTTATGCTTACAGAGGAATGAGTGATGAACATTAGTCTGAAATTTCAATTTTCAATAAAAATGCCGAAATGCAAAGAAATACACTTTTGAAGTTATGTGCTTAAAATAACAATTTCCCGTGATTTTGTCAATACATCACTGATTGCAGAGAAAATCTGGCAATCGCTCATTTTACTTTGAGAGGAATTTCACACATATGAGAAGGGAGATAAACTGTTCTGCACTAAACTGGTTAAAAAGATAATTATTTTCTATTTACCACCAGAGATCATGACACTCCACTAATGAGATGGTTCACAGATGCTTCCAGTTTGGAAAAATGCCTTTACCTCAGGACACCAAAAAAAACTTTGAGACAAAGCCAAGAAGATCCAATTCAGAAAGAAAAATCAAGATTTGAGGGTGAGATGAACCAGACAACTTCTAATTTTTGGTGTCTATCACTCGTAATTATGTGTTGTTATCATCAACACATAATAATAATACCTATTTATAGGTATTAATACCTATTAATTAATTAATAATACCTATTTATAGGTCCTGACGAAGGGTCTCGGCCCAAAATGTCGACATTGCTTCTCCCTATATAGATGCTGCCTGGCCTGCTGTGTTCCACCAGCATTTTGTGTGTGTTGTTGTTTGAATTTCCAGCATCTGCAGATGTCCTCATGTTTACCTATTTATAGAGCACTTTTCATACAGATAATGTAGTTGAAAGTGCTTTACAATGGGATAAAGTGCAAAAATGAAAATAAAAGACAAAAAAATGTCAGTTAAAAGCAAGATTAAATAAATAGGTTTTGAGCTGATGTTTAAGTGTCAACTGTGTCTGCATCCCTTATAGTTTTAGGTTTTGAATTCCACAGTTCAGAATCAGAATCAAACTCAGAATCAGGTTTAATATCAAGGATATTGGTCGTGAAATTTGTTAACTTTGCAGCAGCTGTACATTGCAATACATAATTACAGAGAGAGAAAAAATCCATGAATTACAGTAAATATATATATATCATAGTTCAATTAAATAAGTAGTGCAAAAATAGAAATTAGAAAGTAGTGAGGCAGTGTTGATGGGTTCATTGTCCATTCAGAAATCAGAAGGCAGAGGGGAAGAAGCTGACTATGTGCCTCCAGGCTTCTGTACAATGAGAAGAGTGCATGTCCTAGGTGACGGGGGTCCTTAGGAATATTGCTCAATAAAGCTGACCTGTCAATTATCTTTTGAGGAAAACTGTTCAAAGAGTCTGGTGGAAGAAGAGCTGAGAGTTCAAGCAGGATTACAAAAAGAAAGCAACTCGGTAGTTTACCTGGTCCCAGATCTTTAAGAACAAGTAGGAGAATGTTAAAATCGATTCTGAAAGGTACAGGAAGCCAATGCAGAGTAACTCGGACGGGAGTGATACATTCCCTCATCCTGGTCTCAGCAGCAGTATTCTGGAAGAGTTGCGGGAGTAATACAATCCCTCATCCTGGTCTCAGCAGCAGTATTCTGGAAGAGTTGCGGGAGTGATACATTCTCTCATCCTGGTCTCAGCAGCAGTATTCTGGAAGAGTTGCGGGAGTGATACATTCCCTCATCCTGGTCTCAGCAGCAGTATTCTGGAAGAGTTGCGGGAGTGATACATTCCCTCATCCTGGTCTCAGCAGCAGTATTCTGGAAGAGTTGAAGTTTGTCAATAGATTTCTTTGGAGCACACAGTTCTTCATGAACTGTTGTTAACACCACACCAAAGTGAGTAAACATATCTGAGAAGGAAATAAACAAAACCTGCAGCTACTCAAAATCTGAACTGACTCAGAAGTAGAAAGGCAAGCAGAATTTCAGAAGGAATACTCTTTTTTTTTCAGATTATGTATTTGGGAGAATTTGTAATTTGGTCAGAGAGTACTGTGTGACCGGGCTTTGCCCAGGGCATAGAAACTGGTCTGAATTACTGCTCAGCATCAAATCACAGCAAGCACATACTGAGATTTTATAAAAAGGCACTTTAGAAAGTTAAGCAGAACAAAGGAAATTAAAAACGAAGTTATTCGGTTATTACAGATACTTTCCATAGTGAGCTCTGTTGCCCCTTCTCATCGCTACCATCAGGGAGGAGGTACAGGAGCCTGAAGACACATACTCAATATCTCAGGAACAGCTTCTTGCCCTCTACATCAGAATGGGCAGTAAACCCAAGTACACGACCTCACTATTTTCTTTTCTTTTTCAGTTCTCTTTCTATACTAATTTAATTTAATTTTACACCTATTTCTTATTGTAATTTGCAGTTTTTATAATTCACTGTACTACTGCGGCAAAACAACAAATTTCAGGGCATATGCCAGTGATATTAAACCTGATTCTGATGTGCTTTTGCAGTTATTGCTCTCATTGTTACTGACCAAGGCAAGTTCATGTGATTATAAAGAGTGACACACAAACGATGTCAAATGTAATTCAGATTAAACCGCCTTTCACGTCTGCAGTCGAACATATACTGTGAATGGCAGATAAAAAGTGACACTGCTTCAAAGATTCTGCATGACAATAGCTTCCCAAAAAAGACTAAAAGCTTAAAGTGTGTGAGAGACGAGTGGTGGAGTGAATGGGTTAGTATCCTGAACTCTGACAATGTAAAGATCATTCCAAACCTCCTCAGAGGAAGATGCTTCACTCCTGACTGACAATGCCATAAATGTCTCATTCATCAAATTCAGAAAACCCATCACATCTGGCTCCCAATAATTCCAGCTATTCATCTGTCAAATTGACAAGCCCACATTTAAAGCCATTCTTTTTATAGTAAGGAGTCTAATTGCCTCTTTTAAAATCTGAGGTATTCTGTTAAGTGCAGCATTTTTCCTATCGCCTCAATCTGCATCTAAATGAAGTGGAAGCTCATATAACTGACAAGCTTCACACAGTTATCAAAGGGGAATGCAGGAGTTATGGGTCAGCATTTAGAAATTGGATTTCACCCGCATTTATTTTATGTAGAGATACAGCACAGAACGGGCCCTTCCAGCCCAAAAACCACTCCCACCTAGCAACCCACCAATTTAACCCTACCAAATTACAATACAATTTACAGTGACCAATTAATCTATAAACCATAAGACTATAAGATATAGAAGTAGAATTAGGCCATTTGGCCCATCTCCTGCCTTCGCTCTCTGCCACCATCTCCTCCCTTCACTCTGTATCCTTCAATGCCCTGACCAATCAAGGATCTATCAATATTTGCCTTAAATATACCCTATGACTTGGCCTTCTCAGCTGCCTGTGGCAAGGAATTCCACAACTTCATCACTCTCTGGCTGAAGAAATTCCTCCTTATCTCCATTCTAAAAGGTCACTCCTCTATTCTGAGGCTGTGTCTTCTGGTCTTAGACTCTCCCACCATAGGGAACATTCTCTCCACATCCACTCTATCGAGGTATTTCAACATTTTATAGGTTTCAATGAGGTCATCCCTCATTCTTCTGAATTCCGGTGAGTAGAGGCCCAGAACTATCAAATACTCCTCATATGACAAGCCTTTACATTTACAAATCAGTACATCTTTAGACTGTGGGAGAAAACCAGAGCACCTGGAGGAAATACATGTTCCAAAGGGAGGACATAAAGATACACCTTGCAGATGACGTCGGAATTGAACTCTGAACTCTGATGGCCCGAGCTGTAATAGTGTCAATCCAACCACTAATTTACCTTTCAACACAGTAAACGAATGCTTTGCTTTAACAGAAATGCTGAAAAATGACACAGTTAGGAATGACACAGTCCTGACGAAGGGTCTCGGCCCGAAATGTCAACAGTGCTTCTCCCTATAGATGCTGCCTGGCCTGCTGCGTTCCACCAGCATTTTGTGTGTGTTGTTTGAATTTCCAGCATCTGCAGATTTCCTCGTGTTTGCACAGTTAGGAATATTCATCTTGAATCAATTGCTTGGATGGCTTTTACACTGATGGCTCTGCTAAAACAGAGTTTGCAGTGGGAGTCTGCGGAGATAGTGGCTGCTGTATCTTTGATGTTAGGAACAGGTGAAACAGGCCTCAACTTTGAAGAACTCTATCCACAGTAACATAGCACAGTAGCAATGGAGGGGAGGTGCTGGAGAAGAGGGGACAAGTTGGACAAACTTGGAGTGGCAGAGGCTGAGGGGAGATCTGGTGGAGTTTTCTAAGATTATGAGAGGTGCAGATAGAGTGACAGACAGCAGCTTCTTCCCAGGGTTGAAATGTCCAATACCAGAGGGTATGCATTTAAGCTGACAAGAGGTAATTTCAAAGGAGATGTGAGGGGCAAATTGTTTTTGCATAGAGTGGTGGGTGACTGGAATGCACTGGCTGGGGTGCTGGTAGCAGCAGATACATGGAGACTTGTAAGAGAAGTTGTGATACACCCATGAATGTGAGGAAATGGAGGGACATGGACATTGTGTAAGCAGAAGAGATTTGTTTAGTTGGCTGTTTGATTGTTTGATTTGACATTGCTGGCCGAAAGGACTGTTCCTGAGCTGTACCGTTATATTTATTTAGACTCAGAGAGTCATAGAGTACTACAGCACAGAAACAGGCCCCCCAAGCACCTAGCTCACACTGAGCCTCTTAATCTGCCTAGTCCCACCAATCTGCAGTGGGACCACAGCCCTCCATACCCCTCTGGTCTATGTATCTATCCAAACTTCTCTAAACGTTGGTATCGAAATTAAATCCACCACTTGCATAGACAGCTTGTTCCACATACTCACCCTCTGAATGAAGACATTTCTCCCCATGTTCCCCTGAAACATTTCACCTTTCACCCTTAACCCATGACCTATAGTTCTAGTCTCACCCAACCTCAGTGGAAAAAGCCTGCTTGCATTTACCCTATCTATACCCTTCATAATTTTGTATACCTCTATCAAATCTTCTAAATTCTAGGGAATAAAGTTCTAACCTATTCAGTTTTTTCCTATAATTCAGATCCTCTAGTCCTGTCAACGACCTTGTAAATTTATTCTGTACTCTTTCAACTTTATTTACATCTTTCCTGTAGGTAGGTGAGCAAAATTGCACACAATACTCCAAATTAGGCCTCATTAACGTCTTATACAAATTCAACATAATATCCCATCTCCCATACTCAATACATTGATCTATGAAGTCCAATGTGCCTAAAGCTCTTTTTACAACCCTATCCTGCTTTTTACAACCCTATCCTGCAGGCATGTGATGGCGGGCAGTGAAGTGGGGAAGATTTAAAAAGGACAGAAATCCTGAATCGGTTTTCGTTTGGAAAAGGGAGTCGGAGGATCAGAATGGGAGTGCGGCGGGAGCCATCTTGAATTTTTCTTATTCTCATCGGAGTTAAGAGAGGCAGGACTGCGCAGGCGTGTGACGGCGGGCAGTGAAGCAGGGAAGATTTAAAAAGGACACAGCCTTATACAACGGGCAGCGTCATTTGCGGGCAGTGGAGTGAGCCGGGAACAGAATGAAGGCTTAAGGGCTTGGGCTCAACGGGCTTAGGCGGAAGCGGGCGAGGCAAGTTCAGTTTTTTTTGTTATTTGAGGAAGGGGGAATTACGAGTGTGAGGGCAGCTTGTTGTTCTCGGTGTCAGATGTGGGAGGGCCTGGAGTCTCCCAGCCTCCCGGAAGTCCACATCTGCGCCAGGTGCACTGAGCTGCAGCTCCTAAGGGACCGTGTTAGGGAACTGGAGCTGCAGCTCGATGACCTTCGCCTGGTCAGGGAGAGTGAGGAGTTGATAGAGAGGAGTTACAGGCAGGTGGTCACTCTGGGGCCATGGGAGGCAGATAGGTGGGTCACAGTTAGGAGGGGGAAGGGGAAGAGTCAGGTACTAGAGAATACCCCAGTGGCTGAACCCCTTGACAATAAGTACTCCTGTCTCCTGTTTGAGTACTGTTGGGGAGGAACAGCCTATCTGGGAGAAGCAACAGTGGCCGTGCCTCTGGCACAGAGTCTGACCCCGTGGCTCAGAAGGGTAGGGAAAGGAAGAGGAAGGCAGCAGTGATAGGGGACTCAATAGTTAGGGGGTCAGACAGGTGATTCTGTGGATGCGATCAGGAGACCCGGATGGTAGTTTGCCTCCCTGGTGCCAGGGTCTGGGATGTTTCTGATCGCGTCCAAGATATCCTGAAATGGGAGGGTGAGGAGCCAGAGGTCGTGGTACATTTAGGTACGAATGACATAGGTAGGAAAAGGGAATAGGTCCTGAAAGGAGAATATAGGGAGTTAGGAAGGCAGTTGAGAAGTAGGACCACAAAGGTAGTAATCTCAGGATTACTGCCTGTGCCACGCGACAGTGAGAGAAGGAATGGAATGAGGTGGAGGATAAATGCGTTGCTGAGGGATTGGAGCAGGGGGCAGGGATTCAAGTTTCTGGATCATTGGGACCTCTTTTGGGGCAGGTGTGACCTGTACAAAAAGGACGGGTTACACTTGAATCCTAGGGGGACCAATATCCTGGCGGGGAGATTTGCTAAGGCTACTGGGGAGACTTTAAACTAGAATGGTTGGGGGGGTGGGAATCAATTTGAAGAGACTAGGGGAGGGGAGGTTAGTTCACAAATAAAGCTAATAGACAGTGTGTGAGGGAGGATAGGCAGGTGATAGAGAAGGGGAGCACTCAGACTGAAGATGTAGGGGAGAAGGAAGAAAAAGATAATAAAGTTGATCACATCGTTAGGGATAAACAAAAAGGAAGAGGTGGAGACTTTCTTAAATGCCAACACAGATGCCTTGTGCAGGAAGGCACAGAGTCGACTGTACTTCCTAAGAAGGTTGGCGTCATTCAATGTCTGTAGTGAGATGCTGAAGATGTTCTATAGGTCAGTTGTGGAGAGCGCCTTCTTCTTTGTGGTGGCGTGTTGGGGAGGAAGCATTAAGAAGAGGGACGCCTCACGTCTTAATAAGCTGGTAAGGAAGGCGGGCTCTGTCGTGGGCAAAGTACTGGAGAGTTTAACATCGGTAGCTGAGCGAAGGGCGCTGAGTAGGCTACGGTCAATTATGGATAACTCTGAACATCCTCTACATAGCACCATCCAGAGACAGAGAAGCAGTTTCAGCGACAGGTTACTATCGATGCAATGCTCCTCAGACAGGATGAAGAGGTCAATACTCCCCAATGCCATTAGGCTTTACAATTCTACCGCCAGGACTTAAGAACTTTTTAAAAGCTATTATTAATGCTTTTTGAGATAGTGATTTAGATGCATATCATATTTTTTACTGAGTTAAGTATTGTATGTAATTAGTTTTGCTACAACAAGTGTATGGGACATTGGAAAAAAGTTGAATTTCCCCATGGGGATGAATAAAGTATCTATCTATTTTAATGCTAGGAGCATTGTAAGAAAGGTGGATGAGTTTAGAGCATGGATTGATACCTGGAAATATGATGTTGTAGCTATTAGTCCATGGTTGCAGGAGGGGTGTGATTGGCAACTAAATATTCCTGGATTTCGTTGCTTCAGGTGTGATAGAATCAGAGGGGCAAGAGGGGGAGGTGTTGCATTGCTTGTCAGAGAAAATATTACAGCGGTGCTTTGCAGGATAGATTAGAGGGATCATCTAGGGAGTCTATTTGGGTGGAATTGAGGAATGGGAAAGGTGTAGTAACACTTATAGGGGTATATTATAGACCACCTAATGGGGAGAGAGAATTGGAGGAGCAAATTTGTAAGGAGATAGCAGATATTTGTAGTAAGCATAAGGTTGTGATTGTGGGAGATTTTAATTTTCCACACACAGACTGGGAAGCCCATTCTGTAAAAGGGACGGATGGTTTGGAGTTTGTAAAATGTGTGCAGGATAGTTTTTTGCAGCAATACATAGAGGTACCAACTAGAGAAGGGGCAGTGTTGGATCTTCTGTTAGGGAATGAGATAGGTCAGGTGATGGATGTATGTGTTGGGGAGCACTTCGGGTCCAGTGATCACAATACTATTAGTTTCAATATAATTATGGAGAAGGATAGGACTGGACCCAGGGTTGAGATTTTTGATTGGAGAAAGGCTAACTTTGAGGAGATGTGAAAGGACTTAGAAGGAGTGGATTGAGACAATTTGTTTTATGGGAAGGATGTAATAGAGAAATGGAAGTCATTTAAAGGTGAAATTTTGAGGGTACAATATCTTTATGTTCCTGTTAGGTTGAAAGGAAAGGTTAAAAGTTTGAGAGAGCCATGGTTTTCAAGGGTTATTGGAAACTTGGTTCGGAAAAAGAGGGAGATCTACAATAAATATAGGCAGCATGCAGTAAATGAGGTGCTCAAGGAATGTAATGAATGTAAAAAGTATCTTAAGAAAGAAATTAGAAAAGCTAAAAGAAGATACAAAGGCTTTGGCAAGTAAGGTGAAAATAAATCCAAAGGGTTTCTACAGTTATATTAATAGCAAAAGGATAGTGAGGGATAAAATTGGTCCCTTAGAGAATCAGAGTGGACAGCTATGTGTGGAGCCAAAAGAGATGGGAGAGATTTTGAACAATTTCTTTTCTTCGGTATTCACTAAGGAGAAGGATATTGAATTGTGTAAGGTAAGGGAAACAAGTAGGGAAGTTATGAAAACTATGACGATTAAAGAGGAGGAAGTACTGGTGCTTTTAAAGAATATAAAAGTGGATAAATCTTCGGATCCTGACAGGATATTCCCTAGGACCTTGAGGGAAGTTAGTGTAGAAATAGCAGGGGCTCTTACAGAAATATTTCAAATGTCATTAGAAACGGGGATGGTGCCAGAGGATTGGTGTATTGCTCATGTGGTTCCATTGTTTAAAAAGGGTTCTAAGAGTAAACTTAGCAATTATAGGCCTGTCAGTTTGACGTCAGTGGTGGGTAAATTAATGGAAAGTATTCTTAGAGATGGTATATATAATAATCTGGATAGACAGGGTCTGATTAGGAATAGTCAGCATGGATTTGTGCGTGGAAGGTCATGTTTGACAAATCTTATTGAATTTTTTGAAGAGGTTACGAGGAACGTTGACGAGGGTAAAGCAGTGGTTGTTGTCTATATGGACTTCAGTAAGGCCTTTGACAAGGTTCCGCATGGAAGGTTAGTTAGGAAGGTTCAGTCGTTAGGTATTAATATTGAAGTAGTAAAATGGATTCAACAGTAGCTGGATGGGAGATGCCAGAGAGTAGTGGTGGATAACTGTTTGTCAGGTTGGAGGCCGGTGACTAGTGGTGTGCCTCAAGGATCTGTACTGGCTCCAATGTTGTTTGTCATATACATTAATGATCTGGATGATGGGGTGGTAAATTGAATTAGTAAGTATGCAGATGATACTAAGGTAGGTGGCGTTGTGGATAATGAAGTTGGTTTTCAAAGCTTGCAGGGAGATTTAGGCCAGTTAGAAGAGTGGGCTGAACGATGGCAGATGGAGTTTAATGCTGATAAGTGTGAGGTGCTACATTTTGGTAGGAATAATCCAAATAGGACATACATCGTAAATGGTAGGGCATTGAAAAATGCAGTAGAACAGAGTGATCTAGGAATAATGGTGCATAGTTCCCTGAAGGTGGAATCTCATGTGGATAGGGTGGTGAAGAAAGCTTTTGGTATGCTGGCCTTTATAAATCAGAGCATTGAGTATAGGAGTTGGGATGTAATGTTAAAATTGTACAAGGCATTGGTAAGGCCTAATTTGGAGTATTGTGTACAGTTCTGGTCACCGAATTATAGGAAAGATATCAACAAAATAGAGAGAGTACAGAGAAGATTTACTAGAATGTTACCTGGGTTTCAGCACCTAAGTTACAGGGAAAGGCTGAACAAGTTAGGCCTTTATTCTTTGGAGCGTAGAAGGTTGAGGGGGGACTTGATAGAGGTATTTAAAATTATGAGGGGGATAGATCGAGTTGACGTGGATAGGCTTTTTCCATTGAGAGTAGGGGAGATTCAAACAAGAGGATGTGATTTGAGAGTTAGGGGGCAAAAGTTTAAGGGTAACACGAGGGGGAATTTCTTTACTCAGAGAGTGGTAGCTGTGTGGAATGAGCTTCCAGTAGAAGTGGTAGAGGCAGGTTCGGTATTGTCATTTAAAGTAAAATTGGATAGGTATATGGTGAGGAAAGGAATGGAGGGTTATGGGCTAAGTGCGGGCCAGTGGGATTAGGTGAGTGTAAGCATCGGCACGGACTAGAAGAGCCGAGATGGCCTGTTTCCATGCTGTAATTGTTATATAGTTATATGGACACCACTTTCAGTACCAGAAAAACTATCAGGGATCAGAATCAGAATCAGGTTCAGCATCACTGGAATATGTCATGTAATATGTTGTTTTGTAGCAGAAGTACATTGCAATAAATAATAATAAAATCTATAAATTACACAAAGCTATATATATATATATAAATTAAGTAAGTAGTGCAAAAATATAGTGATTTAATGTACAGGGATGCAAACTCAGTTTACACTTTCAAACACGAGCTCAAATCCTATTTATTTAATCTTGCTTTTAACTAACATAATTTTATCTTATATTTTCATGTTTGTCCCACAGATTATCACCACAGAAGAAAAGTGAAACAATGGAAGAGCATGATCCTCCATGGCCCGAGTAGACTAGGTGTTGACGAGGAAGCATTGAACTCCTGGCTCAGAGTTGGAGACTCTTCCCAGAAACAAGAGCTCCTTGTGGCTTTACAGGACCAGTCGGTTAACACAAAAATACATAATAAAAACAAAAAAAAAAAACTGATGATGATAAATGCAGAAGATGCAAGAAAATGCAGAAACAATCTTACAGATTACAGGATCCTGTAGCAATTTAACTCAATCTGATTACTTGCACAGGCACAATCAAGTGACAAACATGAGTCTTCCTTTAAAGTACAAATTCATAAAAGAAATCATACCTGACTATAAATGCAAGCCTCTTACAGTTTTAGAGTCAGAGTCCCACAAATTACATTATGACCAATCCATTATTACAGACAGGACAGTCCATAATAACCGTCTGGATATAATAATACAGAATAAACAAGCAAGAGCAACTTATTTAATAGATTCAGCCATTCCAAACAGACATAACATATAGAAATCAATAAGTGAAACAATGCGGAATTAAAAGAGGAAATTGAAAGAGCATGGAATGTGGGCATCGTCCCAACAGTAATATCTACAACTGGTATCATCCCAAAGGCACCACACAATGGCATTAAACAATTCGACCTATACAGCAATATTTATATAAATCTTCAGAAAGCCAGAATACTAAACACCATTAGAATAGTCCAGAAGTTCCTGGCAATTGAGAAATGAGTGTGCTTGGCTACGCCTGTGCCCCAGGTTTTACCAGCTTGAGCTGAGAAAAAATAAATACTACTAATAATAGGAGTAATAATAATAATAATTAATAACTCATTTATAGAGCACTTTCCATACGGACAATGTAGTTCAAAGTGATTTACAATCAGATAAAGTGCAAACATGAAAATAAAAGACCAAAGGTGTTTAAAAGTGTCACTGGAGTCTGCATGCCTTATAGTTTAGGTATTGAATTCCATAGTTTAGGAGCATAGTTCAAAAAAGCTGACCTATCAATTATCTCTGAGAAAGATTGATTAAATTTAAGAGACTGATGGAAGAAGACCTGAGAGCTCGAGCAGGATTATAAAACAAAAGTGATTCTGTGATGGACACTGGCCCCAGACCATTGAGAGCTTTAAAAACAAGTAAAAGAACTTTAAAATCAATTCTGAAAGATACAGGAAGCCAAAGCAGAGTATTAGGATGAGAGTCATATGCTGTGTCATGCTGGATTTAGTAAAGCCTAGGGACTGAGAGAACATATATGTGTCCTCATATTGAACACATTGTTATTGACTGAAGTTGCTTGGATGGGACTAAAGCTGAAAATGATTTTTCCTGGGAGGATGGAAAACTGTTGCAGGGCTACAATAATCTTATTTTATTTGTACCTGCCTGCTTGATCATCGCTAGCCATCAAAGGGAAGGAAATGAAGGAATTGTCTCTCCTGAGTAACATTGCACTGACCTTTAGCATTACTGAAACATGCCAGGGAACACAGTTAAAACCCAACGTTATGACTCGAAGCAGCATTTTAGAAAATTGTCTTGCTGAATCCTTTACGATGTTATTACCCTTCAAGTTAAAATATTATTATTTCTGCTCTGGGTATCTATCCAAAATACATTTTCTATTCCTGGTGCCCTAACATGCAGTGATCAATTGGAAGATGCACGGATAGCTGGTATTTCCTCTGCTGCACCTAATGTGATATTCCAGTTCTCTTCAATACTCAAACACTCAACCTCTTAAGAACAGCTTCTCCCCCTCTGCCATCAGATTCTTGAACAGTCCATGAATTCATGAACACTAACTCAATATTTTGGCCCTTTTTTTGCTCTACTTATTTATACCTTTATATATTCTTGTAGTAGTTTATAATATTTTTTATGTATTGCACTGTAACGCTTGCCGCAAAGCAAAAAATTCCCTGACACGTGATGATAATGTACCTGATTGTGATTCAGATTTCAACTGATTAAAATCATCGATGAGGAACAATATTGGTGAATCCAATGTTGCATAATGCTAATGTAATATATTTTTTCTCAGTTCAAGCTGGTAAAACCTGAGGTATGGGTATGGCCAAGCACACTCACTTATCAATTGATAGGTACTTTCAGATTATTCATGTGGTGTTTAGTATTGTGACTTACTGGAGATTTATATAGATAGTACTGTGTAGCTCTAATTGTTTAATAGAATTCTGTGGTGCCTTTGGGATGATACCAGCTGTAGATATTACTGTCGGGACAATGTTCATTTTCCATAGTCTTTCAGTTTCCTCTTTTAATTCTGCATGTTTCTGGTGTTTTTCACTTACAGATTTCTGTATGTTAGGTGTGCATGGAATGGCTAAATCTGATAAGTAAGTTGCTCTTGCTGGTTTGCTCTTCGTGTTGAGGGTGGCTGAAACCAAGACCTGGCCTTAGGAATAAAAAGCAATTCCCTATCAGTAAAAGGAGTTGAGGAGTTTAATATATTGGTGCTTGCTCTCTGAATCATAAGACCAGAGTTAAAAATATTACTCAAACTGGTAAAACCTGAGGTACGAGCAGAGCCAAGCACACTGATTTCTCAATTGTTAAGAACTTTTGAACTACTCTAGTGGTGTTTAGTATTGTGGCTTTCTGGAGAATTGCATAAATATTTCTGTGTAGGCCTCATTGTTTAATGCTTATTGTGTAGTGACTTTGAGATGTTACCAGTGAAACCACTTTTTACTGGGCGTCACTAGAGATACAGCTTCTCAGCTCCTCACTTACAGCCACCGGGCTCAGCGGTGAGAAAACCACCTTTCCACATCTAGGGTGGGTATGACCTGGGTCCTGCCAAACCCGTGAGGTCGGGAGGTCTCACCACCTGAACCCCAGTTTGTCTGAATGCAGTGTAACTTACCACTCCCATGCAGTCACCCGTGGGCAAGAAATAACAGACTGTCCACTGCATACAACTCTAACTAAACAATTACTGAAGAAAAGAAGGGCCCGTCATAATCAACCAGCGCACAGGTTGGAGCTCAAATCTTCCAAAAGCCGATATGTCTGATGTACACGCGGTGCCGACTCCTATTCACCAATCCCCTGTAGAATTCTCCCTCTTGGGCTCTATCGAATCATCACTCTCACCGGATCAAATCCTACTGCCGATTTTGTCGAGCTTCTTCTATCTCCATCTCCCGCTGAAAAAGCCCTCGACCCACCTCAGTGTCCATCACAAAGCCTCTTCCCCAGCATTCTCTAGAACGTTCTCCCAGTTCCACCATCCTGAATGAATGACACCACATTCCTAAACATCCCTTATCTTTAATGGTAACCCAAACACTACCATCAGAACACACTGCTTCAACAGAACACCATTACATGAAATACCCTACAATATGAGCAGAAAAATCTTTACCAGGGTGTTACACTAGTCATTATTATTATTATTATGTACAGGCCTATATTCTTGAGGCTGGGTCTGCTAATTATCCATGCTCCTGCGATGATTCCTTCTTCCTCTGTCAATAATCCTTGTGCTAGTTGCATAGGATTTGGCTTATGTTTGGCAATTAACCATTCGATATATAATATCTTGTTTTTTTTAGCCACTGTTTCTAAGTTCATTTATTGTTTCCCGATTATATAGTTGGGAAGGAGACATAACCTAAAACCAGGCACAGAGTTCCAACCCAAATTTCACAAAAAGCAGGAAAAATGATGTAGGGAAAGCCATCGAGCCACTACATTACAACTGCAAGACATTTCCGGTGCTGTTATCTATATTTTGTTGTACATCTCCTACAGCCAACTTAAATGCAGCCTGAATTCTGAGAAGTTATCAGTGAAGGATGATTAACATGGTGTTGCAGTTCAGAGTTCAATCCCTGTCAGAGAGAAGTAGAATAATTGAGTTAAGTATGGGTTGAACAAGTCCCTTTCTATTTCATCAAATCTGCTCTGCCAGTCCATTATGGCTGATATATTATTCCTCTCAACTTCATTCTTCTGCCTTCTCCCCATAACCAGTGACACCCTGACTAATCAGGAACCTATGAACCTTGGCTTTAAATGTACCTAATGACATAGCCTCCATAGCCATTTGTGGCAATGAGCTCCACAGATTCACCACCCCTGGCTAAAGAAGCTCTTCCTCAGCTCTATTCTAAATAGATGTCCCTCTAGTCTGAAATGTTGCCCTCTCCTAGACTCCACCACCATAGGAAACATCCTCTCCACATCCACTCTATCTGTGCCCTCTGGACCTAGACTCCCCCACTATAGGAAACATCCTCTCCACATCCACTCTATCTGTGCCCTCTGGTCCTAGACTCCCCCACTATAGGAAACATCCTCTCCACATCCACTCTATCTGTGTCCTCTGGTCCTAGACTCCCCCACTATAGGAAACATCCTCTCCACATCCACTCTATCTGTGCCCTCTGGTCCTAGACTCCCCCACTATAGGAAACATCCTCTCCACATCCACTCTATCTGTACCCTCTGGTCCTAGACTCCCCCACTATAGGAAACATCCTCTCCACATCCACTTTATCTAGGCTCATCAATATTTGATAGATTTCAATGAGATTCCCCAACATTCTTCTAAACTTCAGCAAGTATATGCCCAGAGCCATCAAACACTCCTCATGCATTAACCTGTTCATTCCCGGAATCATTCTCATGAACCTCCTCTGAACTCTCTCCAAATCCAGCACCTCTTCCCTTAGATAAGAGGCCATAACTGCTCACAATACTCCCAAATGTGGTCTGACCAATAACTTATGAAGTCTCAGCTTCATGTAACTGCTACAAAGAAAAGTACCAAATGTGTTTCGTACAAGTGACAATTATTTTAAAAAGAAGTCAAAATTAACTGAGCACTTCATTTTGAAATTCAGAATAACTAAATGAGAAGCTAAAATCCATCGTACTAGATTGCACAAAGGTAGCTATATCTTCTAAAATGTAGTCACTAGACTATTGAACTGCACTGATACATTCATCCCCTCCCCCAGATAACATCAGAACAGATCAAGATGATGTTCTATATTCCCCAACCAAGCTCCCTGGCACTTTCTGACTTTTCATATTCCGTAAAGAACTTCAGCCGAGCGGACCCAGGTGCGGACTGAGCTCAGGACTTGACAGTAAAAATTAACACTGAAGATTTATTTGAAGAATAATACATAGAACATAGAACAGTACAGCACATTACAGGCCCTTCGGCCCACAATGTTGTGCCGACCTTCAAACCCTGCCTCCCATATAACCCCCCACCTTAAATTCCTCCATATACCTGTCTAGTAGTCTCTTAAATTTCACTAGTGTACCTGCCTCCACCACTGACTCAGGCAGTCATTCCACACACCAACCACTCTCTGAGTGAAAAACCTTCCTCTAATATCCCCCTTGAACATCCCTCCCCTTACCTTTAAGCCATGTCCTCTTGTACTGAGCAGTGGTGCCCTGGGGAAGAGGCACTGGCTGTCCACTCTGTCTATTCCTCTTAATATCTTGTACACCTCTATCATGTCTCCTCTCATCCTCCTTCTCTCCAAAGAGTAAAGCCCTAGCTCCCTTAATCTCTGATCATAATCCATACTCTCTAAACCAGGCAGCATCCTGGTAAATCGCCTCTGTACCCTTTCCAATGCTTCCACATCCTTCCTATAGTGAGGCGACCAGAACTGGACACAGTACTCCAAGTGTGGCCTAACTAGAGTTTTATAGAGCTGCATCATTACATCGCGTCTCTTAAACTCTATCCCTCGACTTATGAAAGCTAACACCCCATAAGCTTTCTTAACTACCCTATCTACCTGTGAGGCAACTTTCAGGGATCTGTGGACATGTACCCCCAGATCCCTCTGCTCCTCCACACTACCAAGTATCCTGCCATTTACTTTGTACTCTGCCTTGTAGTTTGTCCTTCCAAAGTGTACCACCTCACACTTCTCCGGGTTAAACTCCATCTGTCACTTCTCAGCCCACTTCTGCATCCTATCAATGTCTCTCTGCAACCTTTGACAATCCTCTACACTATCTACAACACCACCAACCTTTGTGCCGTCTGCAAACTTGCCAACCCACCCTTCTACCCCCACATCCAGGTCGTTAATAAAAATCACAAAAAGTAGAGGTTCCAGAACAGATCCATGTGGGACACCACTAGTCACAACCCTCCAATCTGAATGTACTCCCTCCATCACGACCCTCTGCCTTCTGCAGGCAAGCCAATTCTGAATCCACCTGGCCAAACTTCCCTGGATCCCATGCCTTCTGACTTTCTGAATAAGCCTACCATGTGGAACCTTGTCAAATGCCTTACTAAAATCCATGTAGATCACATCCACTGCACTACCCTCATCTATATGCCTGGTTACTTCCTCAAAGAACTCTATCAGGCTTGTTAGACACAATCTGCCCTTCACAAAGCCATGCTGACTGTCCCTGATCAGACCAGGATTCTCTAAATGCCCATAGATCCTATCTCTAAGAATCTTTTTCAACAGCTTTCCCACCACAGATGTAAGGCTCACTGGTCTATAATTACCTGGACTATCTCTACTACCTTTTTTGAACAAGGGAACAACATTCGCCTCCCTCCAATCCTCCGGTACCATTCCTACGGACAACGAGCACATAAAGATCCTAGCCAGAGGCTCAGCAATCTCTTCCCTCGCCTCGTGGAGCAGCCTGGGGAATATTCCGTCAGGCCCCGGGGACTTATCCGTCCTAATGTATTTTAATAACTCGAACACCTTCTCTCCTTTAATATCAATGTGCTCCAGAACATCAACCTCACTCATATTGTCCTCACCGTCATCAAGTTCCCTCTCAGTGGTGAATACCGAAGAGAAGTATTCATTGAGGACCTCGCTCACTTCCACAGCCTCCAGGCACATCTTCCCACTTTTATCTCTAATCGGTCCTACCTTCACTCCTGTCATCCTTTTGTTCTTCACATAATTGAAGAATGCCTTGGGGTTTTCCTTTACCCTACTCGCCAAGGCCTTCTCATGCCCCCTTCTTGCTCTTCTCAGCCCCTTCTTAAGCTCCTTTCTTGCTACCCTATATTCCTCAATAGACCCATCTGATCCTTGCTTCCTAAACCTCATGTATGCTGCCTTCTTCCACCTGACTAGATTTTCCACTTCACTTGTCACCCATGGTTCCTTCACCCTACCATTCTTTATCTTCCTCACCGGGACAAATTTATCCCTAACATCCTGCAAGACATCCTTAAACATCGACCACATGTCCATAGTACATTTCCCTGCAAAAACATCATCCCAATTCACACCCGCAAGTTCTAGCCTTATAGCCTCATAATTTGCCCTTCCTCAATTAAAAATTTTCCTGTCCTCTCTGATTCTATCCTTTTCCATGATAATGCTAAAGGCCAGGGAGTGGTGATCACTGTCCCCCAGATGCTCACCCACTGACAGATCTGTGACCTGACCTGGTTTGTTACCTAATACTGGATCTAGTATGGCATTCCCCCTAGTTGGCCTGTCACCATACTGTGACAGGAATCCATCCTGGACACACTTAACAAACTCTGCCCCATCTAAACCCTTGGAACTAATCAAGTGCCAATCAATATTAGGGAAGTTAAAGTCACCCATGATAACAACCCTGTTATTTTGCACCTTTCCAAAATCTGCCTCCCAATCTGCTCCTCGGTATCTCTGCTGCTACCAGGGGGCCTATAGAATACCCCTAGTAGAGTAACTGCTCCCTTCCTGTTCCTGACTTCCACCCATACTGACTCAAAAGAGGATCCTGCTACATTACCCACCCTTTCTGTAGCCGTAATAGTATCCCTGACCAGTAATGCCACCCCTCCTCCCCCCTCTCTATCCCTTATAAAGCACTGAAATCCAGGAATATTGAGAATCCATTCCTACCCTGGTGCCAGCCAAGTCTCTGTAATGACCACTACATCATAATTCCATGTATGTATCCAAGCTCTCAGTTCATCACCTTTGTTCCTGATGCTTCTTGCATTGAAATACACACACTTTAGCCCTTCTACCTTACTACCTTTACACCCTTTATTCTGCTTCTCTTTCCTCAAAGCCTCTCTATATGTTAGATCTGGCTTTACTCCATGCACTTCTTTCACTGCTCTATCGCTCCGGGTCCCATTCCCCTTGCAAATTAGTTTAAATCCTGCTGAACCATGCTAGCAAACCTACCAGCAAGGATATTGCTCCCCCTCGAGTTCAGGTGCAACCCATCCAATCTGTACAGGTCCCACCTTCCCCAGAAGAGATCCCAATGATCCAAAAATCTAAAACCCTGCCCTCTGCACCAACTCCTCAGCCACGCATTCAACTGCCATCTCCTCCAATTCTTACCATCACTATCACGTAGCACTGGCAGCAATCCTGAGAACACCACCCTTGAAGTCCTGTTCTTCAGCCTTCTGCCTAGTTCCCGAAACTCACACTTCAGGACCTCATCCCTCATCCTGCCTATGTCATTGGTACCAACATGTATCACGACTTCTGGTTGTTTTCCCTCTCGTACCAGGATGTCATGCACCCGGTCAGAGACATCCCGGACCCTGGCACCCGTGAGGCAACAAACCATGCGGGTGTCCTTCTCACGTCCACAAAATCTCCTGTCTGCTCCCCTGACTATAGAGTAGGGAATACAGGAAATATCAAACTAAGAACACACTTTCATGGGATCTGAACACACAGAATTGTAGTTCACACAGAACTCAAATCCAGGACTCAGTGATGAGCTTTGGTCCAGAATAACCTTAAACACTGGAAACTCAATCAGGTCAAAACCAAAAACTAACCACTGAGGAATGAGAAGCATAGAGAAACCATATTTCCATAATGAGTGTCATAAAACACAGCAGCAGCTTAATGATAAAAGTAGTCATTGAACAACTCTTTATAAATTCAAATAAATGACATTCAGCTGTGTCGAGACCTGCAGCTACCCCATGCCCTTCGCTGGTCCAAAGGGTTCATGACATATTCCTCATCAAATTCCCTGGAGGTTTGTGACTTTTCATATTCCCAAATAAGTTGCCTGGCACTTGGTGTGCAGTCTATCGCTAGATGTCATTCTGAGGCTTCATAAGACATTGGTCAGACCACATCATGAGCAGTTTTGGGCCCCTCCATGAGGAGGAGTGGAGTGATGATGGCACTAAATGGCAAGTCCTTTGCCTGCGTCTTTGGAAACAGCTCTATTTCCATCTTTAATATCTTTATTTTTCCCTTTCAAGGTTCTTTTGAAGACCCTGACCTGGAGTTACAGGCTGACTACGGTTCTTTGCGGGAATGGGACCCGCTCTCGGGGTTTCATAACTGGCTGTTGTTGCTTGCCATGCCAAGGGCTCGGCCTCACAGTCAGGCTTGGATTTGGAGGCCTAGGATCTTGGGGCTCTAGAAACAGGTAGATTGAAGGTCAGTGTCACGTCAGGAGACCAGTGTGTCATCGGGGGAAGTTAGAATATCTGCGGTTGTGTGCCCAGGTCTTTGGGCACAGAGCTTGAAAAAAAAGTGACATAACGGACCTTTGGCCTCGTAAACCGGTGAGTTGTTTGTTATGTCTCCCGTTCACTGACCGGAGACTCCTCTTTCTCCCTTATTAGGGAGAGAGAGAGCCTGTGGTATTTTGGATGCTGGGTGAACAATGTAGTCTCTGGAGTACTGCAGGCCTGTGTCTTTGCTGATGCCTTGATCACACTTGAGCGCTCGGTGGTGGGTGCTGATGCTTTTTTTTTGCCGGTGGGGGGAGCGGGGATTGTTGCTTGCTGCCGTTTACATGCGGGAGGGAGGGGAGCTGGGGGGGACTTTGGGGTTCTAACATTTAACCAGCATTCATTCTTTGGGGCACTCCTGTTTTTGTGGTTGTTTGCAAAGAAAAAGAATTTCAGGATGCATATTGTATACATTTTCCTGACATTAAATGTACCTTTGAAACCTCTGAAACCCTTATCTAAGCAAAGATGTGCTGGCATTGGAGAAGATCCAGAAGAGGTCCACACAGATTAATCCAGGAATGAGAGGGTTAATATATGAGGACTGTTTGATGGCTCTGACCCTGTGCTCCCTGGAGTTTAGAAGAACGAGGAGGGATCTCATTGAAACTTATCAAATATTGAAAAGTCCCAGAATAGAAGGGTGTCCATTTAGAACAGAGACGATGATGCACCATCAATAACTCTCGGAGACGGGAGGTGAACGATAGGCTTTTAGTAGCAGCAAAAGAGACCACGACATCTTGGAGACTGAGGGAGGAGCAGTGCCTCCAATCGCCTTTATACAGGGGTCTGTGGGAGGAGCCACAGGAGCAGTCAGCAGAGGGGCGTGTCCAGACAGGTATACACATAGTTTACCACAGACGAGAAGGAATTTCTTCAGCCAGAGGGTGTTGAATCTGAGGAATTCATTGCCACAGACGGTTGTGGAGGCCAAGTCTTTGGGTATATTTAAAGTGAAGGTTGATAGGTTCTTGATTAGTCAGGACATCAAATGTTATGGGAAGAAGACAGGAGAATGCGGTGGAGAGGGATAATAAATCACCATGATGGAATGGTGGAGCAGATTCAATGGGCTAAATGGCCTAATTCTGCTCCTATGTCATATAGTCTTATGGACTTATCAACCACCACAATTCAGAAAACAAGCACTCATATATCAAACTGTTCATGTCCTTTTACTGGATCTCCAAAGGGATTAAAAATATACATGGTACTGTGGCTATAGGAATTTGTCACTAGGTCCTATGAAGGTTTCCAATGTCAATCAATAATTAAATATTTTGTTTCTCTCTATTAATTTTATTAGCATCAAACCACCTGGAGACGCCACAGTAGTGTAGCAGTTAGTGTGATGCTATCACAGCTTGGGGTGAGCTCAGAGTTCAATTTCAGCACCGTCTATAAGGAGTTTGTACGTTCTTTCCTTGATTGCCTGAGTTTCCTCTGGGTGCTCTGGTTTTCTCCCTCAGTAGGGTTAAATTGATGACTTTATGGATGGTTTGGCTCATTGGGCCAGAAGAGCCAGTTCTGTACTGTATCTCTAAATTAAAATATTTTAAAAATAACAAAGTGTAGCATAAGTCCATGTATTTAAAACAAACTAAGTATGTTCAAGTTCAATATAAGTTGTGCCTACTACTCACCCTTACTTCAAATGATCTTGTCAATATATCAGGAGCAGTTTGAGTTACGGTGCAGCTCAGTTCGGCTTTCGAATATTAATCATTAAATCCATTAAGTATTTGTTATCAAAATCCATCAAGTTTTGAGCAGACCCTAATTTAGACTCGCCTTGGGTTTCCAAGGGGTAAGGCTCTCTGCAGAAGCCTATCATTGCAGCCAGATGGTGTACTATTATATGTGAATAGCTTGTGACAGCATCACAGCATGAATTTTACAATTGTGTTGCTTGTGAGGTTGTACATAGTTGGGAAACATCTGCTTAGTGTTATGAGCCCTATACTTTTAATTTAAAATATGAGGAGAACACCGGAATATATTGAGGGGAGCTTGGCAGCAGTTGGAAGGTATACGCTTGCAGAAAACTTCAGTCAGTAGCTCACAGTGAGTCTGTACGCAGACTTTTGCTACAGAATTCTGAGAGTCTGATTAACGTTCCCATAGCAACACAACTGTGAGAGCCTGGAAATAAATGCCAGTTTATAACCCTGTCTGCCCAACACAAAGATAACTTCAGAAAATAGTCATATAACATCTATAAATAGCCTACTAGCTGCTGGGCTAATTTTTATTTTAAGAAGTATTGAAAACCATGAAGTGTGGAGCGTTTGAAGGCCTGTACTCACTGGAGTTTAGAAGAACGAGGGGAATTCTCCTTGAAATCTATCGGGATATTGAAATGCCTAGATAGAGTAGATGTGGAGAGGATGCTTCTTATAGTGGGGGAGTCAGGAACCAGAGGGCACAGCCTCAGAATAGAGAAACATCTGTTTAGAACAGAAATGAGGAATAATTTCTTTAGACAGAGATTGGTGAATCTGAAATCCATTGCCACAGATAGCAGTGGAGCTCAAATCATTGAGTGTATTTAAAGCAAAGCTTGATGGGTTTGTGATTAGTCAGGGAATCACAAGTTATGGGGAGAAGGCCAGAGAACAGGATTGAGAGGAATATTAAATCAGCTACAATTGAATGGTGAAGCATACTCGATGGGCCAAGTGGCTCTGGGGCTGTACTCCAGTGAGTATAAGCCCACAGCCATCAAACTCTCCTCGTATGGTAACCCTTTTATTCCCAGAAACACTAAACTCAACTAGATCAATCCTGCCTGACAAACCTAGTACAATTTTTTGAGGAAATTACAAGTAGGCTAGACAAGGGAGATGCAGTGGATGTTGTGTATTTGGATTTTCAGAAGGCCTTTGACAAGGTGCCACACATGAGGCTGCTAAACAAGATAAGAGCCCATGGAATTATGGGAAAGTTACATACGTGGATAGAGCATTGGCTGATTGGCAGGAAACAGAGAGTGGAAATAAAGGGATCCTATTCTGATTGGCTGTCGGTTACCAGTGGTGTTCCACAGGGTCCGTGTTGAGGCCACTTCTTTTTACGTTGTATATCAACGATTTGGATTATGGAATAGATGGCTTTGTAGCTAAGTTTGCTGATGATACAAAGATATGTGGAGGGGCCGGTAGTGCTGAGGAAACAGAGAGTCTGCAGAGAGACTTGGATAGATTGGGGGAATGGGCAAAGAAGTGGCAAATGAATTACAATGTCAGAAAGTGTACGGTCATGCACTTTGGTAGAAGAAATAAACGGACAGACTATTATTTAAATGGGGAGAGAATTCAAAGTTCTGAGATGCAACAGGACTTTGGAGTCCTTGTGCAGGATACCCTTAAGGTTAACCTCCAGGTTGAGTCGGTGGTGAAGAAGGCGAATACAATGTTGGCATTCATTTCTAGAGGAATAGAGTATAGGAGCAGGGATGTGATGTTGAGGCTCTATAAGGCACTGATAAGACCTCACTTGGAATTCTGTGTGCAGTTTTGGGCTCCTTATTTAAGAAAGGATGTGCTGACATTGGAGAGGGTTCAGAGAAGATTCACTAGAATGATTCCGGGAATGAGAGGGTTAACATATGAGGAACGTTTGACCGCTCTTGGACTGTACTCCTTGAAGTTTAGAAGAATGAGGGGGGACCTCATAGAAACATTTCAAATGTTGAAAGGCATGGACAGAGTGGATGTGACAAAGTTGTTTCCCATGGTGGGGGAGTCTAGTATGAGAGGACATGACTTGAGGATTGCAGGGCGCCCATTCAGAACAGAGATGTGAAGAAAAATTTTTTAGCCAGAGGGTGGTGAATCTATGGAATTCGTTGCCATGGGCAGCAGTGGAGGCCAAGTCATTGGGTGTATTTAAGGCAGAGATTGATAGGTATCTGAGTAGTCAGGGCATCAAGGGTTATGATGAGAAGGCAGGGGAATGGGACTAAAGGGGAGATTGGATCAGCTCATGATGAAATGGCAGAGCAGACTTGATGGGCCGAATGGCCAACTTCTGCTCCTTTGTCTTACAGTCTACATCGTTGGACTGTGGGAGGAAACCAGAGCACCCGGAGGAAAACAGCACAGTCATGAGGAGAACGTACAAACTCCTTACTGAGGTTGCCGGAATTGAACTCCATACTCCAATGCCACAAGCTGAAATTGCATTGCACTAACTGCTATGCTACCGTGGGACCCATGTTGTTTTACACTAGAATATCTGCAAGTAATTGTTTTTAAATCACATTTTCTGTTACACTGCTTATACGAAGACTTTCCTGGCAAAACTATACTTGGTAAGTGGAAGGCCTTCAAAGGTGAAATTTTGAAAATACAAAGCTTGTATGATCTGACCAGAAAAAAAAAGTAAAGATAACAAGCGTAGGGAACCTAGTTTTCAAGACTTAGAGAGGCACTAGTTAAGAAAAACAAGCAGCTGCATACCAGGTATAGGCAGGCAGGAACAAATGAGGTGCTTATACAGTACAGGAAATCCAAGAGAAATCAGGAGGGCTAAAAGGAGGCATGAGGTTGCCCTAGTACACAAGGTGAAGAACAATCCCAAGGGATTCTACAGATATTTTAAGGGTAAAAGGACTGCAAGGGTCGAAGCTGGTCCTCTGGAAGATCAGAATGGTAATCCATGTGTGGAGCCAAAAGAGATGGGGTAGATCCAAAATAAATGTGTTCCATCTTTTGGCACATCGGTCGTCATAAACCATGCATTGAGTACAGGAGATGGGATGTTATGTTGAAGTTGTATAAGACGTAGGTGAGGCCTGATTTGGAGTATTGTAAGCAGTTTTGGTCAACTACCTACAGGAAGGATGTAAATAAAGTTTGAAGAGTACAGAGAAAATCTACAAGGATGTTGCCAGTTCGGGAGGACCTGAGGGATGAGGAATTATTGAATAGATTCAGACTTTATTCCTTAGAACATAGAAGACCATACATCATAAGAGCATAAGACATAGGAGCAGAATTGACCCATCGAGTCTCCTCTGCCATTCATTCATAGCTGGCCCTATTTTCCCCTCCTCAGCCCCACTCCCCGGCCTTCTCCCCATAACCTTTGATGCCATGTCTAATCGAGAATCAATCAAGTTCTGCATTAAATACACCCAATGACCTGGCCTCCACAGCTGCCTGTGGTAATAAATTCCACAAATTAACTATACTCTGGTGAAAGAATTTTCTCCACACCTCTGTTTTAAATGGATGACCCTCTAACCTGAGGCTGTACCCTCTTGTCCTAGACTCACCCACCATGGGAAACATCCTGTCTAGGCCTTTCAATATTCCAAAGGTTTCAATGAGATCCCCCCTCATACTTCTAAATTCCAGCAAGTACTGACCCAGAGCTATCAAACATTCCTCGTATAATAACCCTTTCATTTCTGGAATAATCTTTGTGAATGCCCTCTGAACCCTCTGCTATACCATCACATCTTTTCTTAGATGAGGAGACCAAAACTGTTCACAATACTCAAGGTGAGCCTTCACCAATGCCTTCTAAAGCCCCAGCATCACATCTCTGCTCTTGTATTTTAGACCTCTTGAAATGAATGTTAACATTACATTTGTCTTCCTCACCACCAGCTCTACCTGCAAGCTAACCTTTAGTGTGTTCTGCACATGAACCCCCAAGTCCCTTTGCATCTCAGATTGTTAGACTTTCTCCAGTTTAGAAAACAGTCTGCACATTTATTTCTACTACCAAAGTGCACGACCATGCGTTTTCTACATTGCATTTCATTTGCCACTTTCTTGCCCATTCTCCTAATCTGTCTAAGTCCTTCTGCATCCTACCTGTTTCCTCAACACTACCTGCCCCACCACCAATCTTCGTATCATTTGCAAACTTGGCAACAAAGCCATCTATTCCATCATCTAAATCATTTATATACAACATAAAAAGAAATGGTCCCAGCACCGACCCCTGCAGAACACCACTAGTCACTGGCAGCCAACCAGAAAAGGATCCTTTTATTCCAACTCGCTGTCTTCTACCAATCAACCAATGCTCTAACCATGGCAGAAACTTTCCTGTAGTACCATGGGCTCTTAACTTGGTGAACAGGCTCATGTGTGGCATCTTGTCAAAGGCCTTCTGAAAGTCCAAATATACAACATCCACTGCATCCCCTTTATCTATCCTACTTGTAATCTCCTCAAAGAATTCCAACAGGTTTGTCAGGCAGGATTTTCCCTGAAGGAAACCATGCTGACTTTGTACTATCTTGTGTCACCAAGTATTCTATCGCCTCATCCTTAACAAATGACTCCCAACATCTTCACAACCACTGAGGTCAGGCTAACTGGTCTATAATTTCCTTTCTGCTGCCTTCCTCCTTTCTTAAAGAGTGGAGTGACATTTGTAATTTTCCAGTCTTCTGTCACCACATCAGAGTCCAATGATTTTTGAAAGATCATTACTAATGCCTCCACAATCTCTACTGCTATCTCTTTCAAAATAACAGGGTGCAGTTCATCTGGTCCAGGAGACTTATGTACCTTTAGGTCTTTCAGCTTTTTGAGCATCTTCTCCCTTGTAACTGCACTCACTTCTCTTCCTTCACACACTACAACATCAGGCATATTGCTAGTGTCTTCCACCGTGAAGACTGATGCAGAATACTCAAACAAGAGAAAATCTGCAGATGCTGGAAATCCAAGCAACACACAGAAAGTGCTGAAGGAACTCAGCAGGCCGGGCAGCGTCCATGGAAAAAAAGTACAGGCAACGTTCTGGGCCGAAACCTTTTGGCAGTACCGGAGTCTTGGCCTGAAACATCAACTGTAGTTTTTCCATAGATGCTGTTTGGCCTAATGAGTTCCTCCAGCATTTTGTGTGTGTTGCAAAGTACTCATTTAGTTCATCGGCCATCTCCTTGGCCCTCATTATTACTTCTCTGGCCTCATTTTCTAGAAGAGCCATATACACTCTGATCACTTTTACTTTATTTTTTACATACTTGAAGAAGCTTTTTGTGGTAAACTATGTATACCTGTCTGGACACGCCCCTCTGCTGACTGCTCCTGTGACAGGAGCAGTGACGGCTCCTCCCACAGACCCCTGTATAAAGGCGATTGGAGGCACTGCTCCCCACCCCCAGTCTCCAAGATGCCATGCTCTGTTTTGATGCTAATAAAAGCCTATCGTTCACCTCCTGTCTCCGAGAGTTATTGATGGTGCATCACTTTCACTATCCACTTTGATATTGATCGCCAGCTTGCTTTCATATTTCATCTTTTTTCTTCTAATGAATCTTATAGTTGTTCACTGTAGGGTTTTATAAACTTCCCTATCCTCTGTCTTCCCACTAATTTTGGTATTGTTGTAGGTCCTTTCTTTTTCTTTTACATCAGCTTTGAATCCCCTTGTCCTCCACAGTTGCACTATTTTGCCATTTGAGTATTTCCTCTTTTTTGGAATACATTATTCCTGCATCCTCCTCATTTTTCCCAGAAACTCACACCATTGCTGCTCTGCTATCATCCCTGCCTGCATCTCCTTCCAATTTACTTTGGCCAACTCCTCTCTCATACCACTGTAATATCCCTTACTCCACTGAAATACTGCTACATCAGACTTTACTTTCTCCCTATCAAATTTCAAGTTGAACTCAATCTCATTGTGATCACTGGTTCTTAATGGTTCTTTTACCTTAAGCTCCCTAATCCCCCCGGTTCATTACATAACACTCATTTCAGAATAACTGATCCCCTGGTAGGCTCAACAACAAACTGGTCTAAAAAGCCATCTCTTAGGTGTTCAACAAACTCACTCTTTTGAGATCCATTACCAACCTGATTTTCCCATCGACCTGCCTGTTAAAATCTCCCATGACTACCATAATGTTGCCCTTTTGACACGCCTTTTCTATTTCCTGTTGTAATCCATGGTCCACCTCCCAGACACTGTTGGGAGGCCTGTATATAACTACCATCAACGTCCTTTTACCCTTGCAGTTTCTTAACTCAATCCATAAGGTTTCAGTATCTTCCGATACTATGTCACATCTTTCTACTGATTTGATGCCATTCTTTACCAGCAGAGCTATGTCACACCCTCTGCTCACCTTCCTATCCCTCTGATATAACGTGTAACCTTGGACATTTAGCTCCCAACTACAACCATCCTTCAGCCACGATTCAGAAACGGCCACAACATCACAACTGACAATCTGTAGGTGCAACAAAATCATCCACCTTATTTCTTATACTCCATGTATTGAGATATAACACTTTGATACTGCATTTGCTACCCTTTTTGATTCTGCATCCCTAATGCATTAATATTCACTCTGCTGGCTGCAATTATGTCCTATCATCTGCCTGCGCTTCCTGACAGTCTAACTGCATGTTATCTTTGCTTTTTTACCATCCGTCCTGTCCTGAGTTACTTCACATTCTGGTTCCCACCCCCAACAGCTCGAACAAACCTGCCCGCGAGAATATTGCTCCCCCTTGGGTTTGGGTGCAACCCTTTTGAAAAGGTCATACCTCCCACAGAAGAGATCCCAATGATCCAAGAACCCGAAGCCATGCCCGCTGCACCGGATTCTCAGCCGCACATTTATCTGCCAGATCATCCTGTTTCTACATGGTGGCACAGGTAGCAATCCAGAAATTACTATCCTGGAGGCCTGGCTTCTCAGCTTTCTGCCTAGCTCTCTAAATTCCCTTTTCAAGACTTCATTGCTTTTTGTTCCTTTGTCATTGATACCAAGACATCTGGCCGCTCTCCCTCCCTCTCCAAAATGCTGTGGACGTGATCTGAGACATCCCTGACCCTGGCACCTGGGAGGGAACATCCTATCCGGGTGTCCAGTTCACGTCCACAGAATCTCCTGTCTGTTCCCCTGACTATTGAATCCCCTATCACTACCACTCCCCTCTTCTCCCTCAGATCCTTCTGCACCATGGACATAAACTCAGTGGGTAACCTGGTCTCCATGCCATTCCTCGGGAACAACAGTATCCAAAACTGTATACGTATTACTGAGGGGAATGGCCACAAATGTCTCTGCAGTAACTGCCTATTCACATTTCCATTTCTCCAGACAGTCGTGCAGCTACTCGCCTCCTGCAACTTCGAGGTGACTACTTCCCTGTAACTCTGATCAATTATCTCCTCACTCTGCTGTACAAGCCGAAGGTCATCCAGCTGCTGCTCCAGATCCCCAACACGGTCTTCAAGAAGATTGAGAGGAGATATGATAGAGTTATTCAAAATTATGAGTGGTATAGATAGGGTAAATGCAAGCAGTCTTTTTCCACTGAATTTGGGTGGGGCTACAACCAGAGGTCATAGGTTAAGGATGAAAGGTGAAGAGTTTAAGGGGAACATGAGGGGAAACTTCTTCACTCAGAGGGTCACGAGCGTATGGAATGAGCTGCCAGCTCAAGTGGTGCATGCGAGCTCGATTCCAATGTTTAAGAGAAGTTTGGATAAGTACATGGATGGTAGGGCAGCTTGATAGGAGTCGGCAGATTAAAAGGTTTCAGCAGAGACTTGATGGGTTGAAGTGCCTGTTTTTGTGCTGTACTTCTCCATGTCTCTGAGAAAAAAAACAACTGAATTTATAATACAATGACGTTTTCCGTGTTGCTTTTAGAGGTCTTCATTTGTTTTTATTCTAAGTATGTTTTAGACTTCAGATTGTCTACAGTTAATGGAAAAACCTGGTGAGAAAGTATTTGGAATATTGTATGCAGGTGTGGTCTAATTATCTAAATAAGTAATGAAACACTGTAAAGGTTGACCAGACTGGTCCACCAGAGAAAACATGAAGTATATACCTTTATTTTTGAGAACAGAGGTGATCTCGCTTTGACATGTTAGCTTAGTGGAGCATATCAACAACCTAGATCACAAGCCTAGAATAAGAGATTTATGGACTGAGATGAGAAGTTCCTTCATACAAAGGGTGGAGAATCTTTGGAAATCTTTACCCTGGAATGGCTTAGTCATTGATATAATTCAAAACAGATATCAATAAGACCATAAGATGCAGGAGCAGAGTTCAGCCATGTGGCCCATCGAGTCTGCTCCACCATTTCATCATAGCTGATCCAACTCCTGCCTCCATGCCCTGACCAATCAAGCATCTATCAACCTCTGTCTTAAATATACATAAAGACTTGGCTTCCACAACTGCCTGTGACAATGAATTCCACAGATTCATCACTCTTTAGCTAAATAAATTACTCTTCCTCTCAATTCTAAAGGGATGCCCCTCTATTCTGAGACTGTGTCCTCTGGTCTTAGACTCTTCCACTGCAGGAAACATCCTCTCTACATCCACTCTATTGAGGCCTTTCAACATTCAATAGGTTTCAATGAGGTCACCTTTCATTCTTTTGAATTCCGGTGAATACAGGCCCAAAGCAATCAAACGCTCTTCATATGACAAGCTGTTCAATCCTGGAATCATTTTTGTGAACTTCCTTTGAACCCTCTCCAGTTTCAGCACATCCTTTCTAAGATAAGGGGCCCAAAACTGCTCACAATATTCCAAGTGAGGCCTCACCAGTGCTTTATAAAACATTACATTTATATTCTAGTCCTCTTGAAATGAATGCTAACATCACATTTGCCTTCCTCACCATCCACTCAACCAGCAATTAACCTTTGTGGAATCCTGCATAAGGACTCCCTCATCCCTTTGTGCCTCAGGTTTTGTTGTATTTCCTCTCCGTTTAGAAAATAGTTTTACCTACAATGCTGTGCCAAACATGTACTTACTTTATAAATTACCTAGGGTTACCCATAGCCCTCTATGCCTATTGTATCTGCCTCCACCCCCATTGCCGGCAGCCCATTCCACGCACCCACCACTCTCTGCGTAAAAAACTTACCCCTTACCTCTGTACCTACTCCCCAGCACCTTAAACCTGTGTCCTCCTGTGACAACCATTTCAGCCCTGGGAAAAAGCCTCTGACTATCCGCACGATTAATGCCTCTCATCATCTTATACACCTCTATCAGGTCACCTCTCATCCTCCTTCGCTCCAAGGAGAAAAGGCCAAGTTCAATCAACCTATTCTAAGACATGCTCCCCAATCCAGGCAACATCCTTGTAAATCTCCTCTGCATCCTTTCTGTAGTTTCCACATCCTTCCTGTAGTGAGGCGACCAGAACTGAGCACAGTACTCCAAGTGGGGTCTGATCAGGGTCCTATATAGCTGTAACATTACCTCTCAGCTCTTAAACTCAATCCCACAGTTGATGAAGGCCAGTACACCATATACCTCCTTAACCATAGAGTCAATGTGCGCAGCAGCTTTGAGTGTCCTGTGGACATGGACCCCAAGATCCCTCTGATCCTCCACACTGTCAAGAGTCTTATCATTAATATCATATTCTGCTGCCATATTTGACCTACCAAACTGAATCACTTCACTCTTATCTGGGTTGAACTCCATCTGCCACTTCTCAGCCCAGTTTGCATCCTATCAATATCCCACTGTAAACTCTGACAGCCCTCCACACTATCCACAACACCTCCAACCTTTGTGTCATCAGCAAACTTGGTAACCCATTCCTCCACTTCCTCATCCAGGTCATTTATAAAAATCACAAAGAGAAAGGGTCCCAGAACAGATCCCTGAAGCACACCACTTGTCACCGACCTCCATGCAGAATATGACCCATCTACAACCACTCTTTGCCTTCTATGGGCAAGCCAATTCTGGATCCACAAATCAATGTCCCCTTGGATCCCATGCCTCCTTACTTTCTCAATAAACCTTATCAAATGCCTTGCTGAAATCCATATACACTACATCTGCTGCTCTACCTTCATCAATGTGTTTAGTCACATCCTCAAAAAATTCAATCAGGCTCGTAAGGCATGACCTGCCTTTGACAAAGCCATGCTGACTATTCCTAATCATATTATGCCTCTCCAAATGTTCATAAATTCTGCCTCTCAGGATCTTCTCCATCAACTTACCAACCACTGAAGTAAGACTATACAATCCGATGATCTTGAAGAGGATTCGCACCGCCATTGACCCTAAGCTAAGATTCAATCAGAATGGTTTTCAGCAGAAGCGCTCAACAGTAATGCAAATACTTGCTCTCCGTAGAATCATCGAGGAAGTCAAGAACAACAACCTACCAGCCGTGCTTACTTTCATTGATTTTTGCAAAGCTTTTGCCTCCATTCACTGAGGTAAAATGCTGAAGATCCTGAAAGCTTACGGAGTGCCAGACCATCTACTGAGAGCAATAGAGTCCAGCTACACCAAGACCATGGTGAAAGTTGTATCACCAGACAGAGAAACAGCAGTGTTCGAGCTCCTAGCTGGTGTGCTGCAAGGAGACACTCTGGCACCCCACATCTTTATAATCATCCTTGATTACGCTCCACGTCAAGCTACCAAAGATCATGGCAAGCTTGGTTTTACCACAAAACCAGGACGAACAAAAAGGGTCAGATCAGTTACACTCACAGATCTCGATTTTGCAGATGACATAGTCCTGTTCTCTGACCAGATGGAGGAAGCACAGCAGCTACTGACAAAAGTGGAAATTGAGTGCAATAAAGTTGGACTTCACCTAAATGCTAAAAAGACAGAGTACATGGCAATGAAGGTACTCTCAAGACTATAAAGAATGATACCGTTAAGAAAGTCTTAGACTTCAAGTACCTCAGGCCAAGAATGATGAGTTCGGAGAAGGACATAAAGATAAGGAAGGTGCTGGCGTGGAGGGCTATGAACGACATGAAGGAAATCTGGAGGTCGAATCTAAACAGAGAGCTCAAAAAGAGGATCTTCATAGCAGTCACAGAGTCCATTCTCACATACGGATGTGAGATGTAGTCATTCACCAAGACCATGAGAAAGTCACTATATGGTTGCTATACACAAATGCTCCAGATGGCTCTTGATGTGAGTTGGCAACAGCACATGACGAACGTCGAGCTCTATGACGAGCTACCGATGCTCACCACTAAAATCGAGGCGAGAAGACTGCAACTAGCCGGGCACTGTCTACGCCACCCTGAGCTACCTGCCAGCCTAGTCATCACATGGGAGCCCAAGCATGGGAGGATGAACCCTGGGCGCCCTCCCAAGACTATGGTCAACACGCTCCTAGAAGATAGCGGCGTGGCTAATGTAGATGAACTGAACACACTGATGAGGGAGAGGGAGGAGTGGAGAGTCCATCATCGTGCCCGACACTGGCCCCGTAGGCCTGAGTCCACGTAGTAGTAGTCATAGTAGAAGTAAGACTCACTGGTCTATAATTTCCTGGGCTATCTCTACTCTCTTTTTTGAATAAGGGAACAACATCTGCAATCCTCCAATCCTCTGGAATCTCTTCCATACCCATTGATGATGCAAATATCATTGCCAGAGGCTCAAACATCTCCTCCCTCACCTCCCACAGTAGCCTGGGGTACATCTCATCTGGTCCCAGAGACTTATCCAACTTGATGCTTTCCAAAAGCTCTAGCACATCCTCTTTCTTAATGTCTATATGCTCAAGCTTTTCAGTCCGCTGTACATCATCCCTACAATCACCAAGATCCTTCTCTGTAGTGAATACTGAAGCAAAGTATTCATTAAGTACCGCTGCTATCTGCTCCAGTTCCATACACACTTTTCTACTGTCACACTTGATTGGTCCTATTCTCTTATGTCTCATCCTCTTGTTCTTCACATACTTGTAGAATGCCTTGGAATTTTCTTTAATCCTACTCGTCAAGGCCTTCTCATGGCCCCTTCCAGCTCTTCTAATTTCATTCTTTTCTCTTCTTCCTGCTAGCCTTATAATCTTCTAGATCTCTATCATTACCTAATTTATTGAACCTTTCGTAAGCTTTTCTATTCTTCTTGACTAGATTTACAACAGCCTTTGTACACCACGGTTCCTGTACCCTACCATCCTTTCCCTGTCTCATTGGAATGTACCTATGCAGAACGCCACGCAAATATCCCCTAAATATTTGCCACATTTCTGCTGTATATTTCCCTGAGAACATTGGTTCCCAGTTTATGCTTCCAAGTTCCTGCCTGATAGCTTCATATTTCCCCATACTCCAATTAAACTCTTTCCTAACTTGTCTGTTCCTACCCCTCTCCAATACTGTAATATGGTAAAGGAGATAGAATTGTGATCTACCTTCAGACCTTTCAGTTTCCCAAAAACCTTCACTCTAGTTATGGTACTTTCACACACTTTATGACCCCTAACACCCGGAACTTCCACCATACTGCTAGTGTTTTCTACAGTGAAGACTAATACAAAATATTTACTCAGTTCATCCACCAGTTTGTTGTCCCCCAGTACGACCTCTCCAGCATCGTTTTCCAGTAGTCTGATATCCACTTTCATTGTATCTGAAAAAACATTTAGTATCCTCATATTCCACCTTTACCTTCTTAATTATTTTTTTAGTTGCCTTCTGTTGGCTTTTAAAAGCTTCCCAGTCCTTTAACTTCCCACTAATTTTTGCTCTATTATATACCATCTTTTTTGCCTTTAATATTGGCTTTGACTTCTGTTGTTAGCCATGGTTGTGTCATCTCTCCTTTAGAAAACTTCTTCCTCTTTGTGGTGTATATATCCTGTGCCTTCCGAGTTTCTTCCAGAAATTCCAGCCATTGCTACTCTGCCGTCATCCCTGATACTGTTCTTTTCCAGTCAATTCTGGCCAACTCCTCCCTCTTGCCTCTGTAATTCCCTTACTCCACTGTAATACTGACACATCTGCTCAAATTCAGCTTCTCCTCAAATTTCAGAGTGAATTTGATCATATTATATTTGCTCCGAAGGGCTTTTTAAGCTTGATCTCTCTAATCAATTCCAGTTCATTATTGTTATGAGTGCTGAACAGACCTGATGGAAATGGGGTGCAGAGTTAACCATTCCCCCCCCCCCTCCTGAGAACTATGAACTATTGCTATTGCTATGCTGCTAATGAGAGAGAGAGAAATGAAGCACAGATGCAGGGACATTTGCTACAGATAAGAGAGAGAGAGAGAGACATTTGATTTATGTATTATAGCTTCATCCTGGATTGTTTACCTTTCACCGCAAGGACGTTACTCTGCTCATTAACATTCCTAAGGAGACAGCAGGAGTGGCCTGATTTGATGGACATGGTCATTTTGAGTTGATGGATGGCTGATACTCCGTCAGTGGGGATAAAAGACAGGTGTGGGGAGACATTCGTCAGACACACCAGTGGACACTGACCAAGTGTTGGGCACCCACAGGAAGGTGGGGGCTTCGAGGACAGAATCAGGAGATCGGTCAACAAAGCTCACAGTGTGACGGCAGGGCCGGTGGGGACTTGTGTGTGTGTCCACTCATGCCAGAGTGACGAGTCCACCACAGAAGAACGGTCTGGCTGAGAACGGAGGGGTCATAACCGAATGACCACAACGGTACAAGGGAATCAGAGTACAACAGAAGGTTTGCTGGCTGCAGCTGCTCAATCTCTTGCTCGCTCTCTCTCTCTCTCTCTCCAACAAATTCCAATACAACAACCACAACTACCTCAGCACACATGAACTGAACTGAACTCTATATTCTTTGATGACAATTCATTTCCCCCTAGACATTGATAGAGCTTGTTTATTATTGTTGATTATTGTTCCTACTCTTCTATGTTTATTATTGCTAACCTGTTTTATATGTATATTTGTATTATTGATACTGTTTTGCTTATTTTACTAATAAACACCTTTAGTTTTCGGTACCACCAGACTCCAACGGATTCTTCTATTTCTGCTGGTCTGTAAACCCAGTTACGGGGTACGTAACATTACACAACACCCAATCCAGAATAGTTGAATCCCTAGTGGGCTCAACTTAAAGGTGCTCTAAACACTCATCTCATAGGTATTGTAGAAATTCCATCTCTTGGGATCTGGCACTAACCTATTTTTCCCAATACCTGCATATTGAAATTCCCCATCACTATTGTAACATTGCCCTTTTAGCATGCATTTTCTACCTCCCGTTGTAATTTGTAGAGTACATCCTTACTCATTTAATAGATTTTTGGATGTTAAGTGAAATGGGAGGATAGTGCAGGAAGGGGCTGGGGAAAATGTTAGCTATGATCTTGACAGCTGGACCATGCTGATGGGGACAGAAGAGTTACACATACCCAAAATCCTGATGTTCTAAAGTTCTAATGATTATGGCTGGATCATGTGAATCACCATGCTATAAGACATAGGAGCAGAATTAGGCCATTCAGTCCATCAAATCTGCTCCACCATCACATCATGGCTGATTTATTATCCCTCTCAGCCCCATTCTCCTGCTTTCTCTCTGTAATCTTTGACACCCTGACTAATGAAGAACTGCCACTTTCAGTATACCCAGTGACTTGGCTCCAGAGCTGACTATGGAGATTCAGTCCCCAGTCCAGCTGCTTTGGATGAAGACTTGAATTCCAGATTCTCTGAAGACGGGTCCCCAGACACTAGGTCTCAAACTCCAGTCTCGCTGATTCACATACCTAGGGCGTCGCCGACCCTTATAACTGACTGGACAAAACTTCAATCATTAGGCATTTCTTGAGCCCCATTTATCTGCAGTGGGAGGGATGCGATGTATCACACAGCAGTCACTGTGGCTAGAAGAAAATTAATGGATCATTAGGTGCAAGATATAGGAGCCATTCAGCCCATCAAGTCTGCTCTGCCATTCCATCATGGCTCATTTATTATCCCTCTCAACATCATTATCCAGCCTTCCATTATTCTAATCGGGATAACATCCTCAGAACAGAGGGACATCAATTTAAACCGGAGATGCAGAGAAATTTCTTTAGCCAGAGGGTAGAGAACAGGCAGCTGTGGTGGCCAGGTCATTGGGAATATTAAAGGCAGAGATTGATTGGACGCGGCATTAAAGGTTACGGGGAGTGGGGCTGAAGAGGGGAAAAAAGAATCAGCCATGATTGAATGGTGGAGCGGTCTCGATGGGCCAGATGGTTTAGTTCTTCTCCTATGTCTTATGATCTTAGAGTCCTGCATTCCATCATCGGCCAACTGTAATCATGCACTTGAGATGCTGTCATCACCAGAGAAGAAACAGCCCACCCCAACGCATTTCAAATCATAGCTGGGGACTTCAAACAAGTTTGGATGAAATATCTCTGCTGAATTACCATTAGCATATAACCTGTAGCAACAGTGGTCCCAACATACTAAACCATTGTTATACTAAGATAAGGAATGCCTACTGCTCCATGCCCAGACCCCATTTCACAGAAGCTTCCAGAATCATGCAAAGAACTGTAACCACCAGAGGATACACTGAACAGTTGCATATACACACTGTGACCACTAGGGGACACACTGAACAGTTGCATATACACACTGTGACCACTAGAGGACACACTGAACAACTGCAGATACACACTGTGACCACTAGGGGATACACTGAACAGTTGCATATACACACTGTGACCACTAGAGGACACACTCAACAACTGCAGATACAAACACAAGAAAATCTGCAGATGCTGGACATCCAAAACAACACACACAAAATGCTGAGGGAACACATAAGGCCAGGCAGCATCTATGGGAAAAAGTATACAGTCAACACTTCAGGCCGAGACCCTTCATCAGGACTGGTACTTAAAAACTCAGTGACCACTGGGGGGGCACACTGGTCAATTGAATATACATACTGTGGCCACTAGGGAATGTACTAAACAGTTACATGCATACACTGTAAGTACAGTAGTTGTACAAAGTTCAAGCAGGTAGAAATAAACTGCAAAGAATAACAATTATACAATGTAATTGGAGATGATTAAATGGGGAATTGCTGTGAGAAGACAGTGAATATCAGTGGGAAGGGAGGAGTGAATCAGAGGTTTAAGGAGAGGAATGCTGAAAGGAAAGGGGAGGGGAAGATGCATCTGTTGATTATGCATCATGTCGTAGTGGCAAAGCAGTATAGCCTGCAGTCATCAATAAGTGCTTTGTTTTGTTCTCGTGTCAATTGTATGTGTTACTGATATGCTTGCCTCTCTTCCCGGCAGAGATGAATCACGTCAATTCCCACTGGCTTATGAAGAAGCAAATGAAACGAGGCAGTGACAAGCCTCAGTGGACACTATCATTCGGCACAGATTCACCCACTGACTTTGATGATTCTCAGCAGGTGGAACTGAAACCGCCAGGTCGGAAAACTCTGCGGGATGTTCTTCTTCTACAAGAGTCGAACTGCACTTTGTTTATACGGTAAGGATATGGCCAGGCTAGCTAGGACTGTAAAGTAAACCTACTGCAGGCATGCATTGGAACATCACAAACAATACGTCCACCTTATGCATTGTTTGAAATTTAAACATACTCGTTCACACAATGTAGGTGGCAATGGTGCTGTCAGCGCTATATGTTCATCCCTAAATTGACCTTGACTCAAATAGCTTGCCAGGCCGCTTCAGTGGGCAGTCAGAATTTAACAATATTGCTGGTTACAGGCCTGCTGTCAGAGTCAGGTATACAAAGATAGGTGGAGGGAGTCTGTAGAAGGACTGGGACAGATTGGGAGAAAGAGTAAAGAAATGGCAGATAAAATACAATGTTGGAAACTGTATGGCCATGCACTTTGGTAGAAGGAATAAAGATATAGACTATTTTCTGAATTGGAAGGAGTTTGAAAAATCAGAGGTGCAAAGGGTCTGGGGAGTTCTTGTACAGGATTCCCTAAAGGTTAACTAAAGGCAGAGTGCATCAGCAGAACCAGCCTGCCCGCCATTAAGGACATCAGAACCAGAATTACGTTTACTATCACTGGCATATGTCATGAAATTTGTTAACTTTATAAGACCATAAGATCTAGGAGCAGAATTAGGCAATTTGGCCCATCGAGTCTGCTCCACCATTTCATCATGGCTGATCCAATTTCCCTCTCAACCCCCAATCTCCTGCTTTCTCCCTGTATCCCTTCATGCCCTGACTAATCAAGAATCTATCAAACTATGCCCACTGACTTAAATATCCATACAGACTTAGCTTCCACAGTTTGCCTGTGGCAAAGAATTCCTCAGATTCACCACTCTCAGGCTAAAGAAATTCCTCCTCGTGTCCGTTCTAAAAGGACACCCCTCTATTCTGAGGCTACGTCCTCTGGTCTTAGACTCTCCCACAATAGGGAACATCCTCTCCACTTCCACTCTATTGAGGCCTTTCACCATTTGATAGGTTTCAATGAGGTCACCCCTCGTTCTTCTGAATTTCAGTGAGTACAGGCCCAGAGCAACAGTACGATGAAATCCATGATAAACAACTATAGAGAAAAAACTGAATTACAGTGGGTATATATATATATATATATTTATATCAAATATATAAGTAAAAGAAGTAGTGCAAAAACAGAAATTAAACAAAGTATTGAGGTAGTGTTCATGGGGTCAATTTCCATTCGGAAATCAGGTGGCGAGGGGAAGAAGCTGTTCCTGAATCACTGAGTGTGTGCCTTCAGGCTTCTGTACCTCCTTCCTGATGGTGAGAATGGGAAAAGGGCATTTCTGGGTGCTGGAGGTTCTTAATGATGGACACTTCCTTCCCGAGTTACCACTCCTTGAAGATGTCTTGGATACTACATGATGGAGCTGACTAATTTTACAACTTTCTGCAACTTACTTCAATCCTGTGCAGTAGTGAAACCCCCCCCCCCGCCCCCGCCATACCAGATGGTGATGCAGTCAGTCAGAATACCTGTTGAAGTATACAGTATATGCAGAGATGTGCCAGAAAAGGGCCAGTAAGTACAAGTTCAAGTTGATTGTTATTCAACCATAAACATGCATAGCACCAAACAAAACTATGTTCTCTGGACCAAGGGTACAACACAATACATATAACTACTCTACACATCAAGTAATATTACCACAAGTAAGCTGACAAATAATGAGGTGTATTTGCAAACCAAGTCAAAAAGTAAACAGTATAACACTACTGGTGCTTCATATGTGCGGAGACCTGGGTGGTGTCAGTGAGTTCAGTGGTCTCACAGTCTGGGAGAGGAAGCTGTTTCCCATCCTAACAGTCCTTGTCCTAATGCTACGGTATCTCCTGCCTGATGGTAGGGTGTCAAAACGATTGTTGGATGGGTGGGAGGAACCATCAACAATGCTAAGTGCTTTGTGTGTGGCGCGCTGCTGATAGATATCTCAGATGGGTGGACGAGAGATCCTGATGATCCTCTCAGCAGTCCTCACAATCCTTTATAGGGACTTGAAGTCAGATGTTTTACAATTCCTGTACCAGACAGTGATGCTGGCCAGGACACTCGATGGTGCGCCATTAACACCATCAAGAATCCCTCCCACCCTGCTTATCCCGCTCCCATCAGGGAGGAGGCTATGTAACATCTAGATCGAAGAAAACCAAACTCAAAATCAGATACGTTCCCCAAGCAGTGAGGCTGATCAACACCTCCACCCACTGACCCACCCCTCCACACCCCAACCACCATTACTTCATCATTTCCTGTCAGAGTCACCTTATGTACAGACACTCCTGTGCCTAGCATCACTTTATAGACATCAATCTGTGTATAAAAGCTTTCTTTTGTATTTATATTTATTGTGTTTTCTATCTTATTGTGTTTTTGTGCTGCATTGGATCCAGAGTAACAATTATTTTGTTCTCCTTCACACTTGTGATCTGGAAATGACATTAAAGATTCTTCAATCTTGTGGAGTATTAATGAACACATTTGGTTTTATGACAATGAGATTCCCTCCAGCAATATTTACAAAATCACCCCTCCCCCACCTCTACAAGCATCATGTTGGCTGGTGGAGAACATGTTTAATTGCTCGTCAGTGTGAAGTTGTTCACATTAAGTTCTGTTCTGATTCAAACACACAATTAAATACTGTGTGGGTGGGTGAGCGTCCTTACATAAAGCAGAAATTTTGGAAATGCAAAGCATTTCTCGCATTTCTGTTTCCATTCTGCAATTTATTTCACTTGAGTGAAGGTTGGCACACGCCACGATCAGAGACACAGCTGTTGGCATCTGTCCTGCTGGTGATCTTTCATCAGCCAATTCAGGCAATGAGTGTGCCAAGCTGCTCTGTCACTGAAGGCTTCAGACCAAGCTTCGTGTGGTTTAAGTTGACATCCTCACATGAATGATTGTGACAGACATCACAGGACTGCAGACACTTCACTCTCCAAGGCAGGGATGTTGAAGCCGATCCCAGTGACAATGAACCAGCTGTTAGCTGCTAACTCTGCACATTTCCCTCCTCAGGGATGCCACCTTTGCCAGTACTTACTGCGCACCCGCCTAATTACCCTCGGATCACAAGTTATCTCACAGAACAGTTCAAAGTGAATTTATTACCTCAGCACATATATGTCACCATGGACAACCCTGAGATTCATTTGTGCAGGCATTCACAGTAGGGCAAAGAAACACAATGAATCAATGACAAACAACCAGTGTGCAAAAGAAGTCAAATCATGAAAAAATTAAATAAGCAATAAACAAATAAATAAACAAATGGATAGATCGATAGATAGTACTGTTACAGTGTTGAGAAGCCCTGTTGGTCCAACACAAATCCCGATTCACTTCCCAAAGTCCCTAGTGATCCAGTAGTTTCATGGTCAGTTTAGACTTCTGCCTATTTATCATTTCTAGATTTATCTCACAAGTGAGCTTTAAAGTCTGCAGCTGTTTTGAGCTGTATCTTAGCCCCATTCTAAAGGATACCGATAACCCTCTGAATTACTAGCCCAGTTACAATCATTTTGTGATCATACCCTTCGCACTAGAACTGGAACCATTTTGAGCTGGATCACTGCTAAATCAATGCCCACTGAGAGTTAAGCTGAATCCTAATATGGGTAAATGCAAGAACAGTAGAAGACAAATAAGATATATTATCAGTTATAACTGTCCAATGAGGCAATCTTTTGTACACAGAGAACAGATGAAATAAATAATAATAATCTGTCAGAACTGATTACCAGTAATTTCATTTGAATGTTTAATTATTTGTAAACATTGATGGGAGATTAATTTTTCATCTTTTCTTTGTGCGACACACAATTCAGAAATAAAGGCCATGATATTAATGAAAAATACCTAGCAATGCTATTCCAGGGACTGCGAGACGATTCTGACCAGTCCAGGGGTTATGAGTTCGAATTGCATCACAGACCACTGTGGTCTTTAGCGATACAGCGTGGAACAGGCTGCTCTGCTGAACAAGCGGCACTGCCCAGCAGTGCACCTACTTAGCCCTAGCCTAATCACTGGACAACTTACACTGCCTCAGGACTCGCACCATCAGATGCAAGGACAGTCACCACCCCACTAACAAAGGGGTTACACTCACTTGCCAATCCATTGAGATGTTCCCACAACTCTTTATCATGTTATTTCAAGTTTTTGTTATTTATTGCGATTTGTATATATTTGCATTTGCACAGTTTGTTGTCTTCTGCAGTCTGGGTGATCCTTCAGTGTATGGTTACGATTCTACAGATTTATTGAGTATGCCCACAGGAAAATGAACCTCAGGGTTGTATATGGTGATGTACATGTACTTTGATAATAAATTTTACTTTGAACATTGAACATTGAATGACCAGTTAACCTATTAATCAGTACGTCTTTGGACCGTGGGAGGAAACCAGAGCACCCGGAGGAGAATGTGCAAACTTTCTTACAGAGGACAGCAGAATGAACTCTGAAGTTCAATGCCCTGAACTGTAATAGCATTGTGCCAACCGCTAAGCTACAGTAGTGCCCTTTCTGGTATCACAACATGGTCAAGTTCAACATTATTTCACTTCAACTAATGGTTCATTCAGTAGTTTTCCATGTCTTAAGTAAATAAAACAATGACAGGAAATGATTTGAGATCCTCTGTTGGTCAGGTTTGACCACGGCCATTGCATCCTAGCTGTCTATGTCATACGCAAGCCAGGACAGTGCGATAAGCAGCGCAAACTGTTGCCCAGGTAGCAGGCTCCCCCTTGCTCCGCAGCTGATGAATGCAAAGGAACGGCAGAGATCGATACTGTTTGGCACCAGCAGTATTGCGGGAGTTTCCTCATCTCTGGATTTTTCCTTGGGTTTACCCCATACGCCTTCCTCATGCAAGGCAGCAGAGGTTTGAGATCAGAGCTAGCTTTCTCCTAGATGAGATGTCAACCACAGCTGATTAGCCCCATCTGCCTAAAGCCACTGGCACCAGTGGCCTATCTTTGCCCTTCTCCTTTCAGTAGAAATGGCTTCTGCTGGGCTTAGGAGCTAAGACCTGGAGCTGGACCTGGTTGTCAGAGGCTAGTTGAGATGCACGTCATTGGGAGCATTTCCTAGGTAGTGTGAGCTTCACCCCATTACCACCCCCGGCTATAACAACCTGAAGAAACCTTAAGGATATCTCACAAAATATAGAATATGTATTCTCTATATCGAAGAGTCTCAGCCTGAAATATTGACTGTTTATTCCTTTCCATTAATGCTGTCTGACGCACTGAGTTCCTCCAGCATTTTGTGTGTGTTACTCTAGAATATTATTTCTGCATTCAACTCCCATTACAATATGACTTTATAGATCAGTTATGTTTTTATAATTTATTTAAGACTAATTTTGTTCTGGTTGAACCATCATAGAGCTTGTACTTGCACATAGTATTTATTGCTTGTAACCTGCTTTTAGGAGACAAGGATCAATCTTGGAATTGGAAGTTCCTTCAAACTATTCAAACTGCAATTTTCATGACAGTACAAATGCTTAGCGAAGGGAAAAACTGTCAATACTCGGTCTTAAGCATAGCAACCTCTCTTTCCATTAGTCATTCATTCCAATTTTGGTACCACATTTTTAATTTCAAAGTGCCTTTTAATTCATAGTTTTCTTTGTTCTGATCCTGTCCTATCTGGTTTGGCCAATCTGTTTGCTTCACTGTGCATACCTAATTATAATAATAATAATAATAATAATAATAATACACTTCAACACACTGAGATTAGAACTTCCTACAACAGAAGGAGGAAGAGGAATAACAGACATAAAGAATGTACACAGCAGTCAGATAAAACTTCTAAGGATATATTTTCATCAGTGAAAACGAGATTCACCGGTCATCACAAGCACATGCAATTCTGATAGGAAATACACTCCGCCAAAATGAAATGAAAGTAACCCAGAAAAATGAAGAAATTATCACTACAGAAGAAAAAGTTTACCAGTGGAAGAGTATGACTCCCCATGGAAGACATCCCCATGATCAGCAAGGAAACATCCAGTGCTTGGCTCAGAGTTCAGACCTCTTCCCAGAAACAGAGGGCAATACAGGACCAGGTAGTCAACACAAAAATTATCAAAAATACTTAATACAAGACCAACAAATTCAAGATGATAAGTGCAGAGAATGCCAAGTGAAACCAGAAAAAGTTCAACACATTATAGGACCATGCGGAAGTTTAACTCAAACCGATTACTGACACAAGCACAATCAAATGGCAAACACCATTCACCAAAATCTGGCTTTAAGATGCAAATTCATAAAAGACACCATACCTTACTATAAATATAAGACTGCTTCAGGCCCACAAATTATAATATGACGGATCAATTTTTACAGATCCTATGTCAGGATGCTGTTCATCGACTACAGCTCAGCATTTAACATCATCATTCTCACAATCGTGATTGAGAAGTTGCAGAACCTGGGCCTCTGTACCTCCCTCTGCAATTGGATCCTCGACTTCCTAACCGGAAGACCACAATCTGTGTGGATTGATGATAACATCTCCTCCTCGCTGACGATCAACACTGGTGTACCTCAGGGGTATGTGCTTAGCCCACTGCTCTACTCTCTATATACACATGACTGTGTGGCTAGGCATAGCTCAAATACCATCTATAAATTTGCTGATTATTCAACCATTGTTGGTAGAATCTCAGATGGAGATGAGAGAGCATACAGGAGTGAAATATACTAACTAGTGGAGTGGTGTCGCAGCAACAACCTTACATTCAATGTCAGTACAACAAAAGAGCTGATTGTGGACTTCAGGAAGGGTAAGATGAAGGAACACATACCAATCCTCATAGAGAGATCAGAAATGGAGAGAGTGAGCAGTTTCAAGTTCCTGGGTGTCAAGATCTCTGAGGATCTAACCTGGTCCCAACATATCGATGTAGTTATAAAGAAGGCAAGACAGCGACTATACTTCATTAGAGGTTTGAAGAGATTTGGTGTGCCAAGAAATACTCTCAAAAACTTCTATAGATGTATCGTGGAGAGCATTCTGACAGGCTGCATCAATGCCTGGTATGGGGGTGTTGGGGCTACTGCACAGGACCAAAAGAAGCTGCAGAGGGTTGTAAGTTTAATCAGCTCCATCTTGGGTACTAGCCAGAAAGTACCCAGGACACCTACAAGGAGCGGTGTCTCAGAAAGGCAGCATCCATTATTAAGGACCTCCTGCACCCAGGACATGCCCTATTCTCACTGTTACCATCAGGTAGGAGATACATACTCAGCGATTCAGGAACAGCTTCTTCCCCTCTGCCGTCCAATTCCTAAATGGACATTGAACCCTTGGACACTACTTCATTTTTTAATATATATTATTTCTGTTTTTGCACAATTTTTAATCTATTCAATATGCATAGACTGTAATTGATTTACTTTTGTATTTATTCTTCTAGGTTATGTATTGCATTGAACTGCTGCTGCTAAGTTAACAAATTTCATGACCATTGCCGGTGATAATAAACCTGATTCTGATTCTGAGATAGGACGATCTGAATATAATATTACGGGATAAACAAGCAGGAACAATTTATTTAGACCATAAGTCATAGGAGCAGAATTAGGCCATTCAGCCCATCGAGTCTTCTCCACCACTCCATCATGGCTGATCCCTGATCCCACTCAACCCCATACACCTGCCTTCTCACCATATCCTTTGATGTCCTGATCAATTAGGGAACTATCAAATTCCACAAAGTCCTCCTTACTTCTGTCCTAAAGGGTCACCCCTCAATTTTGAGGCTGTGCCCTCTAGTTCTGGATACCCCTACTATAGAAAACATCTTCTCCACATCCACCATATATTCAATAGGTTTCAATGAAATCCCACTACATTCTCTAAATTCCAGTGGGCTGCCAAACGCTCCCCATATGTTAACCTCTTCATTCCTAGAATCATCCTCGTGAATCTCCTCTGGGCTTTCTCCAATGAAAATACATCCTTTCTGAGATATGGGGCCCAAAACTTTGACAACACTCTAAGTGCAGCCTGACTAGTGTCTTATAAAGCCTCAGCATTATCTCCTTGCTTTTATATTCTATTCCCCTGGAAATAAATGCCAACATTGCATTTGCCTTCTTTATCACAGACTCAATCTGTAAATTAACCTTCTGAGAGTCTTGCACAAGGACTCCAAAGTCCCTCTGCACCTCTGATGTTTGGGCTTTCTCCTCATTTAGATAATAGCCTGCACTATTATTTGTTTTACAAAAATACACCATCATACATTTCCCATCACTATTCCATCTGCCACTATTTTGTCCATTCTTCCAATTTGTCTAAGTCCTGCAATTGCATTGCTTCCTCAGCACTACCTACCCCTCCACCTATCTTCATATCATCTGCAAACTTTGCCACAAAGCCACCAATTCCATTATCTAAATCATTGACAAACAATGTGAAAAGTAGCGGTCCCAATACTGACCCCTGAAGAACATCACTAGTCACTGGCAGCCAACCAGAAAAGGCCCCCTATATTCCCACTTGCTGCCTCCTGCCTGTCAGCCATTCCTCTATCTATGCTAGTATCTTCCCTGTAATGCCATAGGGTCTTGTCTTGTTAAGTAGCCTCATGTGTGACACCTTATCAAATGCCTTCTGAAAATCTAAGTAAATGACATCTACTACCTCTCCTTTATCCACCCAGCTTGTTACTTCCTTGAAGAACTCTTAACAGATTTGTCAGGCAAGATTTCCCTTGACAGAAACCATGCTGACTTTGACTTATTTCATCTTTAGTCTCCAAGTACTTTGAAACCACATCCTTAATAATACACTCCAACACTTTCCCAACCACTGAGGTTAGGCTAACTGGCCTATAGTTTCCTTTCTTCTGCCTTTCTCCCTTCTTAAAGAGTGGAGCAACATTTGCTATCTTCCAGTCTTCTGAGACCATACCAGTATCAAATTTTTCTTGAAAGATCATGACCAGAAAAGGCCCCTTTTATTTCCACTAACTGCCTCCTGCCTGCCATCCATTCCACTATCCATGCCAGTATCTTTCCAGGGTTTTATCTTGTTAAGCAGCCTCACCTTATCAAATGCCTTCTGAAAATCCAAGTAGATGACATCCACTGCCTCTCCTTTGTCCACCCTGTTTGTTACTTCCTCGAAGAACTCAGAGAAGGTTCTTTTAAAGCAACAATGCTGACTTTGACTTATTCCATCATTAGTCTCCAAGAACCTTGAAACCTCATCCTTAATAATAGACTTCAACACTTTCCCAACCACTGAGGTTAGGCTAAATGGCCTAGAATTTCCTTTCTTTTGCATTCTTCCCTTTTTAAAGTGTGGAGTGACAGTTACAATGTTCCAGTCCTCTGGGATCATGCCAGAATCAAAATTTTGACCAAAGAAATCCATTATCTCTTCAGCAGCCTCTCTCAAGACTCTGGGATGTTGTCCATTTGGTCCAGGTGACTTATCAACCTTTGAGTTTGCCTAGCACTTTTTCCTTTGCAATAGGAATGACACTCACTCCTGCTCCCTGACACTCATGACCTCTGGCACACTGCTAGTGTCTTCCACAGTGAAGACTGATGTAAAGTACACATTATGTTCAGCTTCCATTTCTTTGTCCTCATTACTATATCACCAGCATCATTTTCCAGTGGTCCAATATCAACTCTCACTCCCCCTATTACTCCTTATAGAAATGAAAAAAACTTTAAGTATCCTGTTTTTTATTAATGGCTAGTGTGCCCTCATATTTCATCTTTTCACTTCTTATAGATTTTTTAGTTGCCTTTTGTTGGATTTTAAAAGCTTCCCAATCATCCAACTTCCCACTCACTTTTGCTACCTTATATGCCTTTCCTTGGTTTTTATGCAGTCCTTAACTTCCCTTGCCATCCCTGCTCGTATCCTTCTCCAATCCATCTGGGCAAGCTCCTCTCTCATGCCTCTGTAATTCTGGTTACTCCATTGTGATACTGATATATCTGACTTATGCTTCTCCCTCTCAAATTGCAGTTTGAATTCAATCATATTATGATCACTGATTCCTAAGGGTTCCTTTATGTTAAGCTCCCTAATATTACTATACTCCCTAAGATTTTTTCTCCTCAATTGGCAACTCGGTTTTTTTTCCCCGGGTGATCACATGGGTTTGGGCGGGATGAATAATAAAATAAAATGGGCGGCATGGTGCCCTGTTGGTTGGCACTGTTGCCTTGTGGGATTCGATGAAAACTAGAGTTAAGATTGGATCAGCCATGATCTTGTTGAATGGCGGAGCAGGCTTGAGGGGGCGATTGGCCTACTCCTGCTCCTATCTCTTATGTTCTTATGTACACAACACCCTTACACAAATATTGACATGATTTTAGACTTCATACACAAAAGGTTGGAGGGACTCAGCTTGATGAAGGGTCTTGTCTCGAAACATTGACTGTTTATTCATTTCCATAGATACTGCCTGACCTGCTGAGTTCCCCAGTCTTTTGTGTGTGTTGCTCAGGACGTTTGGCATCTACAAAATCTCTTGTGTCCATGATTTGAGGCTTGATGCTTGAAGAAATTGTTGAGTTATAACCTGCCAATCAAGCCTCATTAACCAGTGACTGAGGTTTATCAATTGTGTGTGTGTAACTAATTTACATGGCCTTCACCCACTGTATTTGTAGAAACTACCCTTCATTTACTGGAGAGGCTCTGGGGATAGAGCACTGAGCAAACGACCTGGGCACACACATGTAGCCAGAGAGCCTTAGACGTCTGGAATGTACATCTGATTTATAAGCAAAATGTTTCCATGGTTAGGTGTGCACTCAACGATTTCTGTGAGCACATATTCCACCAACTTCTATAGATGCACCGTAGGGGGTATCTGGACTGGCTGAGTCACAGCCTGGAATGGAAACACCAGTGCGCAAGAACAAAAATATCTACAGAAAGTGGTGGATACAACCCAGTCACTTCGGCAGTTCTGAAACAGCAGTCTCTTCTGTTTTCAGCTTGTTTGGGTTACTGTTGAAGATAAGAGATGAGGAGAAATGACTGCCATCCAATTAGGATGGCAGGATTGAAGGGGAGTTATCTCTGCTTAGGGCTTTTGGTTCGAGAGCAGAGTAAGAGAGAAGATGCTGGGGAGAACCAGTCATGGAATATGATCTGGTCGGAGACCCGTTTGTTTGAGATGGATTGTGAGAGGTCATGGGTTCAAATCCTGGATGAGACCCCACAGTGAAACACCCTGGTTCCCTAAACTTACACAGCAAAGGAAACCAGGGTATTTTACAATACTCCAGGATATTCAGGGACAGCTATTACCCTCCAACTATCAGGCTCCTAAACCAGTATGGAAAATTAGACCGGAGAAATAATAACAGGGGACAAGGAGATGGGAGACCAACTAAATTAGTATTTTGCATCAGTCTTCACTGTGGAAGACACTAGCAATGTGCCAGATGTTGTAGTGTGTGAAGGAAGAGAAATGATTGCAATTTCTATTACAGGGGAGAAGGTGCTCAAAAAGCTGAAAGACCTAACGGTACATAAGTCAAACTGACCAAATGAACTGCACCCTGGGGTTCTGAAAGAGGTTGCAGAGATTGTGGAGGCGTTATCAATGATCTTTCAAAAATCATTGGAATCAGGCATGGTTCTGGAGGACTGGAAAATTGCAAATGTCACTCCACTCTTTAAGAAAGGAGGAAGGCAGCAGAAAGGAAATTATAGACCAGTTAGTCTGACCTCAGTGGTTGGGAAGATGTTAGAGTCAATTGTTAAGGATGAGGATATGGAGTACCTGGTGACACAGGATAAGATAGGGCAAAGTCAGCATGGTTTCCTTAAGGGAAAATCTTGCCTGATGAACACTTTGGAATTCTTTGGGGAGATTACAAGTAGAATGGATAAAGGGGTTGCAGTGTATGTTGTATATTTGGACTTTCAGAAGGCCTTTGGCAAGATGCCACACCTGAGGTTGTTTACCAAGTTAAGTTACCATGCTATTACAGGAAAGTTACTGGCATGGTTAGAGCATTGGCTGTTTGGTAGGAGACAGTGAATAAAAGGATCCTTGTCTGGTTGTCTGCCAGTGACTAGTGGTGTTCCGCAGGGGTTGTTGTTGGGACCACTTCTTTTTATGCAGTTTATCAATGATTTAGATGATGGAATAGATGGCTTTATTGCCAAGTTTGCAAATGATACGAAGATTGGTGGAAGGGCAGGTAGAGTTGAAGAAATAGGTAGGCTGCATATGGACTTCGACAAATTAGGAGAGTGGGTAAGAAAGTGGCAAATGAAATACAATGTTGGAAAATGCATGGCCATACACTTTAGCAGTAGAAATAAATGTGCAGACTATCTTCTAAACTGGGAGAAAATCCAAAAATCTGAGATGCAAAGGGACTTGGGAGTCCTTGTGCAGAACACCCTGAAGGTTAACTTGCAGGTTGAGTCGGTGGTGAGGAAGGCAAATGCCATGTTAGCATTGATTTCAAGAGGCCTAGAATACAAGAGCAGGGATGTGATGCTGAGGCTTTATAAGGCACAGGTGAGGCCTCACCTTGAGTATTGTGAACAGTTTTGGGCCCCTCATCTTAGGAAAGATGTGTTGCCATTGAAGAGGGTCCAGAGGAGGTTCACAAGGATGATTCCAGGAATGAAAGGCTTATCATACGAGGAACATTTGATAGCTCTGGGTCAGTACTCGCTGGAATTTAGGGGATCTCATTGAAACCTTTCGAATGTTGAAAGGCCTAGACAGAGTAGATGTGGAAAGGACGTTTCCCATGGTGGGAGGGACTTGGAGAAGAGAGCACAGCCTCAGGATAGAGGGGTGTCCATTTAAAACAGATGTGGTGAAACTTCTTTAGTAGAGGGTGGTGAATTTATGGAATTTATTATCACAGGCAGCTGTGGAGGCCAGGTAGTTGGGTGTATTTATGGCAGAGCTTGATAGGTTCTTGAATGGGCAGAGCATCAAGGGTTATGGAGGAAGTCTGGAGAGTGGGGCTGAGGAAGGGAGGACAGGATCAGCCATGATTGAATGGCGGGGCAGACTTGATGAGCCAAATGGCCTAATTCTGCTCCTATGTCTGATGATCTTTTGATACATGATTCTATACAACTCGTGTTCTCAGCATTATTTATTTATTTATTACACAGTTTTGTTTGTCGGTCTTTATGTATAAATCTTATTACATTTCTTAATTTTCTTATAAATGCCTGCAAGAAAATGAATGTAAGGGTAGTATATGGTGACAGAACTGTGCATACTTTGATAATAAATTTACTTCGAACTTCAACACTTCAATGGTTTTACTGGAAGAAGAACAAACTTGTACAGGTACATCATGTCCCAATGGGCAACACACCCAATAAGAGCGACACAACAGACACAAAACGCTACGTGTTGTCCACAGGTCAGGCAGCATCCATGGACGGGAATAAACAGTCAGCGTTTCAGCCCAAAACTCTTCATCAAGTCTGGGAAGGAAGGGGGAAACTGCAGAATAAGGAGGTGGGGGAGGGGAAGGAGACCAGCTAAAATGTGACAGGTGAAGCCAAGTAAGAAGAGGGAAAAGGTCAAGGGTTGGAAAAGAAGGAATCTCATTGGAGAGATGAGTCACCAAAAAAAGGGAAGAGCAGAGTCACCAGGAGGAGTGATATAGGCAGGTGCAGAGGGGAGGTAAGAGGGGAGCCAGAGTGGGAAATGGAAGAAGAGAGAAGGGGGAAGGGGAAAAATTACCATAAGTTGGAGAAATCGATGTTCATGCCGTCAGGTTGGAGGCTACCCAGATGGAATATAAGATGTTACTCCTCCAACCTGAGAGTGGCCTCACTATGCCCGAAGAGAAGACCATGGACTGACATGGGAATGGGGAACACTTGATGCGATATGGTTTCAATGGGGTATTGTGAAATGTGGTAGTCGGTCTGAAAAAGATCCTGGTAGAGAAACAAGCATTTACTAAAAATGCATCGCACTCTGCAGTCTACACAAAATGCTGGAGGATCTTAGCATTTATGGAAATGAATGGACAGTTGATGAATGGGGCTGAGACACTTCATCAGGAGTGGAAAGGAAAGGGGGCAGAAGCCAGAATAAGCAGTCGGGATGAGGAGAAGGAGACAAAGTGGCAGATGGTAGGTGAGACGAGATGAGAGGGAAGGTGTCAAAGTATCAAATGATGTATCAGTATACAGCCCTGAGATTCATCTTACCACAGACAGCCACAAAACAAAGAACAACCGTGGACCCATTCAAAGGCAAACGTCAAACCAACCCCCACGTGTAAAAAAAAACAAACAGCAACAAGAACATCAACCTCCAAATGAGCAAAACAAAGATTTCGCAAACAGCAACAAAAGAAAACTAGAATGAGCCAAAACAGAACGTAAAACACAAAATCAAAAGAGTCCAGGCATGTTCAGTTAGTTCACTGTCATAAACTGCAGGCTGCCCAATGCAAAGTCACCCAAAAATAGCAACAGAGAAAGGAATGATGGGAAACCAGCAAAAACATCCTAACATGAACCACTGTCCAATCCAAAAACCATGTCGATTAAACTTTGCTCTAGCACGGCATCGAGGGAGAGGGAGATCATTCGAATGCAGGGACCTTCCTTTGGGAACAGCAAGCAAGAGGGAGAAGGGGATTGTATCACATAGACACATTCCCCAGCAGCAGTGAGCAAAAAGCTGGTAATGGCGCTGAACACTCACTCAACTTCCATATTCACCTCGATGTTTTCAATCTTCCTCGAACATTTAACTGGTGCAATCAGTAGGAAATGAGGTCGATCATGGTCTCACACCCTTTCTCTGAGATTCTCTAAGAGGCTGCTCACCTTCTGGAACCCTCTCAGAGGCAGCAAAGCACCAGATCACTCAATCGACCCAGAAACACACCATCAAAATGTAGATCACAAGCTCCAACAGTACCAGAACTATATTTGAAAGAAAATCATGTCAATATCAGAGATATTTATCAGGAGAGCTGCATACACATTGTCAATGATCCCTCCCATGCATCTAACAATCTCATTGATCACCCACTATCAGGCAAGAGGTACCATAGCATTAGAATAAGAACTGTTAGAATGGGAAACAGCTTCTTTCCCCAGGCCATGAGATGTAACAACCTAAGTGCCAAGATAACAACCTCTCCCTCAATGTCCAAATCAAAAGAGCTGATTGTGGATTACAGGAGACAAGCTTGCCCCTATCAACATCAATGAGTCTGCAGTTGAGAAGGTGAGTAGCTTCAGGTTCCTCGGTAGACACATCACTGATGATCTCACCTGGACTTACACACCAGCTTTGTGGCAAAATAAAGAACAACATTGTTTCTTCCACCTCAGCTGACTGAAGAAGTTCTGCATGAATCCCAAATCCTCATGATCTTCTACAGGGGCACCACTGACTGGCTGTATCACAGTCTGGTACGGGAACTGCACCAACCTTGATCACTGGACACAGCCCAACGCATCCGTGGATGAGAACTTCTCTCAACTGAGGATATTTACAGCAGCAGGTGCATAAAGAAGGCCTGGAAGATCATCGGGGACACCAGTCACCCCGACCATAAACTGTTCCAGCTGCTTCCGTCTGGCAAACGGTGCTTCAGCATTAACGCCAGGACCAACAGATAACGGGACAGCATCTTTATACAAGGCATTAGACTTTTAAATTCACACGCCTGTACATTAGTGATCGCCAACCTGTCGATCACGATTGACTGGTGGATCTTTGAGACTTTCCCAGTAGATCCCAAAAAAAAGAAAAAAAAACACAAATACTGTTGAGAGATTGTTTCTGGGTTGCGGGGTTTTAGTTCCATTCTTTCTGCCCAGTGCGCATGCGTGTAGCTCCCCCGCCACGCACTACACAGTGTACTTCAGTGGTCCCCAACCACTGGGCCGCGAGGAAACGATGTGATTTGTTGAACTTGAACCCACGCGAGGTCATCAGTCGCCTAAATACAGTGACACCCTTGAGCCAGGGATCACTGGTTGGCCTTGGGTAACCGGCTGCCTCGCATAGCCGTCAAGAAGTGCCGATGTTACTGGCCTAGAGCGCGTACAGATGGGCGCCGCCTCTAAACCTGTTCAGCACACCGAATGTTCTTGGGGAACCCGGTGCTAAAATATTTGCAGACGACCTAATTCAGGCTCAGGGTTCCGTAAGTATCAGAGCAGCTACCTCACTGCGATCTACTGAAACAAACTTTTGTCGGCCGATAGATCTTACAAGGGGCACGGGCGCGCGTCCTTGAAGTACCAGTCCCGGCGACTTATCCAACTTGATGCTTTCCAAAAGCTCCAGCACATCCTCGTTCTTAATATCTACATGCTCAAGCTTTTCAGTCTGCTGAAAGTCATCACTACAATCACCAAGATCCTTTTCCATAGTGAATACTGAAGCAAAGTATTCATTAAATACCTCTGCTATTTCCTCCGGTTCCATACACACTTTCCCACTGTCACACTTGATAGGTCCTATTCTTTCACGTCTTATCCTCTTGCTCTTCACATACTTGTAGAATGCCTTGGGGTTTTTCTTAATCCTGCCCACCAAGGCCTTATCATGGGCCCTTCTTGCTCTCCTAATTTCCTTTTTAAGCTCCTTCCTGTTAGCCTTATAGATCTCTAACATTACCTAGCTCTCTGAATCTTTTGTAAGCTTTTCTCTTCTTCTTGACTAGATTTATCACAGCCTTTGTACACCATGGTTCCTGTACCCTACCATAATGTCCCTGTCTCACTTGAACATACCTCTATAGAACTCTACACAAATATCCCCTGAATATTTGCCACATTTCTTCCATACTTTTCCCTGAGAACATCTGTTTCCAATTTAAACCTCCAATTTCCTGCCTGATAGCTTCATAATTCCCATTACTCCAATTAAACGCTTTTCTAACTTGTCTGTTCTTATCTCTCTCCAATGCTATTGTAAAGGAGATAGAATTATGATCACTATCTCCAAAATGCTCTCCCACTGAGAGATCTGACACCTGACCAGTTCATTTCCCAATACTAAATCAAGTACAGCCTCTCCTCTTGTAGGCTTATCTACATATTGTGTCAAGAAACCTTCCATAGAAACATAGAAAATAGGTGCAGGAGTAGGCCATTCGGCCCTTCAAGCCTGCACCACCATTCAGTATGATCATGGCTGATCATCCAACTCAGAACCCTGTACCTGCTTTCTCTCCATACCCCCTGATCCCTTTAACCATAAGGGCCATATCTAACTTCCTCGATCCCTTTAGCCACAAGGGCCATATCTAACTTCCTCAATCCCTTTAGCCACAAGGGCCATATCTAACTTCCTCCACTTCCTGAACACACCTAAAAAACTCCACCCCATCTAAACCCATTGCTCTAGGGAGATGCCAATCAATATTTGGGAAATTAAAATCTCCCATGATGACAACTCTTATTATTACACCTTTCCCAGATCTGTTTCCCTATCTGCTCCCCGATATCCCTGTTACTATTGGGCAGTCTATAAAAAACACCCAGTAAAGTTATTGACCCCTTCCTGTTCCTAACCTCCACCCACAGAGACTCTGTAGACAATCCCTCCATGGTGTCCACTTTTTCTGCAGCCATGACACTATCTCTGATCAACAGTGCCACACCCCCACCTCTTTTGCCTCCTCCCTGTCCTTTCTGAAACATCTAAAACCCGGCACTTGAAGTAACCAATCCTGTCCCTGAGCCATCCAAGTCTCTGTAATGGCCACCACATCATAGCTCCAAGTACTGATCCACGCTCTAAACTCATCCGCTTTGTTCACAACACTCCTTGCATCAAGAGTGTAATACTGTTTACTTTTTTACCTACAGTACTGTGCAAATGTCTTAGGCACCAATACTTATTTATTTTGAGATGCTGTATGGAATAGGCCTTTCTGACCCTTTGAGCCATTCCACGCAGAAAACCTTGGATTTAACCCTAGACTAATCATGTGGCGTTTGGCCAAGTGGTTAAGGTGTTGGTCTAGTGATCTGAAGGTCGTTAGTTCGAGCCTCAGCTAAGGCAGCGTGTTGTGTCACTTCACCACACATTGTTCAGCAACAACACTGGTGCCAGAGAGGGGAGACTTGCAGCACGGGCAACTGCTGGTCTCCCATACAACCCTGCCCAGCCCTCTGCCCTGGAAACTTTACAAGGCGCAAATCCATGGTCTCTCGAAATTAACGGATGCCTATAAAAAATCATGGGATTATGACCAATTAACCCATCAACTCGTACATCTTTGGACTGTGGGTGGAAATCCATTTGGTCATGGTGAAAACGTACTAACTCTTTACAGACAGCAGTGGGAATTGAACCCAGGAACCCAGGTTGCTGGTACTCTAAAGTGCTGTGCTATCAACGCTGTCCTATATATAGCTAGTGTGCCTGAGACCTTTGCATAGTACTACAGTAATTTTATGTGTTACACTGTACGGCTGCTGCAAAAAAAATCAGATGTGAGTGATGATAAACCTGATTCTGATATGGGTCTATTGTCATCTGAGAGTGGGAAGGAGGCAGGGTGAGGGGAATCATAGTTGGGAGACAGGAGAGAAGAGAGGGCAGGAAGCACGAGAGAGACATTCTGTAATGATCAATAAACCAGTTGTTTAAAATCAAATGCCCTTGTCTGGTGTCTCAAGACTGGGTGTGTCTGCACGCATGACATCCCCCACACCCGCACGCCTTCCCTGCCACCTGTCCCACACTCCCTCTACGGCACTCCACCCTCATCATTACTGCGCAAAAGCCTTAGGCATCCTCGCTATATACTGTGCCTAAGACTTTTGCACAGTCCGTAGCTCATAAATGCACCTTATTATTTGATAATTTATGTGGTATGTGTGTGAGTTAAATCCGGTGTTGTGCACCTTGGTCTGGAGGAATGTTGTTTCATTTGGTGGTATACGTGTGTACAGTTGAATGACAATGAACTTGAAATTGAACAGATGGAATCGTCAATTGAATGTTTATGGAGACAATTGCTCACTTCTTGCAATGATTGTTGTGGTGTTAATTAGTCAGTGTCTGGACATAAACACCAAGCAGCTGTCCACATTATTGCATTCTCAGCACTGATCAGCAAGCTGTGCTCTCACACTAATACTTTAACACACAATTGAACTTCACTGTGATAAATGACCAGAGATCTTATAAACTTCTAAGAGGTCACTTGTCATTCGCCTACACTCTAAGGAATAAAGATCGAGCATGGGTAACCTTTGCCCAGTACTCAGACCCCTTAGTCTAGTCAGGGTCTTGTAAATCTTTTCTTCCCCCTCTCTTAGCTCAGTAATGACTTTCCTATAATAGGGTGACCAAAACTGTTCACAATACTCCAAGTGTAGCTTCTCTAGTAACTTATATAACTGTAACTGTGATGTCCCTGCCACTAAACTCACTGCCCTGATTGATGAAGGTCAGGGTGCTAAATGCATTCTCCTCTATCCTTTCTACTTTCACGGCCACTTTCAGAAAACTGTGCGCTTGTACTCCCAGGTAGCTCTGTTCAACAACATTCATCAGTGCCCCTTACATTCACTGTATCGGCCCTATGCTGATTTGACTGTCCAAAATACATCACCTCACATTTATCATGAATGAAATCCATGTGCCACTCCTCCTCCCATCACCTGAACTGAACAAGATCTCTCTGCAATTCATTGTAACCTGCTTCACTTAGTATCAATAATATTGATTTAATATCAATAGCATTGATTTAGTATCAATAGCATCGATTTAGCGTCAATAGCATCGATTTAGCGTCAACAGCATCGACTCAGCATCAATAGCATCGATTTAGCGTCAATAGCATTGATTTAGTATCAATAGCATTGATTTAGCGTCAATAGCATCGATTTAGCGTCAACAGCATTGACTCAGCGTCAATAGCATCGACTCGGCGTCAACAGCATCGACTCAGCGTCAACAGCATCGACTCAGTGGCAATAGCAGTGACTCAGCGTCAATAGCATCGATTTAGCATCAATAGCATCGACTCAGCGTCAATAGCATCGATTTAGCATCAATAGCATCGACTCAGCGTCAATAGCATCGACTCAGCATCAATAGCATCGATTTAGCATCAATAGCGTCGACTCAGCGTCAATAGCATCGATTTAGCATCAATAGCATCGACTCAGTGGCAATAGCATCGACTCAGCGTCAATAGCATTGACTCAGTGTCAATAGCATCGATTTAGCATCAATAGCATCGACTCAGCGTCAATAGCATCGACTCAGCGTCAATAGCATCGATTTAGCGTCAATAGCATCGACTCAGTGTCAATAGCATCGACTCAGCGTCAATAGCATCGACTCAGCGTCAACAGCATCGATTTAGCATCAATAGCATCAATTTAGCGTCAACAGCATCGACTCAGTGGCAATAGCATCGACTCAGCGTCAATAGCATCGACTCAGCGTCAATAGCATCGATTTAGTGTCAATAGCATCGATTTAGCGTCAATAGCATCGATTTAGTGTCAATAGCATCGACTCAGTGTCAATAGCATCGACTCAGCATCAATAGCATCGATTTAGTGTCAATAGCATCGATTTAGTGTCAATAGCATCGACTCAGTGGCAATAGCATCGACTCAGCATCAATAGCATCGATTTAGTGTCAATAGCATCGACTCAGCGTCAATAGCATCGACTCAGCGTCAATAGCATCGATTTAGCGTCAATAGCATCGATTTAGTGTCAATAGCATCGATTTAGTGTCAATAGCATCGACTCAGTGGCAATAGCATCGACTCAGCATCAATAGCATCGATTTAGTGTCAATAGCATCGATTTAGTGTCAATAGCATCGACTCAGCATCAATAGCATCGATTTAGTGTCAATAGCATCGACTCAGCATCAATAGCATCGATTTAGTGTCAATAGCATCGATTTAGCGTCAATAGCATCGATTTAGCGTCAATAGCATCAACTCAGCATCAATAGCATCGATTTAGTGTCAATAGCATTGATTTAGTGTCAATAGCATCGATTTAGTGTCAATAGCATCGACTCAGCATCAATAGCATCGATTTAGTGTCAATAGCATCGACTCAGCATCAATAGCATTGATTTAGCGTCAATAGCATCGACTCAGCATCAATAGCATCGACTCAGCGTCAATAGCATCGATTTAGCGTCAATAGCATCGATTTAGTGTCAATAGCATCGACTCAGCATCAATAGCATCGATTTAGTGTCAATAGCATCGATTTAGCGTCAATAGCATCGATTTAGTGTCAATAGCATCGACTCAGCATCAATAGCATCGACAGCATCAATAGCATCGATTTAGCGTCAATAGCATCGATTTAGCGTCAATGGCATCGATTTAGTGTCAATAGCATCGACTCAGCATCAATAGCATCGACAGCATCAATAGCATCGATTTAGCGTCAATAGCATCGATTTAGTGTCAATAGCATCGACTCAGCATCAATAGCATCGACAGCATCAATAGCATCGATTTAGTGTCAATAGCATCGATTTAGCGTCAATAGCATCGATTTAGCGTCAATAGCATCGACTCAGCATCAATAGCATCGATTTAGTGTCAATAGCATTGATTTAGTGTCAATAGCATCGATTTAGTGTCAATAGCATCGACTCAGCATCAATAGCATCGATTTAGTGTCAATAGCATCGACTCAGCGTCAATAGCATTGATTTAGCGTCAATAGCATTGACTCAGCATCAATAGCATCGACTCAGCGTCAATAGCATCGATTTAGCGTCAATAGCATCGATTTAGTGTCAATAGCATCGATTTAGTGTCAATAGCATCGACTCAGCATCAATAGCATCGATTTAGTGTCAATAGCATCGACTCAGCATCAATAGCATCGATTTAGTGTCAATAGCATCGATTTAGCGTCAATAGCATCGATTTAGCGTCAATAGCATCGACTCAGCATCAATAGCATCGATTTAGTGTCAATAGCATTGATTTAGTGTCAATAGCATCGATTTAGTGTCAATAGCATCGACTCAGCATCAATAGCATCGATTTAGTGTCAATAGCATCGACTCAGCATCAATAGCATTGATTTAGCGTCAATAGCATCGACTCAGCATCAATAGCATCGACTCAGCGTCAATAGCATCGATTTAGCGTCAATAGCATCGATTTAGTGTCAATAGCATCGATTTAGTGTCAATAGCATCGACTCAGCATCAATAGCATCGATTTAGTGTCAATAACATCGACTCAGCATCAATAGCATCGACAGCATCAATAGCATCGATTTAGTGTCAATAGCATCGATTTAGCGTCAATAGCATCGATTTAGTGTCAATAGCATCGACTCAGCATCAATAGCATCGACAGCATCAATAGCATCGATTTAGCGTCAATAGCATCGATTTAGCGTCAATGGCAACGATTTAGTGTCAATAGCATCGACTCAGCATCAATAGCATCGACAGCATCAATAGCATCGATTTAGCGTCAATAGCATCGATTTAGCGTCAATAGCATCGATTTAGTGTCAATAGCATCGACTCAGCATCAATAGCATCGACAGCATCAATAGCATCGATTTAGTGTCAATAGCATCGATTTAGCGTCAATAGCATCGATTTAGCGTCAATAGCATCGACTCAGCATCAATAGCATCGATTTAGTGTCAATAGCATTGATTTAGTGTCAATAGCATCGATTTAGTGTCAATAGCATCGACTCAGCATCAATAGCATCGATTTAGTGTCAATAGCATCGACTCAGCGTCAATAGCATTGATTTAGCGTCAATAGCATCGACTCAGCATCAATAGCATCGACTCAGCGTCAATAGCATCGATTTAGCGTCAATAGCATCGATTTAGTGTCAATAGCATCGATTTAGTGTCAATAGCATCGACTCAGCATCAATAGCATCGATTTAGTGTCAATAACATCGACTCAGCATCAATAGCATCGACAGCATCAATAGCATCGATTTAGTGTCAATAGCATCGATTTAGCGTCAATAGCATCGATTTAGTGTCAATAGCATCGACTCAGCATCAATAGCATCGACAGCATCAATAGCATCGATTTAGCGTCAATAGCATCGATTTAGCGTCAATAGCATCGACTCAGCGTCAATAGCATTGATTTAGTGTCAATAGCATCGACTCGGCGTCAATAGCATCAATTTAGCGTCAACAGCATCGACTCAGTGGCAATAGCATCGATTTAGCGTCAATAGCATCGATTCAGCGTCAATAGCATTGATTTAGTGTCAATAGCATCGACTCGGCGTCAATAGCATCAATTTAGCGTCAACAGCATCGACTCAGTGGCAATAGCATCGACTCAGCGTCAATAGCATCAATTTAGCGTCAATAGCATCGATTCAGCGTCAATAGAATCAATTTAGCGTCAATAGCATCGACAGTGTCAATAGCATCAATTTAGCGTCAATAGCATCGACTCAGCGTCAATAGCATCGATTTAGCGTCAATAGCATCGACTCAGCATCAATAGCATCAATTTAGCGTCAATAGCATCGACTCAGCGTCAATAGCATCAATTTAGCGTCAATAGCATCGACAGTGTCAATAGCATCGATTTAGCGTCAATAGCATCGACTCAGCGTCAATAGCATCAATTTAGCGTCAATAGCATTGACAGTGTCAATAGCATCGATTTAGCGTCAATAGCATCGATTTAGTGTCAATAGCATCGATTTAGTGTCAATAGCATCGACTCAGCATCAATAGCATCGACAGCATCAATAGCATCGATTTAGTGTCAATAGCATCGATTTAGTGTCAATAGCATCGATTTAGCGTCAATAGCATCGATTTAGTGTCAATAGCATCGATTTAGCGTCAATAGCATCGATTTAGTGTCAATAGCATCGATTTAGTGTCAATAGCATCGATTTAGCGTCAATAGCATCGAATAAGTGTCAATAGCATCGATTTAGCGTCAATAGCATCGATTTAGTGTCAATAGCATCGACTCAGCATCAATAGCATCGACAGCATCAATAGCATCGATTTAGCGTCAATAGCATCGATTTAGCGTCAATAGCATCGACTCAGCGTCAACAGCATCGACTCAGCGTCAATAGCATCGACTCAGCGTCAATAGCATCGACTCAGCGTCAATAGCATCAATTTAGCGTCAATAGCATTGACAGTGTCAATAGCATCGACTCAGCATCAATAGCATCGACAGCATCAATAGCATCGATTTAGCGTCAATAGCATCGATTTAGTGTCAATAGCATCGACTCAGCGTCAATAGCATCAATTTAGCGTCAACAGCATCGACTCAGTGGCAATAGCATCGACTCAGCGTCAATAGCATCGACTCAGCGTCAATAGCATCGATTTAGCGTCAATAGCATCGACTCAGCGTCAATAGCATCAATTTAGCGTCAATAGCATTGACTCAGTGTCAATAGCATCGACTCAGTGTCAATAGCATCAATTTAGCGTCAATAGCATCGACTCAGTGTCAATAGCATCGACTCAGCGTCAATAGCATCGATTTAGCATCAATAGCATCGATTCGGCGTCAATAGCATCGACTCAGCGTCAATAGCATCGATTTAGCGTCAATAGCATCGACTCAGCGTCAATAGCATCAATTTAGCGTCAATAGCATCAATTTAGTGTCAATAGCATCGACTCAGCGTCAATAGCATCAATTTAGCGTCAATAGCATCGACAGTGTCAATAGCATCGATTTAGTGTCAATAGCATCGACTCAGCGTCAATAGCATCAATTTAGCGTCAATAGCATCGACAGTGTCAATAGCATCGATTTAGTGTCAATAGCATCGACTCAGCGTCAATAGCATCGATTTAGTGTCAATAGCATCGACTCAGCGTCAATAGCATCGATTTAGCGTCAATAGCATCGACTCAGCGTCAATAGCATCGATTTAGCGTCAATAGCAATACTCCACCTTACCAACCACCGACATGCTTAGTCACTGGCTCATGTGCGTGCCTTCTTCCCCACATCTGCTCTCAGGTTTTGCAGGGTAATATGGGGCAACTCTAGGACCGGTGGGTACAACCTCAGAATAAAGGGACATCCATTCAGAATGGTGATGAGGGGGAATTTCTTTAGCCAGAGGCTGGTGAATCCGTGGAATTCATTCCCAGAGGACGCCATTGAGTGTTTTTAAAACAGAGGTTGGTATGTTCTTGACTAGTCAGGGTGGCAAATATTATAGGGAAAAGGCAAGAGAATGGGGTTGAGAGAATTATAACCCAATCATGATGGAATGGCAGAGCGGCCTCGATGGGCTGAATGTCCTCATTCTGTCCCCATGTCTGGTTTCCTTCACTACAGGTGAAAGTATGTGCAAGTTTACTGGATGGAAAACAGTCCATGTACATATTTATCACGCTACTTAGTTGACTTACAAAAACACTTGGTGGCCACTTTATTAGGTACACCTGTATAATTGCATTACAATATGAGTGAATAGTGCAAGAGAGGTAGTTTCCTGAGTACATGGACCAATCAGAAATCTGATGTCGGAGGGCAAGAAGCTGTTCCTAACACTGAGTGTGTGTCTTCAGGCTCCTGTTCCTCCTCCCTGGTGATAGCAATGACAAGAGAAGATGAGGGGTGGTTTGATGGAGGTATACACAATTATGAAGGGAGAGCTCTTTAGCAAATATATTGCTGTATTGTGGGTAGGGTTTTCAATAATGTGTTGGATAAAGTCGACTTCAATATTCAAGATTGCTCAATGTCATTTCCAGTACACAACTGTAAAGAAGGATGAAACAAGTGTTACTCTGGATCTGCTACAGCACAAAAAACACAATAAAACAGAGAAGACAATAATAATAACAAGCACAATAAATATAACCATATAACGATTACAGCACGGAAACAGGCCATCTCGGCCCTTCTAGTCCATGCCGAACGCTTACTCTCACTTTATATTTATAGATATAAATAGCTTATATCCATAGATTGATTGTATGACCATAAAGTGACACTTACAGGAGTGTCTGTACATAAGGTGACTTTGACAGGAAATGATAAGGTAGTGGTGGTTGGGGGCTTAGAGGGATGGGTTAGTGGGTGGAGGTGTTGATCAGCCTTACTGCTTGGGGAAGTAACTGTTTTTGAGCATGGTGGTCTTGGTGTGGATGCTACGTAGCCTCCTCCCTGATGGGAGTGGGACAAGACTCTTCTTCATAGTCCTGAATGGTGTAGCTCTTGATGAAGTGTCTTAGCCAAAAACATCAACTCCATAGATACTGCCTGACCAGCTGAGTTCCTCCAGCACTTTGTGTGTGTTACTCTGAACACTCAGTTACTCAGTTGAAGAACTGGCTGTTGCCCATGGAGTGGATTCCCCCTCTCCACGTCACTGATGTAGTCAAAGGGAAGGGCCAATACTGATACAGCTTAGCACCAGTGTTGTCACGGAGGTTTCCAGAGTGAGGTTATAAACAACATCAAACTGTCTTCAGGACTCTGACTCCGGATTTCTTCCTCAGGGTTTAGTCCTAAAGCCTTTCTCATGGGTGGGAATGGCCACAAGGCAGCGGAGGTTTCAAATCAGAGGTTTCCTTCTCCTAGGTGAGCTGACGAACCCCACCTGCCTGAAGCAACTGGTTTTGAGGCACCAGTGGTCCACCTTTGCCCCTTCTCTTGTCAGTTCCGCCGGGCCTGGTAGCTAAGCTGCACATGAAGGTCAAGAGTTGGACTTGGTTGTCACAGGCTGTTAGAGACACACACCATTTGGACCACTGTTCCCACTACCACCCTCGGCTATGACAAGGTTAGGAACCACTAGACCACTATAAAACTTTGTATTAGTTCCTAATGGTTATCAACAGAGGAATTCATCCAGTGTACTCTGCCATGTTTTCTTAATTGACTGTAAATGAACAAAATCAGCACAGACACCTAGTGTAGATAATGGACTGCCTTCGTACAATGCTTTCCACGATTTCATTCTCCAAATCTTCATTCCGATTGTAACAATCAAGATAACTGCTGATACCTTCAAATTCTTCATAGTTCCTAACTTATTGAAGCAGTGAAATCCTTTCATTTTCTCTCACATCTGTTTCTGTAATTTCCAAGCCTGAATGCATGAAATTGCAGCGAGCAAAACAGTTCTGAACTGTCTCGCTGGCTATTTCTCACCAACTGTCAGTGACAAAAGTCACTGCTTTTTGAGCACAAGCATACGCAGCTGATGCTATTTAAGAAACTGCTTGCTTTGAGCACACTGGCCAGACAAAAGCACACATCTGACTCTAGTTAGAAATCGTTCAGAAACTGTCTCCTGCTCCGATTAAGCAGCACACTGTCCCAAGTAAACAAAGGTAATCCTGCCGAATTTCTTGATTAGCTCTTGTTCTTTAAGAGTTGCCCCTAATAAGCAGCTGCCCCGATTAACTGGATGGCCTGATTAATTGGAATCCACTCTATTTGAAAGCTGCATTGCCAGTGGTTTGTCTGTGCTCGGTGCTGGAATGGACTCAAAGGGTTGAAAGGCCTGTTTCCACTCTGTACTTTGCTCAGACTCCAAAGCACTTCTCCACACAATACTACATCACCAATGGTTTCACTTAACTTCATCTCTCTCCCCAAACATTTAAAATTAATTTCAAAGCTTGAGAAAGGTTAAACAAATATTTGTCTGCTTTGTAACTACTTACCTTTTAAAACCCAATTAATTTGGATCTGCTGGCCAGGCTTCCCCTACCTCCATTATGGTGGGTCCTTGCACAAGGGCCAAATCTGCTTTGTCAGCTATGAGTAATTATTTAACTGAGATGAGGCAGAAAATTGGGGCAGTCCGTTCACAGGGATGTTGGCTGGCTTTCTCACAGACAAGAATGCTTCTGTACTGACTTTCAAAGCTTAGGTAAGCAAGAATGTGCCAATCCCACATCAAGATTAAAGTTCAAAAGTTCAAAGTAACTTTATAATCAAAGTACATCTATGTCACCATATACTACCCTGAGATTCATTGTCTTGCAGGCATTCACAGTAAATACAAAGTAACACCACAGGGTCAATGAAAAACCACACACAATAAGACAGACAACCAATGTGCAAAAGACAAAAAACTGTGCAAATTCCAAAAGAAAAATATTCTGTTCCTTCGTTATGTGCCATGTCGTATGATGTGGGCAAATCTTTCTACTGAAGTGGCTTACCATTGCCTTTTTCTGGGCAGTGTCTTTACAAGACGGGTAACCCCAGCCATTATCAATACTCTTCAGAGATTGTCTGTCTGGCATCAGTGGTCACATAACCAGGACTTGTGATATGTACCAGCTGCTCATACGACCATCCACCACCCGCTCCCATGACTTCACGTGACCCTGATCGGGAGCTAAGCAGGTGTCACACCTTGCCCAAGGGTGACCTACAGGCTAGCAGCTCCTTAGGTAGAGACGAATCTCCACCCTGCCACCCAATTAATAAATAAATAAGCAATAAATATCATTACTATTATAGTCTTTACTATCACCTATTTGTAATCTTTAATGTTAGCAGTTTTATTATTGATAACTTCATCTGTCAGAGGATTTTGTGTCCGTTACAGTGAAGAACGTTGTTGCATGTTTAAAAACGTTTTACATCTACATTGAGTTATTTCTGCTCAGATCACACCACATTGTACACTCACATCTGCTGTTAATCTCCCTCAACAACTTGACAACCTTTTAACAATCCCTCAAACACAGTATGATCTTTCCTTTCCTCACATCCATCTGAGTAAGTGCGCTTAGAGGCAATGATCAATAGTTCTTTTGTTTCAGCATCAGTCAACTAGAGGAGGGTGCTTCAAAACCCCTCGCAGCAAAGAGGAATTTCCGAGTTGGAATTGGAGCAATAAATGCAAGACTGAGGTGTTCAAGAAAAAATGCACGATAAATTGCAGCGTGCAGTGCAAGGTTGGTGCAGACAGCAGAATCCGATTTCAATGAAAAATGGAATTTCTTTAAATTTCAGAATCAGATCCAGCTTCATTTTCACTGACATATTTGTTGCTTTTGGTAGCTCCAGAGTGCAAGACAAAAGTTGCATTACAATATGAGTGAATAGTACAAGAGAGGTAGTTTCCTGAGTACATGGACCGATCAGAAATCTGATGTCAGAGGGCAAGAAGCTGTTCCTAACACTGAGTGTGTGTCTTCAGGCTCCTGTTCCTCCTCCTTGGTGATAGCAATGACAAGAGAAGATGAGGGGTGGTTTGATGGAGGTATACACAATTATGAAGGGAGAGCTCTTTAGCAAATATATTTTGCTATATTGTGAGTAGGGTTTTCAATAATGTGTTGGATAAAGTCGACTTCAATATTCAAGATTGCTCAATGTCATTTCCAGTACACAACTGTAAAGAAGGATGAAACAAGTGTTACTCTGGATCTGCTACAGCACAAAAAACACAATAAAACAGAGAAGACAATAATAATAACAAGCACAATAAATATAACCATATAACGATTACAGCACGGAAACAGGCCATCTCGGCCCTTCTAGTCCATGCCGAACGCTTACTCTCACTTTATATTTATAGATATAAATAGCTTATATCCATAGATTGATTGTATGACCATAAAGTGACACTTACAGGAGTGTCTGTACATAAGGTGACTTTGACAGGAAATGATAAGGTAGTGGTGGTTGGGGGTGTTGATTAGCCTTACTGCTTATGGAAAGTAACTGTTTTTGAGTATGGTGGTCTTGGTGTGGATGCTACGTAGCCTTCTCCCTGATAGGAGTGGGACAAAACTCTTCTTCATAGTCCTGAATGGTGTAGCTCTTGATGAAGTGACTTAGCCAAAAACATCAACTCCACAGATACTGCCTGACCAGCTGAGTTCCTCCAGCACTTTGTGTGTGTTACTCTGGATTTCCAGCATCTGCAGAATCTTTTATGTGTAGGAATTTGCTGAAGACTTTGATGACATATCAAATCTTCTCAAGTCACATAATGAGTTGAAGAAATTGTACAATTTACATGCTAGATCTTCCGCATGGGTTTTGTACTGATGTAGGGATGGCTACAAACACGTATGGCGATGTTCAATATCATGATGTATCCCTTCCCATGCAATGCATAATTGGAGTCCACCTCTGGTATTTTCATTTTCCTGTCCGTAGGCATTCACAGAGAAGCAGATGCCAACAACAGATCTAAAAGCTGTTTCATTGGGAATGTCTACAGATGTGCCACAGACAGCATTCTAACTGGCTGCATCACTGTCTGGTATGAAGGAGCCACTGCAGAGGATCAGAAAACGCTGCACAAAGTTTTTAACTTAGCCAGTTCCATCATGGGCAGTACCCTCCCCAGCATCGAGGACACCATCAAAAGGTGATGCCTCAGAAAGGTAGCATTCATCATTAAAGACCCCCATCACCCAGGACGTGCCCTCTTCTCAATTCTACCATCAAAAAGGAAGTACAGGAGCCCGAAGGCACACATTGCCCTGAATGAACCCATGAATACCCCATTTTTTTCTTTGTTTTTGCTGCCACAAAACAATAAATTCATAGCATGTGCCTGTGATAGTCAACCTGACTCTGGTTTTCTGATTTGGAACCATGCCCCACACAATGCCCTGGCAGATATTGAGATCCGGGGTGGAGAAATCCCTGTCTGTCCTTCAGAATCTGCATCAGCTTTATTATCATTGTCTTAGCTGATGTGAAATTTGTAATGCATTTTAATGTATTTTGTAAAGTACATTAAAATGGAAAAGGAATGGAATGATAGTGTTCACTGGTTCATGAAGAAGTCAGAAATCTGATGGCAGAGAGAAAAATGTTGTTTCTTAATCACTAAGTGTGTGTCTTCAGGGTCCTGTTCCTTCATATTGGTGGTATCAATGAGAAGAGGCCATATCCTGAATAGTGAGGGCCCTTAGTGATGGATTCAACTGTCCCCTCATCCCTTGTAGCTTTCACTCAGACTCCTCTCGAACCCACCCAGCTCACAGTGCTACAGGGCTCTCTGCAATATCCTAACCATACCAGTCTTCAGACAGCTCAATCACATTTCCATCACTTCAATGCAGGAGGTATCGTAGGAAAGGCAGGTGAGCTCAGGGCATGGATCAACATCTGGAATTAATTATTGTAGCCATTAGTGAGGCTTGATTGCAGGAGGGACAGGACTGGCACTTCAATATTCCAGGGTTCCGTTGTTTTAGGCTGACACAGCTGGAGGACAGGGGGATTTACTAGTCAGGGAAAATGTCTTGGCAGTGCTCATTCAGGACAGACAGTTGAGATTCTAAATTGGAGAAAGGCTAATTTTGATGGTAGCAGAAATGATCTGGCAAGAGTGGATTAGGACGCTTTTCTGGCAAAGTTGTACTTGGCAAGTGGGAGACCTTCAAAAGCGAAATTTTGAGAGTACAAAGCTTGTATGTACTTGTCAGAGTAAAAAGTAAAGATAACAAGTGTAGGGAACCTTGATTTTCAAGAGATATTTAGGTCCTGGTTAAGAGAAAAAGGAGGTGTACAGCAGGTATAAGCAGGTAAGAACAAATGAGGTGCTTAAGGAGTACAAGAAATGCAAGAGAACACTTCAGAAAGAAATCAGGAAGTCTAAAAGATGGCACGAAGTTACTCTGGCAGACAAGGTGAAGGAGAATCCTAAGAGATTCTACAGATATGTTAAGAGCAAAAGGATTGCAAGGACAAAATTGGTCCCCTGGAAGATCAGAATTTGGAGTATTGTGTGCAGTGTTGGTCACCTAGCTACAGGATAGATGTAAATAAGATTGAAAGAGTACAGATTGAAATCTACAAAGATGGTGCCGGGTCTAGAGAACAAAGAAAGATTGAATAGGTTTGAACTTTATTCCTTGGAACATAAAAGACTGAAAGGAAATTTGATAGAGGTATACAAAATTATGAGGGGTATAGAAAGGGTAAATGCAAGCAGGCTTTTTCCACTGAGGTTGGGTGGGACTACAACCAGAGGTCATGGGTTAAGGGTGAAAGGTGAGAAGCTTAAGAGGAACATGGGGAGAAATTTCTTCATTCAGAGAGTCATGAGAATGTGGAATGAGCTGCCCGCACAAGTGGTGTATGCGAGCGCGATTTCAACATTTAAGTGAAATCTGCATAGTTACATGGATTGTAGGGGTATGGAGGGCTATGGTCCCAGTGCAGGTTGATGGAAGTAGACAGTCTAAATGGTTGCAGCATGGACTAGGTTGGCCAAAGGGCCTGTTTCTGTGCTGTACTTTTTTGTGACTCTATGTGCCGTGTCATATGACGTGAACGATCATGGTCTTTCCATAACCATGAGTGCTCTTGGCAAATTTTTCTGCAGAAGTGGTTTGCTATTGCCTTCTCCTGGGCAGTGTTTTCACAATATGGGTGACCCCAGCCATTATCAATACTTTTCAGAGATTCTCTGCCTGGTGTCGGTAGTCACATAACCAGGACTTGTGATATGCACCAGCTTTTCATACGACCACCCACCACCTGCTCCCATGGCTTCACATGACCCTGATCAGGGTCTAAGCAGGTGCTTCACCTTGTCCAAGGGTGATCTGCAGAAGGAAGGAGTGCCTTAACACCTCCTTTGGTAGAGACGTATCTCCATCTCACCTCCTTACTGTACACAGCAACAAGTATCAAAACAGCAATGTTGTGGGGACACTGTCACTTCCAAATATTTAGTCATAAATTGTTCTTCACTAGATGAACAAAAATATAGAACTCATTACAAAATGCCTTCACCATTTTTCCTGCAGCAGAACGAGGAGAAAGTTCCTATTAAGTTTACAAGCCATGTCAATAAACAAAATAAGAACTATTTAAATCAGGGTTTCCCTACTTTTAATGCCATAGGCCAATGCTGTTAACCATGGACCCGAGGTTGGGAACCCTTGAACTTTAAATGATTTGCAGAGAATGCGATGCAGTGCCAACCAAACCATTATCTGCTACTAAACCTTATGGAAGCAACATTCTTTGAGATTTGAAGCCTTCTCCTTATTACTACCATCAATTAGGAGGTACAAGAGTCTGAAGACACACACTCAAAGTTTTAGGAACAGCTCCTTCCCCTCCACCATCAGATCACTGAATGGACAATGAACAAATGTGCACGATCTCACTATTCTGCTTTTGTTCTATTTATAGTAATTTGTTATGCCTGCACAGTATTGCTGCCATCAAATAACAAATTTCATGACTAATGTCAGTGACAAAAAAAAACAGGTTTCTGATTAGTCTTGCATCAAAAATTGAAGGGTTCTAGCACGGTTTAATTTTGACCAGCTGAGGGTGCCACAGCTCTGGGTTTGTTACAGCATCAGCAGTAACTTTCATTAATCCTTTTCAACAAAACATAAATCAAAATATTTTTAATCTTATTTCTTTTCATCTTACTGACATTGGTCTCAGAGGGTAGAGAAATTTTTAAGGAGTAATGGATAAATTACTTATCAGTTTTTCGAACCTCTGACTGTTCAATTGGTTATATTTTTATTGATTTAGAGATACAACAGGGAACAATGTAGCCTAATCACAGGACAACCTACATTGACCTACTACTCGGTACACCTTTGGACTGTAGGAGGAAACCGGAGTGCCCGGAGAAAACTCATGGTAGAACTGTACTGAGAACTCCAATGACGCAAGCTGTAATAGTATCACACTAACTGCTACACTACTGTGAACCCCTGTTAAGCTCCTGCCTGACAGCACTATGGATCCACAGCTCCAATGCCATATTTAACTTTGCTGATGACGCCATTGTCATTGGCCAAATGAAAGGTAGTGATGAATCAGCATATAGGAGGGAGATTGAAGTTCTGGCTGAGTGGAGCCACAGCAACAACCTCTTACTCAAAGTCAGCAAGACCAAGGAGATGATCATTGACTTCAGGAGGAGGAAATCTGGGGTTCCTTGAGCCAGTTCTCATTGGCTGATCAGAGACAGCAAGTTTAAATTCCCCAGTGTTCTCGTTTCAGAGGATCTGTCCTGGGCCCAGCTCATAAGTAAGCATGGCACCACCTCTTCTGCATTGGAGCTTTGTGAGGATTTGGCATATCATCTAGAAACTTTGACAAAGGTCTGAAGGCACGTGGTGGAGAGTATACAGCCTGGTATGGAAACACCAATGCCCTTGTATGGAAAATTCTACAAAACGTAGTAGATATGGCTAAAGCCCTCCCCACCACATAGAGCACTGTCACAGGAAAGCAGCATTGATCGTCAAGGATCACCAACACCCAGGTCATGCTCTCTTCTCACTGCTGGCATCAGAAGATACAGGAGCCTCAGCACCCACACCACAGTTGTTAGCCCTCAACCATTAGGCTCTTGAACCAGTGGGGATAAGTTCACGAAACTTCACTTATCCCATGACCTATGGACTCACTTTCAAGGACTTCATCTTCATCTTGATACTATTATTATTCATCTTCTTTTCTCTCTTTTTTTGTATTTACAGTTTGTTGATTTGTTTGCTCATTGGCTGTTGGTTCTATTGTTTCTTTGTATTTACTGAGAACGTCCACAAGAAAATCACAGTGTCCTCTACAAACTTCCATAATAAATTCACTTCGAACTTTGAAATTCTTGCAACAGTGTGCTGTCTTAAATACTTATATATACTTGAAAAAAGCTTTTTCTATCTACCTTGATATTGTTTGCCAGCTTGCTTTCATATTTCAACTTTTCCCTCCTAATGATTCTTTAGTTGCTTTCTGTAGGATTTTAAAAGCTTCCCAATCCTCTGTCTTCCCATTAGTTTTTGCTTTGCTGTATGACCTCTCTTTTGTTTTTACATTAGCTTTAACTTCCCTGTCTGCCATGGATGTACTACTTTACCATTTGAGTATTTCTTTGTTTTTGGAATACACATGTCCTGCACCCTCATTTTTTCCAGAAACACACACCATTGCTGCTCTGCTGACATCCCTGCCAGCAGCTCCTTCCGATTCACTTTGGCCAACTCCTCTCCCGTATCACTGTAATTTCCTTTACTCCACTGTAATACTGCTACATCAGACTTTACTTTCTCCCTAACAAATTTCAAGTTGATCTCAATCATATTGTGATCACTGACCCCTAAGGGTTCCTTTACCTTAAACTCCCTAATTGCCTCCGGTTCATTAAATAGCACCCACCCAGTACAATTGACCCTGTAGTAGGCTCAATGACAAACTGGTCTAAAAAAGCCATCTCATAGGCATTCAACAAATTCACTGTCCTGAGATCCATTACCAACCTGATTTTCCCAATCTACCTGCATGTTGAAATCTCCCATTGACTATCATAAAATTGCTCTTTTGACATGCTTTTTTAAATTTTGTATTGTAATCTGTGGTTCACATCCCAGCTACTGTTGGAGGCCTGTATATAACAGCCATCAGGGTCCTATTACCCTTGCAGTTTCTTAACTCAACCCACAGGGATTGAACATCTTCCGGACCTATGTCACATCTTTCTACTGATTTGATGCCATTCTTTACCAGCAGAGCCACGCCACCCCTTTTGCCTACCTTCCTATCTCATGAATACAACATGTAACCTTGGACATTCAGCTCCCAGTGACAACCATGATTCAGTGATGGCCACAAAATTATACCTGACAATTTGTAAAAGTGCAACAAGATTATCCACCTTAATTCTTATATTCTGTGCACTGAAATATACATCTTTTGCTACCCATTTCACACACAATTTTTTAAAAATTGCCTATATTTGTTAATTCAATTCATAATTAAAGTCAATTAAAATGTTGCCCACAATATAAGAGCTGAAAAGTTTTCTGTCTTGTCCAGACAAGCCTGGGCAGGCTTCGGCAGGATGGATGCTGCATGTCAGGACAGGTTTTAGAAAGGTGATATATTACAGTGAAGGATTTTGATATTTAAGACAAATGTTTTTCAGAATAACTGATGCCAAGATTAAGGAAGGCATTTCTGTTAGTCCACAAATCAAACAGATCATCAATGACAAGTAATTCGAAGAACATCTAGTGGGACTGGAGAAAATCACACGGAAGGCATTGAAGGATTTTGCTGAAATTTTTCTTGGCAACTACAGAGCACCAAACGACATGCAGCTGGTTGATGACAATTTTCAAGCAGACAAAACCATGAAGAGCAACAAAGAAACAAAAACATGGAAAACCTACAGCACAATACAGGCCCTTCGACCCACAATGCTGTGCCGAACATGTCCTTACCTTAGAAATTACCTAGGGTTACCCATTGCTCTTTATTTTTCTAAGCTCCATGTACCTATCCAGGAGTCGCTTAAAAGAACCTATCATATCTGCTTCCACCACCGTTGCCAGCAGCCCATTTCACGCACTCACCACTCTCTGCGTAAAAAAGTACCCTGATATCTCCTCTGTACCTGCTTCCAAGCACCTTAAACCTGTGCCCTCTTGTGTTAACCATTTCAGTGCTGGCAAAAAGCCTCTGACTATCCACACGATCAATGCCTCTCATCATCTTATACACCTCTATCAGGTCACCTCTCATCCTCTGTCGCTCCAAGGAGAAAAGGCCGAGTTCACTCAATCTATTCTCATAAGGCATGCTCCCCAATCCAGGCAACATCCTTGTAAATCTCCTCTGCACCCTTTCCATGGTTTCCACATCCTTCCTATAGTGAGGCGGCCAGAACTGAGCACAGTACTCCAAGAGGGGTCTGACCAGGGTCCTATATAGCTGTAACATTACCTCTCAGCTCTTAAACTCAATCCCACAATTGATGAAGACCAATGCATCGTATGCCTTCTTAACCACAGAGTCAACCTGAGCAGCAGCTTTGAGCGTCCTATGGACTCAAACCCAAGGATCCCTCTGATCCTCCACACTGCCAAGAGTCTTACCATTAATACTATATTCTGCCATCATACTTGACCTACCAAAATGAACCACTTCACACTTATCTGGGTTGAACTCCATCTGCCACTTCTCAGACCAGTTTTACATTCTATCGATGTCCCACTGTAACCTCTGACAGCCCTCCACACTATCCACAACACCTCCAACCTTTGTGTCGTCAGCAAATTTACTAACCCATCCTTCCACTTCCTCATCCAGGTCATTTATAAAAATAACGAAGAGAAGACATCTCAGAACAGATCCCTGAGGCACTCCACTGGTCACCAACCTCCATGCAGAATATGACCGGTCTAAAACCACTCTGCCTTCTGTGGGCAAGCCAATTCTGGATCCACAAAGCAATGTCCCCTTGGATCCCATGCCTCCTTACTTTCTCAATAAGCCTTGCATGGGGTACCTTGTCAAATGCCTTGCTTAAATCCATCTACACAACGTCTACTGCTCTTCCTTCATCAATGTGTTTAGTCACATTCTCAAAAAGCTCAATTAGGCTCGTAAAGCATACCCCGCCCTTGACCAAGCCATGCTGACTATTCCTAATCATATTATGCCTCTCTAAATGTTCATAAATCCTGCCTCTCAGGATCTTTTCCATCAGCTTACCAACCACTGATAAGACTCAATAGTCTATCATTTCCTGGGCTATCCCTACTTCCTTTCTTGTAAAAGGGAACAACATCTGCAACTCTACAATCCTCTGGAACCTCTCCCATCCCTCTTGATGAAGCTTACTAAACATGTCACTGAAAATTCATTTTCTGCATTCCCATTTAGATTTTTTCGCCACAAATCTTGATGTTGTCAGTAACGAGCACGGTGAAAGGTTTCACCAGGACATTGCGGTCATGGAGAAACAGTATCAGGGCAACTGGAATCCATCGATGCTGGCTGATGATAGTTGGAGACGTAAGCAAGAAGTGTCAGGCACTGAGAAGCAATAAAAACCATCAACAAAACATTCTTAGCTTAGTTGAAGTATTGTAGTGCATCAGCAATGTATGCAATTAAATGCATCATATTCAATGAAAGTTAATTTCCTGTTTCTCCAAGTTCCTATGTGATCCAAGTAGTCTGAAATTGTATTTGTGTTTAGCTTCAAGAAGTCTATCATAAATACCAAAAAATTTGAGGAAGCAACACTTTTGAAAAAAATTGTCCAGTGCAATAGTTCATTCACAGCGGCAGATGTGATCACTGTAGGGTCTGAGTCACACACCAGCCTAATTTAAAGTATTTTTTATTAATAGCTCTTTTTTTGCCAGCAGATTTAGGGTCTGATTGAGGAACATTTCAACCATTAATGGATAAGGTGACACCTTTGGCAGCTCCAATTCATTATATATGTGGGCAATGGGATCATAATGACCTTTGAGTTTTATTGAAGATGAGGTCTGAATGAATAGTTCTGTTATGTAATTTCATTGGGAAATGCTTAACTGCTGGGAAAATTTGATAATATTGTGAAAGCACCTCAAAGAGATGTCATTTCTGTCAATCTCAAGTCCCAAATGTCCCAAGCACACAGCTTTCTAACCCATCACATCACTCAGTCCTTTCAAATGAATACTGTATATCCACAGGCATACACAATGTAAAATCAAGTGAATACTTACTGTTAAAGCTAATGAGAATGTAACAAATATAATACCAGAATCAGAATCAGGTTGAACAAAAAAAAAAGAAAAAAATAGTGAGGTAGTGTTCATGGGTTCATTGTCCATTCAGAAATCTGATGGCGGAGGAAAAAAGCTGTTTCCAAAATGTTCAGTGTGTGTCTTCAGGCTTCTCGACCTTCTCCTCGATGGTAGAAATGAGAGCAGAGCAAGTCGTGAGTGATGGGAGACCTGAATGATCAATGCTGCCCTCTCGAGGAACCACCTTTTGAAGATATCCTTGATGCATCACAACAAATTGAAGACAAGTATGAACCTGAATGTCAGAGAATATCACCAACTGCCCTAACAGTTACAGGATGAAACGAGAGTTAAACAGTACAAAGGTCATCACAGACGCTAAGAAAGGGATGCGTGAGTAACTGTCCGCAGAGTACACATTCAAAGACACACAACTAGCAAAGTTAAAGTGAAAATAATGTGGCAATGGTTTCAGTCAGGAAAGTTGATGAATTTGATAGTGCTAATGAAGGCTGGGAGTCATATATCAAGAGTGTGGGAGTGTATTGTAATGCAATCAACATGGAGGAACAAAAGAAAGCCCCCACACTCCTTAGCTTAATGGTCCTAGGACATACAGTCTCTTTGGCAACTTAGCAACCCCTGAAAAGCCATCAAGCAAGATGTTCAATGAAATTGTTACTATTACATAAAATCACCTAAATAGCTGATAATAGCTGAGAGATTTAGATTTTACAAAAGGAATCAGTCAAAGGATGAAAGCATTTCAGAACAGTGCAAACTTTCAGCTTGGATCAATACGTGGATCTATAATGTTGTGGCCATTACAAAGACTTGGATGACTCAAGGGTAGGAATGGCTGCTGAGTGAGCCGGGCTTTAGATGTTTCAGAAAGGATGGGGAGGGAGGCAAAAGAGGTGGGGGAGTGGCACTGCTAATCAGGGATAGTATCACAGCTGTAGAAAAGGACAAAGTCATGGAGGGATTGTCTACTGAGTCATTGTGGGTGAAAGTCAGAAACAAGATGGGGGCAATAACTCAACTGGGTGTTTTTATAGACCCCACAATAGTGACAGAGACATTAAGGAGCAGATAGGGAGGCAGATTCTGGGATAGTGCAATAATAATAGAGTTGATGTGATGGATGATTTTAACTTTCCTAATATTGACTGGAATCTTATTAGCACAAGGGGTTTAGATGGGGTAGAGTTAGTTATGTGTGTTCAGGAAGGTTTCCAGATGCAATATATAGATAAGCCAACTAGAGGAGAGGCTGTACTTCGAAACATAGAAACATTAAAACCTACAGCAGAATACAGGCCCTTCAGCCCACAATGCTGTGCTGAACATGTCCTTACCTTAGAAATTACTAGGGTTACCCATAGCCCTCTATTTTTCTAAGCTCCATGTACCTATCCAGGAGCCTCTTAAAAGATCCTATTGTATCCACCTCCACCACCGCCGCCAGCAGCCCATTCCACGCACTCACCACTCTCTGCATAAAAAAACTTACCCCTGACATCTCCTCTGTACCTACTTCCAAGCACCTTAAACCAGTGCCCTCTCATGCTAGCCATTTCAGCCCTGGGAAAAAGCCTCTGACTATCCACATGATCAATTCCTCTCATCATCTTATACACCTCTATCAGGTCACTTGATCTGGTATTGGGAACTGAACCTGGTCAGGTGTCAGGTCTCTTGGAGGGAGAGCATTTTGGAGGTAGTGATTACAAATCTATTCTCCTGTATCATTGTGCCGGAGAGGCATAGGAACAGAAAATTTGGGAAAACATTTAATTGAGGTAGGGGAAAATAGGATGCTATTAGACAGGGACTCGGGAAAATAAATTGGGAGCAGATGTTTTCAGGGAAGTGCACGTCAGAAATGTGGCAAATGTTAAGAAGAAAAGAAAAACTTATGAAAGGTTCAAGAAATTAGGTACGGTTAGAGATCCAGAAAATTACAAGGTTGCCAGGAAGAAGCTTAAGAATGGAATTAGGAGAGCCAGAAGGGGCCATGATCAGGCCATGGTGAGCAGGAGTAAGGAAAACCCCAAGGCATTCTACAGGTATGTGAAGAGCAAGAGGATGAGCCCTGTGAGAATTGGACCAATCAGGTGTGATAGTGGAAACATGCGTGGAGTCAGAGGAGGTAGCGGAGGTACTTAAAGAATACTTTGCTTCAGTATTCACTAGTGAAAAGGACTTTGACAATTGTGGGGACGACTTACAGCAGACTGAAACGCTTGAATGTACAGACATTAAGAAAGAGGATGTGATGGAGCTTTTGAAAGGTATTAAGTTAGATAAGTCACCAGGACCAGACGAGATATACTCCAGTGGATATAGTGTGCATGGATTTCAGTAAAGGCATCTGATAAAGTTCCCCATACAAGGCTCATTCAGAAAGTAATGAGGCATGGGATCCAAGGAGACGTTGCTTTGTAGATCCAGAAATGGCTTGACCACAGAAGGCAAACAGTGGTTGTAGACGGGTCATATTCTGCATGGAGGTCGATAACCAGTGGTGTTTTGCAGGGATCTGTTCTGGGACCCCCCTACTTAGTGATTTTCATAAATGACCTGGATGAAGAAGTAGAAGAGTGAGTTAGTAAGTTTACTGATGACACAAAAGTTGGGGATGTTGTGGATAGTCTGGAGGGTTGTCAGAGGTTACAACGGGACATTGATAAGGATGCAAAACTGGGCTGAGAAATGGCAGATGGACTTCAACACAAATAAGTGTGAAGTGGTTCATTTCAGTAGGTAAAATTTGAAGACAGAATATGATATAAATGGTAAAAGTCTTGGCAGTGTGGAGGATCAGTGAGCTCTTGAGGTCCATGTTCACAGGACATTCAAAGCTGCTGCACAGGTTGATGGTGTTGTTAAGAAGGCGTATGGTGTGTTGGCATGCATCAGCTGTTGAATTGAGTTCAAGGGCTGTGAGGTAATGTTACAGTTATATAAGACCTTGGTCAGACCCCACTTGGAGTACTGTGCTCAGTTCTGGTCACCTCACTACAGGAAGGATGTGGATACTACAGAGAGAGTGCAGAGGAGATTTACAAGGATATTGCCTGGATTGGGGAGCATACCTTATGAGAATAAGTTGAATGAACTTGGCCTTTTCTCCTTGAAGTGACAGAGGATGAGAGGTGACCTGATAGAGGTGTGTAAGATGATGAGAGGCATTGATCATGTGGATAACCAGAGGCTTTTTCCCAGGGCTGAATGGCTAACATGAGGGGGCATAGTTTTAAGGGGCTTGGAAGTAGGTACAAGGGGAATGTCAGAGGTAAGTTTTTCACACAAGAGTTGTGGGTGTGTGGAATGCAGGGTCTTTTAAAAGTCTCTTAGAAGGGTACATGGAGCTTAGAAAAATAGAGGGCTATGCAGAAGAGTAGGTTAAATAGTTGGCACAACATTGTGGGCCGAAGGGCCTGTAATGTGCTGTAGATTTCTATGTTTCTGTGCTTCTATGTTTCCCAATACTGTGACTCTAGAGATGGGCTTTCTAATGCATTAAAGGATAGGCCTGTATATGGCATGCATGGACAAGCACTCAGAAGAGATTACTGTCAGAAAGAGACAGTTAGAATAGGCCTGTTAGAATAGGCATTGACCAAAGAAATATTGTTGGAGACTGCAGCAAAGGATGCAGCAGAACTGCAGAAAAGGAGGTTAGAAAGTGAAATCCACAAAATGTCCCTGAATGGTGCAAAAAGCCAAAAATGTTATCAATATGGCAAATCCTCTCATGATGCAAAATGGTGTTGTTGCAAAGAAAAAATTTGCAGGAAGTGTCACAGCCAAGGTCATATAGAGAGAGTGTGCAAGGCAGACTGAAACATTACCAAAGAGAAAAACCACAATGAATGAGAAGTTTCTCACACAAAACTAGGCAAGTGCATAAAGTGACCGAATGTAAAACAGAATCAGACAACACAGAGGCTGACAAGGGTGAACTGTCATACCTGGAGCTGCATAATATTACTGGATAGCTGCATAGTAATATGGATCACAATAGATACGTCTGATGTAAAACTGAAAATGGAGCTGGATACAGGGTCAGCTTTGTCTACAAGCTCAGAGGTTGACTACAACAGACTAAGCTACTTATAAAGAAGATCACAGTGATGTTAAAAACCTACACAAGTGAAAAAGTGTCTCCTAAAGGCAAACTGAAAGTGAATTTGACGTATGGAGGCAAAACACAGCAGTGAGAATAGTTGAGAGGATCATAGGGGTTTCCCAAACATCCATTAGGGACATTTATCAGGAGCACTGCATACACAGAGTCTTAGTATTATAAAGGATCCCACCCATCCATCCAGCATCCTCTCTTACTTTTTACCATCGGGCAGGAGACTCCGATGCATAAAAACAAGAATGGTCAGGATGAGAAACAGTTTCTTCCCCCAGGACATTAGGCGTCTGAGCTCCCGGCCACATCATATTCTGAGTCACTGGTTAATCTGTTCAGTATCTTACAATGTTTAATATTAATGTGCTTTGGTTTGTTATTTATGTGTGATTCAGCTGTAGATTTCATCCTTACCTTCATAAGTCATCATGTGTTATGTGTGTCATGTGCTTTACACCCTGGTTCGAAGAAACATTGTCTCCAGAATTGATGGTTTAAAAAAAAAGTTAAGATGGATATTACTCGAGAGAACAAAGTTATTTAAGTCAAAAAATCTGCGAAACTGAAACCAAATTTTTAAAGTATGTTTAACAATGGGACTAAGACCTTGTCTACCTATCCTGGACAACAAAAAAGGAAGAGGAGCTCCCAGTAAAGAGGCCAAAGAAAACCCCCTTACCGAGTTCTCCTCCAATTCTAACCATGAAGGACAGTCCTGATTATCTATACCATAAATCCAAAAAGTGATATAACAAATATTAATTGCCCAATAATAAAACCAAAAATTTGGTAATGCCGGTCCTCCATCTTTTTTTTAATTTTTGCAATAAAGATTTTTGCACTCTAGAACTTTTATTCGGGACAAAGGATGGAACCGCTTGAAACATATATAAAAATTTCGGTAAAATTACCATTTTTATAGCATTTATTTGACCCATTAATGACATTGTCATAGGCAACCATTTGGAAAATGTTTGTTGTGTATATTCAATTAGAGGAAGGAAATTAAACTTATATAAGTCTTTAAAATTTTTAGTAATTTTAATACCAAAATAGGTAAAATAATTTTTTGCAATATTAAGGGGTATTTGATCATAATAATCAGAGTAATTATTAATTGGAAATAATTCACTTTTATGAAAATTTAATTCATATCCAGAGAAAATACTAAATTCAATAAATATGGATAGCATAGAGGGAATAGATTTCCTAGGGTCTGAAATGTAAACTAATAAATCATCTTCATATAACGAAACCTTATGTAGTTTATCCCCTCTCTTAATACCCTGAACAGAATTAGAATCCCTAAGAGCAATAGCAAATGGTTCTAAAGCCAAATTAAATAATTAAATAATAAAGAACTGAGAGGAAAACCCTGATGGGATCCTCTATATAGTCTAAAATAAGGAGACTTTTGATGATTAGTTACAACCGCAGCCATCGGTTGTAACTTGATAAATCAGTTAGATCCAGGAAATAATTCCTGGACTAAAATTCAACCTCTTCAAAACCCGAAACAAATAAGGCCACTCCACCCTGTCAAAAGCTTTCTCTGTATCCAGAGACACAATACATTCAGATTCTTTAACTGAGGGAGAATAAAAAATACTTAACAATCTTCGAATATTAAAATGTGAATACCTATTTTTAATAAATCCAGTTTGATCTTTTGAGATAACAGTCGGCAAAATAATTCTCAAGTCTATTGGCTAAATCTTAGAGAGAATTTTAAAATCTGCATTCAATAAGGAGATAGGTCTATAGGATGCACATTCAGATAGATTCTATATCCTCTGGGAATCTTACGAAAACTTTTTATGAGACGTTAATTTCATTGATTCCTAAAAAAGAAACGTTGTCTCATTCCTATATATATATTCTATGCAATATGTATATAGTTAAAAGGCAATAAATCTCACTTGACTGGCTTTGACTTGATGCTGGGAAAGCTAATGTTCATGATGGAGCTGGTGGAGTTTACAACTTCTGATAATATTATCAAAATAATAATATTTGATGAAAATGTAGACCTCTTCTCAAATAAAGCTGAATAACCCCAGCGCCAAAGAGATGTTTACTCAGCAATCTACTACAGAGTCACACAATCACTGCATTTTTGGATTTCATGAATTATAGAGGTTCAACAACAAACTGTGATACGATAGAATATTATTTTCAATTTCAAAAAAATAATCCACTCCAGGATCCAGAAAGTAAAATACAGTCAAATAACTTAGAGCAACAGAAACAAAATGCTGGAGAAACTCAGCATGTCCGGCAGCATCAATGGAAAAAAATAAACAGTCGATGTTTCGGGCTGAAGCCCTTCTTCAGGACTGGAAGGTGGCAGTGGGGGTGGTGGTGGAGATGTCAGAATAAGCGGTTGGGATGAGGGAAAGAGTACAAGGTGGCAGGTGATAGTTGAGAAGACGAGGTGAAAGGGAAGGTGTGTGGATGGGGGAGGAAACTGAAGTAGGGAGGTTATAGATGAAAGAATTCCTCCAACATTTTGTGTGAGTTGTTCAAGATTTCCAGCATCTGCAGAATCTCTTGTGTTTATGCAGTCTGTAGTCTGGTGGTAATATTTTTTTCTATGTGCTGTTTGCGATATATGTGTTATGGGTGCACCATAGTCCAGAGGAATGTTGTTTGGTTTGTTAGTATATATGTACAGTCAGATGACAACAATCTTGAACTTAAATGTGGAAAATAAAACGTGCTGAACATAAGCAATGTGAAGCAACACACACAAAATGCTGGAGGAACTCAGCAGGTCAGGCAGCAGCTATGGAAATGCATGAACAGTCAACATTTTGGGCCGAAACCCTTCATCAGGACTGGAAAGGAAAGGCACCGGATTAAGAAGGTGGAGGGAGAGGATGGAGGATAGCTAGAGGGTGATAGGTGAAACCAGGTGGGTGAGAAAGGTCAAGGGCTGGAGAGAAAGGAATCTGATAGGAGAGGAGAGTGGACAATAGGAGAAAGGGAAGGTGGAGGTGACCCAGGGAGAGGTGATGGACAGGTGAGAAGAGGTAAGAGGCTAGAGTGGGGAATAAAGGGGGAGGGGGAGGAAATTTTTTTACCAGAAGGAGAAATCATTTTTTTACCAGAAGGCCATAAGGGTGGATGCCATCAACCCAAATGGAATATAAGGTGTTGCTCCTCCACCCTGAGGGTGGCCTCATCACGGCACAAAGAGGAGGCCATGGATCAACACATTGGAACGGGAATGGGAGTTGTAAGTAAAATATTTGGTCAATCAGAAGTTTCACTTTTGTCAGATGGAAAGGAAGTGGTTGATGAAGTGGTCCCCCAATTTATGACGGGCCTCACCAATGTAAAGGTGAATCAGGAGCACCAGACACAATAGACGACTCCAGCGGACTCACAACTAACCTAAATTAGATTAATTAATTAAAATTTGTGCAACTCAGCATTTCAAGTCTACAATAATTTGGGATAGCATTGTATCAAATATAATTTAAAGCAAGGCAGCAGGTATTCAGGTCTGAAAACAAAGTCGTGGCTGGGTGGATAATTGGTGCAAATGAACAGAGCTTTCTGCATTGAGACCCAGACCCACTCAGTGCAACACACACTGAATGTTGGAGGAACTCAGCAGGTCAGCCAGCATCTATGAAAATGAATAAACAGTCAATGTTTCAGGCTGAGACTCTTCATCGGCACTTAAATAATCTGCAATCACTGGCAACAAGTGTAACCTATTTCAAAAGAAGTGAAACAATAACCTGTTTTCCAACACGACTTCAGGCAGAGAATTGGCTTAAAAACAGTAAGACAAAATTGTGACTACCAAAATATCTACCATAAAACCTTTATAAACCTTTGACACAGAACAGGTGAAATAGGAAAACAGGAAGGAATATAAAAAGACAGAATTCAAGGAAACGTTCCCCCAATTGAGTGGTAGTTCTCAATAAATCTAAAATATTAAAGTTATGCAGCTGCCTGGCAAAAGCATCAACTTGCTTAATTGAATTGTTCAGTTCTTTTTGCATAATATGTGTATCATATGGCCATTAATACAAGCGCAGTACACAACATCCATAGCAGTGTAGAACAAGGAACAGAACAGCACAGGAACATTGGATCTGGACAGCGAAGCAAACATTTCCACTGGACCCCCCTCAAAGCTAGCCAGTCAGAATGTCCTGCCAACCAGATCACAACATCTAATCAATATCCATTCGGACCCAGAGGAGTATATAAATCGGCATTCTGTGGAGACAAATGATGGCTTCTCGACTGGAGCTGAAACATCTGACAAGCTTGCCGATCAACCAAACTTCCACATCAGAACATTTTAGAACATTAGAAAGTTTTTGACAAGAACAGCCCATTCGGCCCAACAAAGTTTGCCAAACTCCTATTCACATAGTATATTGAAATAACTATCGAGCTTAGATTTAAAGTCTCTAAGGTACTACTCTCAACTACACAACTAGGTAGTTTGTTCCAAGTGTCCACCACCTCCTGATAGTAGTCTGAAATCTCACTTTAACCGGTCTCCACCTATGGCCCCCTGTCCTTGATGATGGATTAATTTTGAAGTAGTAGTTGGCATCCACCTTACTTGTAGTTGGGAACTGAATGTCCAAGGTTTCATGTTATATCGGAGGGATTGGAAGGGAGGCAGAGGGGGTGGTGTGGCTCTGCTGGTAAAGAATGGCATCAAATCAGTAGAAAGTTGTGACAAAGGATTGGAAGATGTTGAATCCTTGTGGGTTGAGCTCAGAAACTGAAAGGGTAAAAGGACGTTGATGGTAGTTATATACAGGCCTCCCAACAGTGGCTGGGAGGTGGGCCACGGGTTACCAGCAGGAAACAGAAAAGGTGAGTCAAAAAGACAATGTTATGGTAGTCATGGGAAATGTTAACATGCAGGTCGATTGGGAAAATCAGGTTGGTAATGGATCTCAAGAGAGTGAGTTTGTTGAATGCTAAAGAAATGGCTTTTCAGAGCAGTTTGCTGTTGAGCCTACCAGGGGATCAGCTATACAGGATTGGAGGCGAGTAGGGAGCTTAAGGAAAAAGAACCCTTAGGAACCAGTGATTACAATATGATTGTGTTCAACTTGAAATTTGATAGGGAGAAAGTAAAGTCTGATGTAGCAGTATTTCAGTGGAGTAAAGGAAATTACAGTGGTATGAGAGAGGAGTTGGCCAAAGTAAATTGGAAGGAGATGCTGGCAGGGATGTCAGTAGAGCAGCAATGGCGTGAGTTTCTGGGAAAATGAAGAAGGTGCAGGACATGTGTATTCCAAAAATGATGAAATACTCAAATAGTAAAATAGTATAACCATGGCTGACAAGGGAAGTCAAAGCTATTGTAAAGGCAAAAGAAAGGGTGTACAACAAAGCAAAAATTAGTGGGAAGGTAGAGGATTGGAAGTGTTTAAAAACCTACAGAGAGCAACTAAAAAAATCATTAGCTGGGAAAAGATGAAATATGAAAGCAAGCTAGCAAGTAACATCAAAGTGGATAGTAAAAGATTTTTCAAGTATGTTAAAAATAAAAGGGAAATGAGAGTGGATATAGGACCACTAGAAAATGAAGCGAGAGGAATAATAACAGGGGACAAGGAGATGGCTGATGAACTAAATGAGTATTTTGCAAACACGAGGAAATTTTGCATCAGTCTTCACTGTGGAAGACAACAGCAGTGTGCCAGATATTCTAGTGTGTGAAGGAAGAGAGGTGGGGTACAACAGAGAAGGTGCTCAAAAAGCCGACAGACCTAAAAGTACATAAGTCACCCGGACCAGATGACCTGCACCCTAGGGTTCTGAAAGAGATACTGGTAGAGATTGTGGAGGCATTAGTAATGATCTTTCAAAAATCATTGGACTCTGACACGGTGACAGAGGACTGGAAAATTGCAAATGTTACTCCACTCTTTAAGAAAGGAGGAAGGCAGCAGAAAGGAAATTATAGACCAGTTAGCCTGACCTCAATGGCTGGGAAGATGTTAGAGTCAATTGTTAATGATGAGGTTGTGGAATACTTGGTGACACAGGACAAGATAAGACAAAGTCAGCATGGTTTCTTTAAGGGAAAATCCTGCCTGATGGACCTGTTGGAATTCTTTGAGGAGATTACAAGTAGGATAGATAATAGGATGCAGAGGATGTTGTATATTTGGACTTTCAGAAAGCATTTGACAAGGTGCCACACATGAGGCTGCTTACCAAGTTAAGAGCCCATGGGTATTGCAGGAAAGTTACTAACATGGTTAGAGCATTGGCAGATTGGTAACAGGCAGCGAGTGGGAATAAAAGGACCCTTATCTGGTTGGCTGCCAGTGACTAGTGGTGTTCCGCAGGGGTTGGTGTCGGGACCGTGTCTTTTTATGCTGTATATCAATGATTTAGATGATGGAATAGATGGCTTTGTTGCCAAGTTTGCAGATGATATGAAGATTGGTGGAGGGGCAGGTAGTGTTGAGGAAACAGGTAGGATCCAGAAGGACTTAGACAGATTAGGAGAATGGGCAAGAAAATGGCAAATGAAATACAATGTTGGAAAATGCACGGTCATGAACTTTGGTAGTAGAAATAAATGTGCTGACTATTTTCTAAACGGGGAGAAAATCCAGGAATCTGAGATGCAGAGGGACTTGGGAGTCCTTGTGCAGAACACCCTGAAGCTTAAATTGCAGATTAAGTCAGTGGTGAGGAAGGCAAAAGCCATGTTAGCATTGATTTCAAGAGGTCGAGAATACAAGGGCAGGGGTGTGATGCTGAGTCTTTATAAGGCACTGGTGAACAGTTTTGAGTGCCTCATCTTAAAAAAGGTATTCTGGTGTTGAAGATGGTCCAGAGGAGGTTCGCAAGGATGATTCCAGGAATGAAAGGGTTATCATATGATGAACGTTTGATGGCTCTGGGTCTGTACTTGTGGGAATTCAGAAAGATGAGGGGGGATCTCATTTAAACCTTTCAAATGTTGAAAGGCCTAGGCAGAGTAGATGTGGGAAGGATGTTTCCCATGGTGGAAGAGTCTAGGGCAAGAGGGTACAGCCTCAGGATAGAGGGGCTCCCTTTTAAAACAGAGATATGGAAAAATTTCTTTAGCCAAAGGGTGGTGAATATGTGGAATTTGTTGCCCCATGCAGCTGTGGAGGCCAGGTTGTTGGGTGTATTTAAGGCAGAGATTGATAGGTTCTTGATTAGACATGGCATCAAAGGTTACGGGGTTCAGGTCAGGAACTGGGGTTGAGGAGGAGATAGAAAAATGGATTGGCCATTATTGAGTGGCAGAGCAGACTTGATGGGCCAGATGGCCTAATTCTGCTCCCATGTCTTATGGTCTTATGTTCTTATTTATACCCTTAATGATTCTGAACACTTCTATCATATCTCCTCTCATTCTATGTCTACTTAGGCTAAAGAGATATAATTCTTTCAGTCTTTCTTCATAGCTCATGCCCTGCATACCTGGAATGAGTATAGTCACCCTACTCTGGACTCTCTCCAATGGCTTCACATCCCTCACACAATATGGAAGCCAAAGCTCTACACAGGTGTGGCCTCACAAGTGCACTATGCAGCTTAAGGAGAACGTCTCTAGACTCAAACTCCACTGAGCACATGATGTAGCCAAACCTTCTATTAGCCTTCCTAATTGCCTCTGTGCTTTGTCTAGTTGTTGACAGTGCTGGCTCTGCCAGGACGCCCAAATCCTCCTCATACAGGGCACTTTCTAATTCAAGAATCCTCCCCCCCCCCCCCCCCCCCCGGTTATTTATGCCTAAGGAACAGGCTATTTGGCCCATAATACTGTTCCAAACCAATTAAATTAGTAATCAAATGGCCAACTGAACTAATCCCTTCTGCCGACACAATGTCCTTATCCTTCCCTTTCCTCACATTCATGTGTCTATCTAAACATCTCTTAAATGCCTCAGATACATCTGCCTCTACCAGCACCCCAGGTAGCACATCCCAGGCATCCACCATTCTCCGTGTAAAAACTTTTGCCCCTCACATCTCCTTTAAAAATGTTATTTGTTTTTAAAAGCTTCCAAATCCGAAAACTTCCCACTAATTTTTGCTGTATTATTTACCCGCTCTTTGGCTCTTATGGTGGCTGTGACTTTTCTTGCAAGTCTTGGTTGTGACTTATTGGCTTTAGAATAGTTATTCCTCTTTGGGAGGTATATATCCTATGCCTCCCATATTGCTTCCATAAATTCCAGCCATTGCTGCTCTGTCGTCATCCCTGCCAGTGTTCTTTTCCAATCAATTGTGACCAGCTCCTCTCTCATACCCCAGTAATTCCCTTTACTCCACTGTAATACCAATACATCTGACTTCAGCTTCTCATTCTCAAATTTCAGGGTGAATTTGATCATATTATGTTCACTTTCCCCTAAGGGTTCTTTCACCTTAAGCTCTCTAATCAATACTGGTTTCACTGCACAACATCCAATCCAGAATAGCTGATCCCCTCCTGGGCTGAACCATGAACTGCTGTAAAGAACCATCTTGTAGGCATTTTAGAAATTACCCCTTTTGGGATCCAGCACCAACCTGATTTCCCAAAATACCTGCGTATTGAAATTCCCCCATGCCTATGGTAACATTGCTGTTATTACATGCCTTTTCTATTTCCCATCAAAATTCATACTCCACTTCATGGTCACTGTTTGGAGGCTTGTATACGACTCTTTTTACCCTTGCAGTTTCTTAACTCTTCATCTTCCAATCCTGTGTCAATTCTTTCTAAAGATTTGATTTCATTTTCTATCAACAGAGCCACCGCACCGCCTCTGCCATAACTTGGAGACGCCCAGAATATCATACCTACCAATCTCTAACTGTGCTTCAAGCTCATCTGCCTTATTCCCGATACTCTGTGCATTCAAATATAACACCTTCACTCCTGTACTCATCACTCTTTTCGATTTTGCACTTCACCTCATCCCCGACTGCAGTTTTGCCCTATAATCTGCTTGTCAATCCTCCCAGTCTCACTACACACTGCATCAACTGACCCATTACTCCAGTGCAAGTTCCACTGCAATCCAGTTTAGAGCATGCAGGCATGGTTAAGTGGCTCGGTTGTTGTTCTATCCAAATATCAGAATGGGGAAAAGATGTGATCTAAGTGAGTTTGACTGTGAACTGACTGTTGATGCCAAGGGGAATGGTTTGAGTATCTCAGGAACTGCTGATCTTGTGGGATTTGCACGAGTCTCTAGAGTTTACAGAGAATGGCACGAAAAACAAAAAAATATCCAGTGAGCAGCAATTCTGTGGGCAAAAAAACCTTGTTAATAAGTGACGTCAGAGGAGAATGGCCAGACTGGTTCAAGCTAACAGGAAGGCAACCAATAGTTCAAATAACCACACATTACAATAGTGTTGTGCATCTCGGAACATACAGAGGATGGGCTACAGCACAGATGACCACTAACACACAGAAGTGTACTCAGTAACCGCTTAATCAGATACCCAATAAAGCGAGCACTGTTTCTCAGTGAAAAATATCTAAATAAAACCACCAGATTTATTTTAATAGATGCATCTTTAAAATATGTGGAACTGTTATGTCTTGGCATTTTATATTGACTAATACAGGTTGAGTATCCCTTGTCCAAAATGCTTGGGGCTGGAAGTGTTTTGGATTTTTGGATTATTTTGGATTTTGGAATATATAATGGATAGTTTGGGATTGCCTTCATTCCCGACTCTGAATTTATGTTCTACCACTCAGCAGTGTTTGTCTTACACTTGTTCAGCCCAGATCAGTGCACAGCAGTAAAAAATATTACCTACCATTAATGTAATGAAATATAGCATGTGCAGGGTAACAAAAGCAGCCCAACGGCATCGGGAGAATACCTGAATCAGCTGTTGAACAACAATCAACAGCAGGCTTTCAATCTCTACCTACGATGCCATGTTTTGATTAAAAGGTAACGGTGTTTGTATTTTACGATTTTTAGGATTTATGTAAGGTATAAAAACAATCAGCATTTGTGAATGTTCTGGTGCCAAATTTTCATCTTCGTGAACTATCAGCAGACACTATCTTTCAAAGTTTAATGCCATGCCTTTTTTTAAATTTCTGCAGCCAGCCTGCCGAATATTCACAATTAGCTTTAAATTTTCAATTTGCTGTGATAGATCTTTGCTTGTTTCGTGTTTGCTATTTTTCATTAACTTCTGTTCACTACATATGTGAGGTCACTTCTCAGAAGTGTCCATGGTGAGCAGAGACCTGCGCTTCACAGCACCTTGCGGAATTTGACATTTGTGATGACATGTGAGCAATTGAGAGGATTTAGGATTTTGGAATTATGGATAAGGGGCACTTAACCTGGACACAATATGGTCCATGTGAACTGTAGATCTGTGGTGGGCTCAGATTTTTCTTATTCCTAACTATGTTATGTCCTTTGTGGAACACAGGCTATGAAAGTGACTCCCTGCAGTTTACCCGTCATAATAGATATCCTCTGTATAATTTATCAAAGGTCAAAGACCAAAGTGAAATTTATTATCAGCGTACATACGTGTCACCCGACGCAGCCCTGAGATGCATTTTCCTGCAACATACTCAGCAAATTTATAGGATAGTAACTGGATCAATGAAAGAGCGAGAGCATAGAAGACAACAAACTGTTGAAATACAAATATAAATAAATAGCAATAAATAACGAGAGCATGAAGCAACAAGATACAGTGTCCTTAAAGTGAGATCATTGGTTGTGGGAACATCTCAGTATATGAGTGTCATTATCCTCGTTTGTTCAAGAATCTACCGGTTGAGGGGTAGTAACTGTTCTTGAACCAGGTTGTGGTTAGTCCTGAGGCTCTTGTACCTACTGCCTGTTGGCAGCAGCAATGAAAAAAGAGCATGGCCTGGGTGGTGAGGATCTTTGATGATGGATGCTGCTTTCCTACAGCAACATTTCATGTAGGTGTGCTCAATGGTTGGGAGGGCTTTACCCGTAATGTACTGGGCCGAATCCACAACCTTCTGTAGGATTTTCCATTCAAAGGCATTGGTGTTCCCATTCCAGGCTGTGGTACAGTCAGTCAATATACTCTCCACCACATACCTATAGAAGTTTGCTAGGATTTTGATGTCATGCCGAATCTCCCAGCCTTCACAGTAAATAGAAATGCTGTCGTGATTTCTTTGCAATTACATTTATATGATGGGTCCAGGACAGGTCCTCTGAGGTAGTTACTGACACGCTCCACCTCTGATCCTCCAATCAGGTCTGGCCGTTCCAGGGTTGTGTGAAGAGCCAATGAGATGGCGTCTGCTGTAGACCGGTTGCTCCAGTAGGCAAACTGCAGACAGGAGCTGATATGTTTCAACATCAGCTTCTCCAAACGCTTCATCACTGTGGATATAAGTGCCACTGGGCCATAGTCATTTAGACAGGTTATCACACTCTGCTTGGGCACCGGTGTGAGTGAAGCAGGTGGGTCCTGCACACCGCTGAAGTGAGAGTGAAAGATATCAGCGAACACACAAGTCAGCACAGGTCTTTAGAACGCGGCCGGGTACCCCGTCCGAATGGGGTGCTTTCCTTGGATTCACTCTCTTGAAGGTAGCTTCAGATACTGAGAGCAAAGAAGCATCAGGAGATGTTGGGGTGTGCGATTGTTCCACAATGTTCTGGTGGTCAAAGCAAGCACAGAAGGCACTGAGCTCATCTGGAATGCCACTTAATTTAACTTTGTAGGAGGTTTCATTAACAGGATGCATCAGTTTACATATAACAGAAGGGACAGATTTAAATCCAGTGAATTCTGGGACAAATGGAGTTTATTTAATAACAGACCTTTTAGTAAATATTTCGGGATCAGTTATTTTTAGAAGCCAATCAATCACCTTAAAAAATAACGAAATCACTCCTACATATGCTGGAACATGAAATGAGTAATCGCTCACCGTTAGACTGGTGGAGACAAGACAATTCCACAGCAGACAGTCTGACGATAGCATGCCTCCTACCGTCATTATAAAGATCAGCGTTGTTGGACTGTCTCATGGGAAACAAAATTTAGTTACGAGATATCTGATTTGTTTCTTTGTACCATTTATCATTTCACCTGGTTTGTTGCATGGAAGACAGTCTGCTATTAAGTAAACTCCACTTGCCTTTGCCAAAGATACAAACTCTTAATTTAATGAATGTTATTTAGCGATACAGCTCGGAACAGGCCTTCTGGCCCGACAAGCCAGGCCGCCCCAGCAACCCACCTATTTAACCCTAGTCTAATCACAGGACAACTTACAACGACCGATTAACCTGCTAACTGGTTCGTCTTCAGAATGTGGGAGGAAACTGGAGCACCTGAGGGAAAGCAACTCGCCCCCTGCAAGGACATACAAACTTCTTACAGAGAACGCCAGAGCTGAACTCCAGATCCCAATGCCCCGAGCTGTAACAGTGTCGCGCTAACTGCTATGCTCCACTTGAAACCTTTTCCTTCACCTTTCGTCAAACAAATCATAATAAGCAATGTTGTAAGAAAGATTACAAATACCGAGAGTAAGATAGTTTTCAGTTCTAGAGGGGACCATTGAGATGCCTTGTCACGATGGACTTGGTGAGCTGAAGGATCTATTTGTATCTCTGCCCCTGTGCTTCACTTCAGTACACACAGTGACTCATACACCTGCTCATTAATGCAAATATCTCATCAGCCAATCATGTCACGTGGCAGCAACTCAATGCATAAAACATGCAAACATGATCAAGAGGTTCAGATGTTGTTCAGAGCAAACATCAGAATGGGGAAGAAACTTCAGTCGCTTGGCATTCAAGACGGGGTAGTAAATTAGCTTTGTGGGAGAACCAGAGAGTGGTAGTAAAGGGTCGCCTCTCTGACTGGAGTCTGGGGGTCTGTGACTCATAGAGTGCCACACAGTGCTGGGTCCTTTGTTGTTTGTCATCTATATCAATGATCTCGATGATAATATGGTCAACTGGATCAGCAAGGTTTTGGATGACAGCAGGACTGGGGTGGGTGGTAGACAGTGAGGAAGGATGTCATTGTTTGCAGAGGGATCTGCATCAGCTGGAAAAATGGACAGAAAAATGGCACTAAACTGTGACTCCTTTGCTTGTATCTTCGGAAACAGCTCAATTTCAATGTCTGATATCTCTTTTTTCCCTTTTCAAGGTTCTTTTGAAGACCTTGACCTGGAGTTACTCTCTGATTTCGATTCTTCGCGGGAATGGGACCCACTCTCAGGGCCTCACTACCAGCTACTTTTTGATATCCCAAGGAAAACGAGCGTGCCTTCAGGGTTCCGGATTTTCATGGCTCTAGGGACGGGCTGATTCTAGGCCGGAGCCCCTGACTGAAGCGTTGCGGGAGAACACAGAACCTCGAGAGCAGCGGGTTAGCTGCCGTGATTTGTGTGTCTGAAGAGCTGCGCCTTTCTGGAGCTGACCTTCTGGGCACAGAGCTCGGGAAAAGCAAAGCAACAGACTTTTAACATCATAAATCAATGAGTTGTTTGTTATGTCTCCCCTCTCGCTGTGAAATGGGAATACCTCTTTCTCCCTTATTAGAGAGAGAAAGAGAGAGAGAGCCTGTCATATGTCACATTATTTGTTGAATGAGCAGTCTTTGGGGTACTGCAAGTCTGTGTTTTCATTGATGCTTTGCTGCACGCTTGGGTGCTCGGTGAGGGGTGCTGATGCTTTTGGGAGGGTAAGGGATTAGCTGGGGGGTACTTTGGGATTCTAATATTTAACGGTCATTCATTCTTTGGGGCTCTCCCCTGTTTTCGTGGCTGTTTTCAAAGAGAAAGAATTTCAGGATACTTATTCTCTGACATTAAATGTAACTATTGACCTATTGAAAATGGCAGATGGAATTTTGAAATGAAGACAAGTGCAAGGTTTTGCACTTTGGTAGGACCAACCAGGGTAGGTCTTACACAGTGAATGGTAGAGCACTGAGGAGTGTGGTGGAACAAAGGGATAATCGGTGTCACAGGTGGATAGGGTCGTAAAGAAAGCTTTTGGTATATTGGCCATAAATCAATGTATTGAATTCAGGAAGTGGGATTTTATGTTGTAGTTGCATAAGACGTTGGCGAGGCCTAATTTGGAGTATTGGTCATCTACCTACAGGGAAGATGTAAACAAGGTGCAGAAGTTTGGATAGCCACATCAATAGCAGGGGCATGGAGGGTTCTGGTCCTGGTGCAGGTTGATGGGATTAGGCAGTTTAAATTGTTGCAGCAAGGACTAGATGGGCCGAAGAGAGTTTCTGTACCGTACTTCTTTTTGGCCCTATGACACTATGACTGCTTTCCCTTCAACAGCAGAGGCTGAGGGGGAGATCTGATAGAGCTTTATAAGATAATTTGAGGCATAGGTAGAGTAGACATCTGGAATCCTTCTTCCCAGGGTTGAAATGTGCAATGCTGGAGGGATACATGTAAATGAGGAGGAGGAAGTTCAAAGGCGATGTGCATGTCTGGAACATGCTGAGCAAAATAGGCTGCAACCAATTCAAATGTCTCCACAGTATATCTGTAGATATTTGCAAGTCTCTGGTGACCTCAGACTCCTAATGAAATGTAGCCATTGTCAAGCTTTCTTTGTAACTGCATCGCTATGCTGGGCCAAGGATAGTTCCTCAGAGATGTTGGCACCCAGGAACTCGATAATTAAATTTCACACAGGTTAATGGCTGCTCGACTGAAATGTCATATGGAGGCAGACCAAAGGAAAAATGCCTTTTTCTGCAGGGTAAAGAAGCCATTACACTCCACAGGAATTCTCCCTTCCTGGGCATTTCCCTATTTAATCTCACCTCCTCACATCCCTCAATTTACCAAGAGCAGTCCCTAGAAAAATGTGCATGTCCAGTGAGTCCTGTTAGATAGATAGATAGATAGATAGATAGATAGATAGATAGATAGATAGATACTTTATTCATCCCCATGGGGAAATTCAACTTTTTTTCCAATGTCCCATACACTTGTTGTAGCAAAACTAATTACATACAATACTTAACTCAGTAAAAAATATGATATGCATCTAGATCACTATCTCAAAAAGCATTAATAATAGCTTTTAAAAAGTTCTTAAGTCCTGGCGGTTGAATTGTAAAGCCTAATGGCATTGGGGAGTATTGACCTCTTCATCCTGTCTGAGGAGCATTGCATCGATAGTAACCTGTCGCTGAAACTGCTTCTCTGTCTCTGGATGGTGCTATGTAGAGGATGTATGTAAGATGGAATAACAGAAGAATTACCAATTTAAGTTCAAGTTCAAGGTTAATTGTTATTCAACCATACATGAATACCCACGAATACAGTCAAATGAAACAGTGGTACTCCAGGATCAAGGTGCAAAACACAGAAACAAGTCACACACAGCACAAAACACACTTACCACACATAAGACAGCTGTAAAATACAGTCACACAAAAACATATCATCCAAGTCCCTGAGTCCATGAATGTTGCAGTGGTCTGCATTCGAACACAATACTTTTCAACCATAAAACTATAAGATATAGGAGCAGAATCAGGCCATTTGGCCCAACAAGTCTGCTCCACCATTTCATCGTGGCTGATCTATTATTCCTCTCAGCCCCAGTATCCTGCCTTCTTCCCATATCCCTTCATGCACTGACCAATCAAGAACCTTTGCCTTAAATATTTATAAAGACCTGGCCTACACAGCTGCCTGTGGCAAAGAATTCCATAGATTCACCACTCTCTAACTGAAGAAATTCCTCCTTATCTCCATTCTAAAATGATGCCCCTCTATTCTGAGGCTGTGTCCTCTGGTCCTAGACTCTCCCACCATAGGAAACATCCTCTCCACATCCACTCTATCAAGACCTTTCACCATTTGATAGATTTCAATTAGATCACCCTTCATTCTTCTAAATTGTAATGAATACCGGCCCAAAGCCATCAAATGCTCTTCATATGACAAGCTATTCAATCCTGGAATCGTTTTTGTGAACCTTCTTTGAACTATCTCCAGTGTCAGCACATCCTTTCGCAGATAAGGTGCCCAAAACAGCTCTCAGTAGTCCAATTGAGGCCTCACCGTCTTGTCTTCGAGCTGGAGCGAACATTGGAGAGCAGCAGTGACTTTAGCATGTATGCCGTGCCACTCTCTTCCTGGCACTCCGATGCCTCCATGCGGGCAGCCCGAACAGGCAACACTTCAGCTGAGGCCTAGTCTTCACCACAACCGTGGCAATGCAGCTTTTCCGCCATCCACCCATGTTGTTCGCCAACAAATCAGTGAATCAGACTTGCAGCGTTCCACATTAATAATGTCCACCAGGTTCCTGCATCACAAGACAAGCGACCGAGACAATCAGTCACTGTTAGACCGCACACGTCCTTTCACACTGACTCTGTCTCTCTGCCGCAGGCAGCAACACAGCCAACAACAAGTCTTTCAGTTTCTCCACCAACGAGCAACTCACTGATGGGGTAGACACACTCTACTTCAAGTTCTGATCGTAAAAAAAATTTTTTAAAAGACAATAACATTTTTGGTTGGCCTGTAGAAGCTGCTGCATTCAAACATGCCACCATCTTGCCAGAAATGAAGTCCTCAGATGATTTACAAAATAAATATTTCCTGACAGGTACTGAAGTCTCGGCAGCATCTCAGAATGTCTCTTGATATGCTTTGGGAACTTATTTTACATTCCTCCTTCCCCTCCCGCACCTTCCCATTCTGGCTTCCTCCACCCCGCACCCCACACATTCCTTTACAGTCTCAGTCCGAAACGTTGACTCTTTCCATCGGGACTGCCTGAGCTGCTGAGATCCCCCAGCATTTTGTGTGTGTGTGTTACTCTGGATGAGAGTTATATTTACGTTTAGAGCTGTTTTGCCTTTCCTTTATTGTTATTGAGTTGAATTCCTGAAGCTTCTTCCTCAATAATACTGCTTTGCTATTGATTACTTGGTGGGTGGTGGGCACCCAGGGGGGAGTGGAAGGGGGAGGTTGATGCTTTGCTACTGCTTGTGCAGGGGGGAGGGGAGCTGGCTTTGGGGTTCCAATGATTTTCTGTCAATCGTTCTTTGGGGTTTCCTTCTGTTTTGTGGATGTCTGAGAAGAGTAAGGATCTCCGGTTGTATGCTATATATATTCTCTGATATTAAATGGAACCATTGAAACTATAGAATTCCCAAGGTTACTACTTTCTACAGGCTAGGTAAGGATGGACAACAACTGCCAGCGTTCTGACTGTTGTTCCTCTCCCTGGATGGAGACGGGACCTGCTGAGTTCCTTCCGCACATACGTAACACATGCAGACACAAAATATAATTTTAGCACAAGTTCCTGAGTGCCAGGGCCTGAAGATCGGGGCATGGGATGTTGTCCTGGAGCCACGTTTCTGCAACAAGTTCATAACAGTTTGTGCTAGTTCGGCAGGTGAGGGCAAATCAGCTGAGGGCAAATCAAATGAGCTTATCTCATATCTAGGCTGTCCAGCTTGTCTTCCAGGGAGGGAACTTCTGGGAGCAGCACCTTTGGGTGCTAGCGCCCCACCCAGCATGGATTCCAGTGTGCCTGCCCCTCCTCAGCTTTCTTCCTCACTGCCTCCAGCATCTCCTTCCTTTAACAGGCAAATCCACGTCACGAGGGCCAGATCCTGACAACAAATGAGTCCATGCTGCTCCCCTGCCATTGGTCGGGGTAGGACCGGGTATCAGGCATTAACTTGTAGACATTAGCAACTAGTCTTTACACAATTAGTGCTTAATTAGGCCTTGATGTTGGGCAACAGTTTGATTTTACAGAGGCAGTAGAGAGGTAGATCTGGATGTCAACAAGCACATTTGAAACCAACACTGTTTCTTCAGATCAGATGCCAGGGAAATATTGCAAATGGAAGTAAGCCAAGGGTGGGCCCCTAGAGAATAACGGAAGTCCCAGTGGATAAAACAATGCAGGAGATTCTCTGGCTACTACTAGATAAGAGTGAAACTAAATAAAGACAGGCCCAAAAAGTTGGATATGTATGGACAGCTGTTTAAAGAAGGATGGTGTTTAAAACTGTATTGAAATTTAGTGTGAACAAGAGGAAGCTGGAGAGACAGATGTTGAAATAAATGCTGGTACATGATCGGTAGGAAGGGTTGAAGGGTGGGGTAAGATTAGACAGATGGAACTGGGTAGAGGGAAGGGATGGGCAGTGAAGAGAGAGGATAGAGGCAGCATCTGGCATGGGGATGGGTAGAGTCATAGAAATGTACAGCACAGAAACATCCATTCAGCCCATCTAGTCTGTGCTGGTCCATTTAATCTGCCAAGTCCCATCCACCTGCACACAGGCCATAGCCATCCATGTACATATCCAAACTTCTCAAAGGTGGAAGCAGATAAGGGAGGAGTGAAGGATGGGGAAGATTGTCTGTTTAGATACAGTATAGAACAGGCCTATCCAGGCAGATAGAACGGTCGTGGGGAGTACGTACAAACTCCTCGCAGGCAGCAGCGGGAATTGAACTCAGGTTGCTGGTACTGTGAAGTGTTGCTCTAACCACTACCCCCAGGCAGATAGAACTGGGTGTGGTTGTGGGGTGGTTAGGCAGTGAAGAGAGAGTGTAGAGGCACAGGCTGGCATGGGCTGGGTTGTGCCGGATAAGGAAGCAATGATGGGAAGACGGTGCCAGGTAGGGAAGGGGGAAGGGAGAGCGAAATTGAACCAAGGGAAGAGAAAATCAGGTCTTTGGCAGATAGAAACAGGGAGAGAGAGTAACATCTTATAGTCAGGGGAAGGAATGGCAAAGTCAATGAAAGGAGAGAGAATTAGGATGGGCCTGATGGAATGGGAAAGGAAAACGATCAGTGCACCTTATCTCCTGAGTCCACTTTCCTCAGGTTCTCCATCTTTACCCCGAGCTGTTCTCAAGGTGAGGCTTTCCTGCCTCTGCAAATCTGCCTTTTCCTACGCCATCGTCGATGGAGTCCTCGGATACCATCCCCACCCACATGCTCACTCTCACTCAGAATCAGAATCAGGTTTAATATCACCAGCATTTGTCATAAAATATGTTGTTTTGAGGCAACAATACAATACAATACTGTATTTAATTTAAATTAAGTAGTGCAGAAAAAAAGAGCAAATACAAAATAGTGAGGTAGTTTTCCTGAGTTTATTGTCCATTCCGGAGCCTGATGGTGTAGGTGAAGCTTCTCCAATCGTGCTGGAGCCCATGATGGAGCTGAATGAGTTTGCAACTTTCTGCAGATATTTCTCATCCTGTGCACTAGCCCTTCCGTACCAGATGTGATGCAACCAGTTAGAATATAGTACATCTGTAAAAATGTACTAGTCTTTGGTGTTATACCAAGTCTCCTCAAATTCTTAATGAATACAGCTACTCCCGGGCCTCTCTTGTAATTGCATCAATATGTTGGGCCCAGGAAAGATCTCCAAAGATGTTGCCATGCAGGAAATTGAATCTGCTCACCTTTTTCACTGCAGGTTCCTCGGTAAGGACTGGTGTGTGTTCCCTCACCTTTCCCACCCATCCCAGAGAGAACAGATATGGGATTCCCTCGGTTCCCACCATCCTCTGTGTCCAGTGCATCATCCATTGCTGTTTCCATAATATATGCTAATTGACTGAGCTTATCCAGAATTCAATTTTGTGCAGGAAATTTTATGATGCCCTTGAAAAGCTATTATATTCCCCTCCTGCATAATCCATTTATGTTCTGTTTCTTTTCAAACTATTGGGGAAAAATGTTTTTTTGCCATCAGCTACAACTGTCACTCAAAAAGGAAACCATTATTACATCTCAGGAGAATTCTGTACAAATGCTTGAAGAGAGATCTCAATTAGTGGCTGAATGCTATGAGTTTAGAGAAATACTGAAATAACTCCCCCGAGACTCACATACACAGCCGCTGCAGTGAAGATTTATGAGATATGGTTTCTATCTATCTTCCAGTGGTGACATCCAGTCTGCACCTGGTTTAACATTCTGCATCAGAAATAAATCAAGCAAACTTATGTCAAATAAAGTAAAAGAATATTGTGAATATTCATCAGGCTCAGAGTGTGTAATGGAGGGAACATCTCAAATTCTTTCGACAGAACTAGAAAAGTTTAGCGATGTGCATCAAAAGAGGAATTCCATGGAGAAGATTGTTGATTAGGAATCTTTACCTCCTAAATACTTTCCATGAAAACAGTCCAACAACTGTGTCTCTGATTATAACTAATAGCTCAATTGCACTTTGCCATTTAATCCCTCAGTTTAGACCATAAGACTTGGGAGCAGAAATAGGCTATTTGGCCCATCAAGTCTGTTTCTTCTTTCCATCACGGCTGATTTAAGAACATAGAACTGCACAGGAACAGGCCATTCAGCCCGCAATGCTATGCCAAACCAACTAAAAAGCAAATGAAAAACACCCAAACATCTTCAACCCTCCCACCTACACCATGTCCATATCCCTCCATCTTCCTTACATCCATGTGCCTATCCAAGCATCTCTTAAAAGCCTCTAATGTATTTGCCTCTAGCACCATACCAGGCAGCACATTCCAGGCATCCACCACTCTCTGAGAAAAAACATAACCTTCACATCCCCTTTGAACCTACCCCCTCTTACCTTCAATGAATATCCTCTGGTATTAGACATTTCAACTCTGGGAAACAAATACTCTTGACCCGCTCTATCTGTGCCTCTCATAATCTTGTAAACCTCTATCAGATCGCCCATCAGCCTCCGCTGTTCCAGAGAAAACAACCCAAGTTTACCCAGCTTCTCGATATAGCACATGCCCTCTAAACCAGGCAGCATCCTGGTAAACCTCTTCTGCACCCTCTCCAAAGCCTCAACACCTTTTCTACAGTGAGGCGACTAGAACTGTGTGCAATACTCCAGGTGTGGCCTAACCAGAATTTTATAAAGTTGCAACATAAGCTCCTGACTTTTGAACTCAATGCCTTGACTAATTTATTATCCCTCCTAACCCCATTTCTTGCCTTCTCCCCATAACTTTTAACGCTCTAACTAATCAAGAATCTGTCAACCTTTCCTTTAAATATACTTGGTCTTCAAGTTTATCTCTCACACTAAAGTAACTGTAAAGTAGAAGAAATACAAAGTGACGATAGACCGCAAATCAAATCCATCCTGACAGTTGCTCCCTTTCACTTTCTTCTAATGCCACTGTATTCTTTAAGAGAAACATCAGAAAAGATACAGGCAATGTAGTCAATTACCCAGAACTAGGTCAACAAGCAGGAATTAGTGTAATGGACAAGTGTACCGAGTATCCAAGGGGGGAATGGGGGGACAGCCTTGTATGCATCAGGGGTGATTGTATCAATCAGGTCTAATGTGTTCTCACTTCTGGTAGCAAAGTCAACATGCTGATAAAATTTAGGAAGGGCTGATTTCAAGTTACCGGTAGTTTGGTTGAGTTCAACAATAATGAAGCCAGTTCACTGATGGTGCCCCAGAACTTGCACAGTCCTTCACACACTAGCACAGGGGCGAGATACACAGTCACAATTACAATGGCAGTCAACAACCTCAGTGAATAGAAGAGGGGCACTTCACTGTTAAAAACTCTTCCAGAGTTGAACAGCGGGTGGTCGCTATTGAAGTGTTCACACACCATTTCTTACTAACTAGATACACACTCCTCCTCCTCACTCCTCACTCCCCCTCCATGGGTCTTACCAGAGGCTGCTGTAGCCGATGGCAGAGGGGAAAAGCTGTTCCTAAGATGTTGAGTGTGGATCTTCATGTTCCTCTATCTCCTCCCTAACTGTAGTGGGGAGACGGTGGAATGTTCTGGATGCTGAGGGTCTTTAGTGCTGGTCAAGGGTTGCATGCGGAAGGGTTGTTAAGCAATGTGGGAGATGTTGGAGGCCATTGGTTAGGAGCTGCTGGGGGGAGGTGTGGCTGGCTAGCATTAGGCACCAGCGGACCCATGGTCAGTAGATCTGTGGTTGGAAAGGTAGTATTGCTTTCCGTTTCAGTTTAGGTCAGAGCAGTGAGTATGAGCTTGAGAGGCTGTAAGCTCTGAAGACATGAGTCATACTAGCACCAAGCTGAGATGAATTCTCACTGCCAGATTGGGGCCTACTCAGACAGGAGGCTCTAAGCAATGCTGAAGTAGGCTTCAAATATTCTTGAGAGGCCTGAACCCTGCATGGAGGGTCCTGATGAAGGGTCTCAGCTCGGTCTTCACTGCTTATTCCTTTCCATAGATCTGCCTGACCTGCTAAGTTCCTCCATCATTTTGTGTGTTGTTCTGGATTTCCAGCCTCTCTTGTGTTTATAACCCTGCATAGATGCTGGTACAGGAAGGAGAGTCCAGGCATTAGTGTCACGTTGTCGTCCCCGTGTAGCCAGTCTCCTCAGTGTGTTACCGCACATAACTAAGGACCCATGAGGAAAATTGCTGATCTTGTCCAATTCACATTATCCCTGATCTTTATCATATTTTGGTTTCCATTGATAATAAATCAACTAGCAAACAAACATGTTGTTTCACAATATTGAATTTACAGGGAGGTGTTCAAAACAGTTTTCCTTATGTTTTTTTTATAAGATATTAAAGAGCAAATAATCAATCAAATAAAGCTGTGTAAGTTAAAGAGTTTCTTTTGCAAAGAGTTGAAATGAAATCCGGAAAGGCATCACTGATTTAATAAGCCACTTATCAAAATGATTGAACTGTTTTATTTGATCTTTGTGACAACCATCTGTTTGGAAATGTTTGTGCTTCATTCCAACACTGAACATAACAGATTTGTGATCCTACTGTTTTGAACAAAAGCTTAAATATGTAAATGCATCATAATATTTTCTTCAGGAATATTCTGAGCTATTTTCTGGGAGACGGTGCAGTGACATTAGTCTATCATAAACACTAGACTCCCCAGCATCGAGAACACATTCAAAAGGTAACGCTTTAAAAAGGCAGCATTCATCATAGACCATAAGATATAGGAGCAGAATTAGGCCATTTGGCCCATTGAGTCCGCACTACCATTTCATCATTGCTAATCTAATCTCCTGCCTTCTCCCTGTATCCCTTCATGCCCCAACCAATCAAGAATCTATAACCTCTGCCTTAAATATACGTAAAGACTTGGCCTCCACATCTGCCTGTGGCAAAGAATTCCACAGATTCACCACTCTCTGGGTAAAGAAATTCTGCCTCATCTCCCTCTACTCTGAGGCTGTGTCCTCTGGTCATCATAGGAAGCATCCTCTCCACATCCACTCTGACAAGGCCTTTCACCATTCGATAGGTTTCAATGAGGTCACCCCTCATTCTTCCGAGTTCCAGAGAACACAGGCTGAGTGCTATCAAACGCTCTTCACATGACAAGCCATTCAGTGTTGGAATCATTTACGTGAATCTTCTTTGAACCCTCTCCTGTTTCAGCACATCCTTTCTCAGATAAGGGGCCCAGAACTGCACACAATACTCCAACTGAGGCCTCACCAGTGATTTATAAAGTCTCAGCATTATATCCTTGCTTTCATATTCTAGTTCTCTTGAAATGAAAACTATATTGCATTTACCTTCCTCACCACAGACTCAACCTGCAAATTAACCTTTAGGGAATCCTGCACAAAGACTCCTAAGTCCCTTTGCACCTCAGTTTTTTATACTTTCTTTCCACTTAGAAAATAGTCAACCCTTTCATTTCTTCTACCAAGGTGCATGACCATACATTTCCCAAAACTGTATTCCATCTGCCATTTCTTTGCCTATTCTCCTAATCTGTTTAAGATCTCTGTAGCTTCCCTACTTTTTCAAAGCTACCTACCACTGCACCGATCTTCATATTGTTATGATGGTAAATCATTACCATCATTTACCAGCATTGCAACAAAGCCATCAATTCCATCATCCAAATCATTGACACATAATGTAAAAGATTCAGCCCAACACAGACCACTGTGGACCACCACTAGTCACTGGCAGGCTGCCAGGAAAGGTTCCCTTTATTCCCACTCTTTGCCTCCTGACAATCATCTACTGCTTTATCCATGCTAAAGTCTTTTCTTTAATACCATTGGCTGGTAACTTATTAAGCAGACTCATGTGTGGCATCTTGTCAAATGCCTTCTGAAAATCTAAGTACACAACATCAACCAATTCTCCTTTGTCTATTTTGCTTGTTATTTCTTCAAAGAATTTCATCAGATTTGTCCCTCAAGATTTTCCCTTGAGGAAGCCATGCTGACTAAGGTTTATTTTATCATGTGCCTCCAAGTACACCGAGACCTCGTCCTTAATAATAGACTACAACATGTTCTCAACCACTGAGGTCATCTAACTGGCCTATAGTTTCCTTTATTCTGCCTCTCTTCCTTCTTGAAGAGTGAAGTGACATTTGCAATTTTCCATTCTTCTGGAACCATTCCGGTATCTAGTGATTCTTGAAAGATCATTACTAATGCATCCATGATCTCTTGAGTCTCCTCTTTCAGAACTCTGGTGTGTAAACCATCTGGCCCAGTTGACTCATCTAGCTTCAGACCTTTCAGTTCTTATTTGTAGTTATGGTGCCCAACGGCGACTCCTTTGCTTGCATCTTTGAAAACAGTCCTATTTCCATCTTTAATATATCTATTTTTCCCTTTCAGTGTTCTTTTGAAGACCCTGACCTGGAGTTACATGCTGACTACGGTTCTTTGAGGGAATGGAACCCGCTCTCAGGGTTCCACAATCAGCCGCTACTTGGCATTCCAAAGTCTCGGCCTAATATCTCAGCATAGTTTCAGAAGCCTAGGATCTTGAGTAACTGGAGATGGGTAAATCAAGAGTCGGTGTTGCCACAGGAGATCTGTGTGTCGTTGGGGGGAGTCGGAACATCTGCTGTGTGCCTGGGGACCCAGGATTCTTGCAATCTCCAGGCACAGAGCTCAGAAGAAGCCACGTAATGGACTTTTACCATCATAAACCAGCGAGTTGTTTGTTATGTCTCCCCACTTACTGGAAAATGGAATGGAATCACCTCTTATTAAGAGAGAGAGAGCCTGCAGCATGTCGAATTATCGGGTGAACAGTGTAGTCTTTGGGGTAACTGCAAGTCTGTGTCTTTGCTATTGCTTTGCTCACGCTTAAGTGCTGGTAGCGGGGGCACTTTATTTTTGCCAGTGGGGGGAGGGGGATTGTTGTTTGCTGCCGCTTACGTGCAGGAGGGGGGAGCTGGGGGGTGCTTTGGGGTTCTAACATTTAACAGTCGCTCTGTTTTTGGGGATGGTTGTGAAGAAGAAGCATTGTAGGATGTATATTGTATACATTTCTCTGACATTAAATGAACCTTTGAACCTTCTCTCTAATAATGGTAACTTCACACACTTCATGAGACCAGGAACTTCCACCACACTGTTAGTGTCTTCCACAGTGAAGACTGATATAAAATACTTACTCAGTTCATTTGCCAGTTTCTTGTCCCCATTACTCCCTCTTCAGCATCGATTTCCAGCAGTCCGATATTCACTCTCGTCTCTCTTTTATACTTCATGTATCTGAAAAAATATTTAGTACTGTATCCTCTTTTTAATATTATTGGCTAGGCTACTTTCTTATTCCACCTTTACATTCTGAATGATTTTTAGTTGCTTTCTGTTGGTTTTTAAAAGTTTCCCAATCCTGTAACATCCCACTAATCTCTGCTCTGTTATATGCCGTCTCTGTGGATTATCTGTTGACTTTGACTTCTCTTGTTCATCACAGTTGTGTCAGTTTTCCCTTAGAATACTTCTTCCTCTTTGGGATGTATATATCCTGTCCTTTCCTGTCCTGTCCAGAAATTCCAGACATCGCAGCTTTACCGTCATCCCTGCCAGTGTTCTTTTCCAATCAATTCTGACCAACTCCTCTCTCATGCATCTGTAATTCCCTTTACTGTGCTGTAATACTGATACATCTTCATTCAAATGAAATGATACATCTGACTTTAGCTTCTCCTTCTCGAATTTCAGGGTAAATTCGATTACTCCCCCTTATGGTCCTTTTACCTTAAACCAGGCGTGTCAAACTCATTTTAGGTCACAGGCCGGATTGAGCAAAATGCAGCTTCATGCGGGCCGGATCAGTCGGACGCGTGCGAACGCAGCTTTCGTTGCCTCCATTTTTTCAGCCTGCTCTCATGTGTCTCAGTCTCTGCTATAACTACAAAGTGTTTCACTTTACAAATTCCGTTTCTTATGAAGAAGACTGCCGAATAAACACTAAAAACCCTGAAAACCTGGTACCTGAATAAACTCAGCATTAGCCATATCATACGCCATAGGCGCTTCGATTACTGGGGCCAGCTTTAATAGTAATTAGATATTATCTCGCGGGCCAAAGATAATTCTACCGCGGGCCGGATTTGGCCCGCGGGTCTTGAGTTTGACATATATGCCTTAAACTCTCTAATCAGTTCTGGTTCATTGCATGATACCCAGTGCAGAATAGTTGATAGTCTAGTGGGCTCAACCACATGCTGCTCTAAAAAGCCATCTCGTAGGCACTCTAGAAAACCTCCCTCCTGTAACACAGTACCATCCCATCCTGATTTCCCCAATCTACCTGCATACCACGACTATTGTAACATTGCCCTTTTCGCATGCATTTTCTATCTCCCATTGTAATTTGTAGACCACATCCTTACTACTGTTTGGGGTCGGTATACAACTCCCATCAGGGTATTTTTACCCTTGCAGTTCCTTAGCTCAATCCACAATGATTCAACACTTTCTGACCCTATGTCACCTCTCTCTAAAGATATAATTTCATTTTTTCCCAGCAGAGCAACACCGCCTCCTCTGCCTCCTTACCTGTCCTTTCGATACACTGTGTATCCTTGGACATTAAGCTCCCAGCTATAATCTTCGTTCAGCCATGATTCCGTGATGCCTACAACGTCACACCTGCCAATCTGCAACTGTGCTGCAAGTCCATCTACTTTATTCCATATGCTGCACACATCCAGATACAACACCTTCAGTCCAGAATTTCTCCTTTTTGATTTTGTCCAGCTTTTATGTTGCAATCCTCCTGTTGACTTCGATTTTGCCCTATCAACAGCCTCTCCTCACTACACATTGCCTCTCTTTGTAAACCAGCTACCTCGTCTTCAGCACTATCATCTGCCTTCCCTACAACACTTCTTGCATTGAAATATATGCAGATCTGGACACTAGTCACACCAGGCTCAACCTTTTGATTCCTAACTTTGTCTGAGATCTTACCAACATCTGCCTCCACAGCCTTTCCGCTAACTGTTCTGGCACTCTGATTCCCAACTTCCTGCAACTCTAGTTTAAACCACTCTGTGCAACATTAACAAACTTTCCCAGGGGGATATTAGTCCTCTCTCCAGTTCAGGTGCAAACTATCACTTCTGTACAGGTCTCACCTTCCCTGGAAGAGAGCCCAATGATCCAAAACTCTTATGCCCTCCCTCCTACACCAACCCCTTAGCCATGTATTAAACTGTATTATCTTCCTACTTCTAGCCTCACTAGCACTTGGCACAGGTAGCAGTCTCGTGATCACAACCCTGGAGGTTCTGCCCTTTAACTTAACACCTAACTCCCTGAACCCCCTACGCAGAATCTCATCACTCGCCCTACACCCATGTCATTGGTACCTGCATGGACCACAACTTCTAATTGTTCACCCTCCCACTTAAGAATGCTGAGTACTTGATCTGAGATCCCCAGACCCTGGCACCCAGGAGATTACATACCATCCAGGAATCTCATTCTTGCTCACAGAACCTCCTGTCTGTTCTCTTAACTAACGAATCCCCTAACACCACAACGTCCCTCTTCTCCCCGCTTTCCTCCTGAGTCACAGAGCCAGACTTAGTGCCAGAGACTCGCCTACTGTGACTTTCCTCTGTTAGGTCACCCCCACACCCCACCCCACCGACAGTATCCAAAGTGATATAGCTGTTGTTGAGGGCCACAGGGCTACTCTGCACTGACTGTTTAATCCCTTTCCCCTTCCTGACTGACACCACGCCTTGGGTATAGCTACCTCTCTATGTGTTCTATCTACCACCCCCTCAGCCTCCTGAATGATCCAGAGTTCATCCAGTTCCGGCTCCAACTCCTTAATGCAGTTTGTCAGAAGCTGGAGACTCTCCCTAACAATGGAGAGTCTCCCTGCCATCCCACATCCCTCAAGAGTAGCTTTCCACTATCCTGCTGCTATCCTTACTGAGCAAATATAAATAAGAAAAGGTAAAACCATGAACTTTTCTTTCTTTGGCTTCTCTAACTGAAGATTCTCTTCGTGGAAGCCTCGAAGAACTAAAACCTCAAGATCACCACTCTGACTGTCTACCCCAACAATGGCTGCTGCATTTGCCTGCCTTCCTTTAATTTGCTCTTGCTAATCAGTCCCAAATGCCGGCTGATCGCTGGTTAAAGCTCTTTTTTGCAGTACTGACTCACTGCTGCCTTTTAACCTCGGGCAGGGGACCCGAGTGAAATCCCCTCTTCTTCAAACTTCCGAAGCCTGGATTGGCCACTGGTCAAAGACCTTTTACATTAAGAGTCTCCATCACCCAGGACAGGCCCTCTTCTCGTTGCTACCATCAAGGAAGAGGTACAGGAGCCTGAAGACACAACTCTGTTTCAGGAAGTTTCTTCCCCTCTGCCATCAGATTTCTGAATGAACAATGAACCCATGAACCAACTATTTGTGCACGAATTACTAAACTTAATTTATATATACACTATATTTCTTATTATAATTCATCATATTTTGATTATTATGTATTGCACTGCTGTTGCAAAAACAACACATTGCCCAACATATGCCAGTGATGTTAAACCTGATTCTGAATCTGATAAGAATCTACTTATGGGAAATTAACTCAAAAACGTTTTAAACTGCTGGCATTCAACTCCTTTCCAGCTTGTGTTCCACAGACGTCTTACTTGGCAAATAACACAATTGCCTAAATATGGACAGATATTTTCTAAAATTGTAGAAATGACAGGAATATATTAGATGACGCAATTTGCATTTCAGCTTTTCCGGATACAAGGGACAGGAATACCTCAAGTCGATCCCCGTTTTAACTATAGGGAACACACACAAAACGCTGGTGGAACGCAGCAGGCCAGGCAGCATCTATAGGAAGAAGTACAGTCAACGATTCAGGTTGAGACCCTTCGTCAGGACTAAACCTATCAAATATTGAAAAGCCTGCATAGAGTGGATGTGGAGGGGATGTTTTCCACAGCTTGGGAGTCTAGGACCAGACAGAACAACCTCAGAATAGAGGACCATTCATTTAGAACAGAGATGAGAAGGAATTTCTTTTTCCAGAGGGTATGGAATTCAGCTGTGGAGGCAGAGTCATTCCGTATATTTAAAGTGGATGTTGATAAGTTCTTGATTAGTCAGAGTGTCAAAGGTTATGGGGAGAAGGCAAGAGGATGGAGTTGAGAGAGATAATAAATCAGACTTAATGAATTGGCAATGAAACACTGAAAACGTTCCTCCATTAATAACCCTTTCATTTCCAGAATAGTCCTTGTGAACCTCCTCTGGACCCTCTCCAATGCCAGCTCATCTTTTCTTAGATGAGGAAACTGTTCACAATACTCAAGATGAGGCCTCACCAGTGCCTTATAAAGCCTCAGCATCACATCCCTGCTCTTGTATTCTAGACCTCCTGAACTGAATGCTAACATTGCATTTGCCTTCCTCACCACCAGCTCAATCTGAAAGTTAACCTTTAGGGTGTTCTGCACAAGGACTCCCAAGTCCCTTTGCATCTCAGATTTTTGGATTTTCTCCCCATTTAGAAAATAATTTTCACATTTATTCCTTCTACCAAAGTGCATGACCATGCATTTTCCAACATTGTAGTTCATATGCCACTTTCTTGCCCATTCTCCTAATCTGTCTAATTTGCTGACGATACTACATTGATTGGCCTAATCTCAAATAATAATGAGGCAGCCTACAGGGAAGAAGTCATCACCCTGACACAGTGGTGTCAAGAGAACAACCCCTCCCTCAATGTCACAAAAACAAAGGAGCTGGTTGTGGACTACAGGAGGAATGGAGACAGGCTAACCCCTATAGACATCAATGGATCTATGGTTGAGAGGGTGAACAGCTTTAAGTTCCTCAGCATAAACATCACCGAGGATCTCACGTGATCTGTACACACTGGCTGTGTGGTGAAAAAGGCACAACAGCGCCTCTTTCACCTCAGATGGTTGAAGAAGTTTGATATGGTCCCCCAAATCCTAAGGACTTTCTACAGGGACACAATTGAGAGCATCCTGACTGTCTGCATCACTGCCTGGGATGGGAACTGTACTTCCCTCAATCACAGGACTCTGCAGAGAGTGGTGCAGACAGCCCAGCACCTCTGTAGATGTGAACTTCCCACTTTACAGGACATTTACAAAGACAGGTGTGTAAAAAGGGCCCAAAGGATCACTGGAGACCTGAGTCACCCCAACCACAAACTGTCCCAGCTGCTACCATCCGGGAAACGGTACCGCAGCATAAAAACCAGGACCAACAGCCTCTGGAACAGCTTCTTCCACCAGGCCATCAGACTGATTAATTCATGCTGATACAATTGTATTTTATATTTTATTGATTGTCCTGTTGTATACCCTATTTATTATAAATTACTATGAATTGCACATTACACGTTTAGACGGAAACGTAATGTAAAGATTTTTACTCCTCGTATGAGAAGCATGTAAGTAATAAAGTCAATTCAATTCAAAAAATCCAATTCAATTCAATTTAATCTTGTAAATCTACTTCTGATGAGGAATCTGGAAATGAACATAGTTTTCAGTGTTTTATAAAACTTCACCCTGACTTCTCCTGGTATATTTTGTGCCTCTATTGATACAGATCCAAATTGTGTATTACCTTTTAATAGTGAGTTTCAATGCAGAAAACAAGCATGCTGGTCCATGTGGGACGCAGGGAACATGAGACAAAGAATCCTGGAAAGTGAGCCCATAGGTTTGGGAACAGTTCAGTTTTGGGGCGGATGAAGTTAACCCCTTTGGTTCAAAAGCCTGATGGTTGAGGGGTAATAACTGTTCCTGAACCTGGAGGTGTGGGGTCTGAGGCTCCTGTACCTTCTTCCTGATGGCAGCAGCGAGAAGAGAGCATGGTCTGGATGGTGAAGGTCCATGATGATGGATGCTGCTTTCTTATGACAATTCTTTGTGTAGATGTGCTCAATGGTGGGGAGGGCTTTACCTGTGATGGACTGGGCCGTATCCACTATGTTTTTTTTAGGTTTTTCTGTTCAAGGGCATTGGTGTTTCCATCCCAGTCTGTGATGCAACCATTCAATGTACTCTCCATCACACATCTATGGGAGTTTGTCAAAGTCTTTTACCTTTCCTTTTCTCCATTGTCTTGCCAAAATGCATTCCCTCATATTTTCCTGGATTAACTTCACCTGCCATGCAAATTCCCATTTTACCAGCTAGTTTATCTCCTTAAAATTATCACTATCCTTTTCACAGTTCAGTTTTGCATCATCCATAAATGTAGAGACTGCAGCTTGCAACTCGAATTGTAGGTCACTGAAAGCCACCCCAGTCATTTTACCGTTTCTCACTGGGCAGTTTTACTCAGTAACAATGAGAACAGCAGTAATTATTTGATGGATAATTCATGAGGCTGAATTTGTGCTTCAATTATGACTCTTATTTCTTCTACTCGTGTATTTTTGAAGTGTGTGCATGGTGAATATCACTTGCTTTGATTGAGGGCCATGAAAGCTTTTATTAGGCAGAGAGCTGCAAAAATCCATTAGATAAGTGACAAGGTTTAGAGGGATTCACAGATTGCTGACACAGTTCACGAAACTTTCCTAATCCTATCACTGACAGATATTTACAGCTAGAAATTAGTTTTAAGTATTAACACTTTGTTACAGCGGTGCCTGAAAAGTGACACAGTTATTTTGAAAAAATGAAAACACAGAATGCTGGCAAAACTCAGCATAGACGCTGTCTGGCCTGCTGAGTTCGGCCAGCATTTTGTGTTTTTATTTATTTCCAGCATCTGCAGATTCACAGTTATTTTGTGCTGATTAAGATTCAGGATTGTTTACTTTCATTTCCTGTACACAGGTGTAACGGAGAACAAAATAATTGTTGCTCCGGATCCGATGTAGCACAAAAAACACAATAAGATGAAGATCACAATAATAAAAAGCACAATAAATATAAATACATAAGATGGGTTATACACACAGATAGATTGTGTGTCCATAAAGGGATGCTCAGCTGTACGTAACGTAGGGTGACTCTGACGGGAAGGGGTGTTTGGGCTGTGGAGAGGTGGATTAGTGGGTGGAGGTGTTCCTCAGCCTTACTGCAATCGGAACCACACATTTTGGAGGCCTACATGTGATTCCCATAATGGTTTTTTCACCCTTGCAGTTTCTTAACTCCACCCACAAAGATTCAACATTCTCTGACCCAGAGTCACCTCTTTCTGAAGGTGTAATTCCATCTCTTACCAACAGCGCCACACCATCGCCTAAGCTTTCCTGCTTGTTCTTTTGCTACAAAGTAAATGCTTTGATATTCAGCTCCCAAATATGGCCTTCTTCCAGCCACGACTCAGTGATGCCCACGGTGTCATACACCAATCTCTAAATGCGCCTCGAGTTCATCCACCTTATTCTAAATGCTATGCGCATTTAAATACAGCACCTTTAGTCCTGCGTTCTTCGCCCTTTTGAATGTTACCACTGTGGTACAATTTAACTCTTTGCTCTGTCTGCATTTCTACCCAGTCATTGGCTTGTCCTTCCTTACATTCATGTTACACCCATCATCTACTTGTAAACCTACTGGCTCACCCTCAGCTCGATCATACTGGTTCCCATCCCCCTGCCATATTAGTTTAAACCACCCCCAATAGCTCTAATAAATCTGCCCGCACAAATATTGGACTCCTCGGATTCATTGCAACCTAGCCCATTTGTACATATCCCATCTGCCCCAGAAGAGGTTTCAATCCAGAAATCTGAATCCCTGCCCCCGTTCCAATTCCTCAGCCATGCATTTATCTGTCACCTCATTCTTTTCCTATCTCGTTGTTGTGTGACACAGGGAGCAGTCCTGAGTTTACTACTCTTCAAGTTCTGCTTCTCAACTTCCTTCCTCACTCCCAGCATTCTTTTTGCAGGACTTCTGATGCACCATCAATAACTCTCGGAGACGGGAGGCGAACGATAGGCTTTTATTAGCAGCAAAACGGAGCACGGCATCTCGGAGACTCAGGGTCTGTGGGAACAGGAGCCACAGGAGCAGTCAGCAGAGGGGCATGTCCAGACAGGTATAAACATAGTTTACCACAACTTCCTCCCTTTTTCTTCCTATGTCATTGGTACCAATATGCACCATGACTTCTGGCTACTCACAGTCCCTTTTCAGGATATTGTGGACACGCTCAGAAACGTTGCAGACCCTGGCACCTGGGAGGCAAACTACAATCTGTATTTCTTTTTTGTGTTCACAGAACCACTTGTCTGTCCCCCGACTATAGAGTCCCGTAGTACTGCTGCCATCCTCTTCAGTCGCCTGCCATTCTGAACCACAGGGCCAGACTCAGTGCCAGAGGCATGGCTGCTGTTGCTTCCCCCGGGCAGGTTCCTCCCCACCCACCCATCAGTACTGAAAATAGACTCGGTCTCAGGCAACTCTGACTCGGACTGCTCCCACCATGACCGCTCTGCTAGATGGTACCTCTCTTTTATGGTGACTTCTACAAGCCCCGCTCCAGACACTTTTACTGTATCTGCGTGGCTGTCCAATAAAAAATTCCCAATGTACACTGGCTGTTTTTCCAAGCGCCACACCAGAATGGAGCAGGAGTGTTTCTACTGAGTCTCCACCACTGTCCAATCAAAGATTCCTGATGAAAACCGGCTGCTTTTCCAAGCTCCACTGAGAACACGTGCAGGAGTGCTTCTGTGCTGCTGTCCAATTATATGGGAAATGTCCCTGCATGTGGAAAACAATTCTGCATGTGGAAATGTCCCTGCATGTGGGAAGACTTCCTGAACGTGAGAAACGTTCCTGAATGTGGGAAATGTTCCTCCATGTGGAAAATGATCCTGAATGTGGAAACATTCCTGAATGTGGAAGTGTTCCTGAACGTGGGAAATATTCCTGAATGTGAGAAGTGTATGGAATTGTATAGTTGTAGAGAAGTACAGCAAAGAAACAGGCTCCTCAGCTCATCTTGTCATGTTAAAACCATTTAAACTGCCTAACCCCATCAAACTGCACCAGAGGGCCAGAGCCCTCCATACCCCATCCATCCACATACCTACCCAAACATGTCTTACAAGTTGAAATAGAGCTCGCAAGCACTTGTGCTAGCAGCTCGTTCTACACTCTCACAACGCTTTGACTGAAGATGTTTCCCTCATGTTCCCCTTAAACTTCTCACTGTTCACCCCTAACCCATGACCTCAAGTTGCAGTCCCTAACTGTTTGCATTAACCCTTTCTATACCCTCAATAATTGATGGTCTCCTCATTCTTCTATGTTCAATGAATACCCTCTTAACCTACTCAATCTTTCCATATAATTCAGGTTCTCTTGACCCAGCAACATCCTTGTAAATTATCTTGTACACTTTCAACCTTGTTTACATCTTTCCTGTAGGTAGGTGACCAAATCTGCACACAATATTCCAAATTAGGCCTCAGCAACATCTTATGCAACTTCAACATGACATCCCATCTCCTGTACTCAGTACATTGATTATGAAAGGCCAATGTGCAAAAAGCTTTCTTTACATCTCTATCTACCTGTGACACCACTGTCAAGAATTATGGACCTACATTTCCAGATCCCTTTGTTCAACCACACTCCTCAATGCCCTACTATTCACTGTGTAAGACCTACCCTGGTTGGTTCTACCGAAGTGCAGCACCTCACACTTGTCTGCATTAAATTCCATCTGCTATCTTTCAGCCCATGTTTCCAGCTGATGCAGATCCCTCTGCAAACTATGATACCCTTCCTCACTGTCCACTATACCCCCAATCTTGGTTTCACCTGCAAATTTGCTGATCCAGTTGATCCTTCAGATTATTGATATAGATGACAAACAACAATGGACCCATCACCAATCCCTGAGGCACTTCACAAGTCATAGGCCTCCATTCAGAGAGGTAAACATCTACTCCCACTCTCTGGCTTCTCCCACAAAGCCAATATCTAATCCAACTTATTACCTCATCTTGAATGCTGAGCAACTGAACCTTTTTGACCAACTTCCCATACAGGACCTTATCAAGTGCCTTGCTAAAGTCCATGTAGACAACATCCACTGCCTTGCCTTCATCAAATTTCCTGGTAACTTCCTCAAAAAACCCTGTAAGATTGGTCAGACATGACCTACCACACACGAAGCCATGCTGACTATCCTTAATCAGTCCATGTCTCTCCAAATACTTATTAATCCAGTACCTTTAGCATATTTTTCAATAACTTTCCCACAACTGATATCAGATTCACCAGCCTATAACTTTCTGGATTATGCTTAGAAACTTTTTTAATCAGCGGAACAGCCTTGGCTATCCTCCAATCCTCTGGTACCTCTCCTGCCACTATCTCTGATGGGGCCCTGGCAATTCCTGCACTTGCCTCCTTGGGGTCCAAGGGAACACCTTGTCAGGCCATAGGGATTTATCCACCCTGATTTGCCTCAGGAGACCTAACACCTCTTCCTCTGTAATCTGTACCTGGTCCATCAACAGATCACTTGCAATACCAGAGGAAACAACTCACTGGACCACTGTTACACCACCATCAAGAATGCCTACCATGCTAAACCACGCCTTCACTTCGGGAAGTCTGATCACCTGGCTGTACTTCTACTCCCTGAGTATAGGCAGAGATTGAAGACTGCAGCACCAGTCATGAGGACCAAGAAGGTATGGACAAGGGAAGCACAGGGTCACTTACAATTAAGCAACAATTACACCAGTGCCAAAGAAGAAGAATGTGAGCTGCCTTAATGACTATCACATTGACAGTGATGAAATGCTTTGAGAGGTTGGTCATGACTCAACTGAACTTCTGCCTCAACAAGGACCTGGACCCATTGCAATTTGCCTATCGCCACAATAGGTCAACAGCAGATGCAATCTCAATGGCTCTTCACATGGCTTTAGACCACCTGGACAACACAAGCACCTACGTCAGGATGCTGTTCATCAACTATAGCTCAGCATTAAACATCATCATTCCCATGATCCTGATTGAGAAGTTACAGAACCTGGGCCTCTGTACCTCCCTCTGCAATTGGATCCTCGACTTCCTAACCAGAAGACCACAATCTGTGCAGATTGGTGATAACATCTCCTCCTCACTAACGATCAACACCGGTGCACCTCAGGGGTGTGAGCTTAGCCCACCGCTCTACTCTCTACACATGACTGTGTGGCTAGGCATAGCTCAAATACCATCTATAAATTTGCTGACAATACCACCATTGTTGGTAGAATCTCAGATGGTGATGAAAGGTGTTACGTACCGATGGGTATCTTGTGCCTGTCACATGACCATGATGTGATGGTGGAGTGACGTAATTTTCCCGCCAGTGAGAGGTCTTTTCAACAGGGTATAAAAGGCGAATCCCTCCCTGTGACGCAGGCTCAGTTTGTGGTTGAATTCATCAGTGACTCCGTTTTGCTGCATATTTGATTTTATGACGCAGTTTTGTTTTAAAAGTGGAGTTTTAACTTCTACTGTAAGAATCATTGTGCTGGCAGTTCTGAAAATCATTGCCAGTTAAAGTCCAGTCAGAGAGTGAAGATTTATCGAAGTTCGGGAAGCTAAAGAATCGAGGAAAGTTGATGTCGGCAGTGAAACAGATTCAACCTTATTTAATCTTTGTACAAGGAATTAGTAACCTGCAATCCAAGATAGCTCCTGCTTTGCTAAAAGAACAGAAAGAGCTGGATGTAGGGTTTTGCCAAGGAAAAGGTCAGTGCCTCTGAGCTGTTTTATTTTCTTCATTGTAATTCTTCGGGAAAAGCATACTTCGGCTGGAATCAGTAGTAACGTCGCGAAAGAGAATTTATTACTCCAAGGGAAGTCTCTCCTAGGTGACTGTGTAAATCATTTGGACTTTTGCATTACTACTTTTACGAACTCTTTTTGCATTATCGCTTTAAGAACTGTTCAAGCTGCCGCATAGCAGCCGACTTCCGGTTAAGTTAGTCATTTGTTTACTTTTGGGTTTTTTTTAGCAGTGTTCAATAAATGTTTTATTTGTTACAAAAAACCTGTCTCAAATATATATATTCATTGTTGCTGGATCGTAACAGAGGGCATACAGGAGCGAAATATGCCAACTAGTGGAGAGGTGTCGCAGGAACAACCTGGCACTCAACGTCAGTAAGACAAAAGAGCTGATTGTGGAGTTCAGGAAGGGTAGGACGAAGGAACACATAGAGGAATCAGAAGTGGAGAGAGTGAGCAGTTTCAAGTTCCTGGGTGTCAAGATCTCTGAGGATCTAACCTGGTCCCAACATATTGATGCAGTTATAAAGAAGGCAAGACAGCGACTACACTTCATTAGAAGTTTGAAGAGATTTGGGATGTCAACAAATACACTCAAAAACTTCAATCAATGTACTGGGAGAGCATTCTGACAGGCTTCACTGTCTGGTATGAGGAGGTGGGGGACTACTGCACAGGACCGAAAGAAGCTGCAGAGGGTTGTAAATTTAGTCGGCTCCATCTTGAATACTAGCCTACAAAGTACCCAGGACATCCTCAAGGAGTGGTGACTCAGAAAGGCAGCGTCCACTATTAAGAACCTCCAGCACCCAGGGCATTTCCTTTTCTGACTGTTAACATCAGGTAGGAGGTACAGAAGCCTGAAGGCACACACTCAGCGATTCAGGAACAGCTTCTTCCCCTCTGCCATCCGATTCCTAAATGGACATTGAACCCTTGAACACTACTTCACTTTTTTAATATAGATTATTTCTGTTTTCTGCATGATTTTTAATCTATTCAATATACGTATACTGTAATTAATTGATTAATTCTTATTATTATTATTTCTTCTTCTATTTTATGTATTGCATTGAACTGCTGCTGCTGAGTTAACAGATTTCACGACACATGCTGGTGATAATAAACCTGGATCTGTCTCTGAGGTTGATGCCGCTTTGCCTCGCTTCTATAGACTACATCCTGAGCAAACGCTGACGCAAAAAATGTTTTGGCTCCACACATGGATTACCATTCTGATCTCCAGAGGACTAATTCTGTCACTAGCAATCCTTTTGCTTTTAATATATCTATAGAATCCCTGAGGATTCTCCTTCATGTTATCTGCTTTTTTTTAGCCCTCCTGATTTCCTTCTGAAGTGTTCCCTTGCATTTCTTATACTCCATAAGCACCTCATTTGTTCCTACTTCCCTATACCTGCTATGCAGCTCCTTCTTTCTCTTAACCAGGGCCTCAGTATCTCTTGAAAACCAAGATTCCCTACACTTGTTATCCTTACCTTTTATTCTGACAGGCACAGTCAAGCTTCGTACTCTAAACATTTCATTTTTGAACACCTCCCACTTTTCAAGTATATCTTTACCAGAAAACAGCCTGTCCCATTCCACACTTGCCAGATCATTTCTGATACCATCAAAGCCGGCCTTTCTCTAATTTAGAATCTCAACTAGTGGACCAGACAACACACACGAAATGCTGGTGGAACACAGCAGGTCAGGCAGCATCTATAGGAAGAAGCACTGTCGACGTTTCAGGCCGAGACCCTTCGTCAGGACCAGTGGACCAGACCTATTATTTTGCAATATTTACTTTGAAACTAATGGCACCGTGGTCACTGGATGCAAAGTGTTCCCCTACACAAACTCCTGTCACCTGCCCTGTCTCATTCCCTAATAGCAGATCCAGTATTGCATTCTCTCCCATTGCAACTTCTACGCACTGATGAAGGAACCAGTCCTGAACACATTTGACAAACTCTATCCCATTAGTCCTTTTACAGCATGGGATTCCCTGCATGTGGGAAATGTTGCCAATCACTGACAAAGGCCTGTTGTTTCATGAGAAATAAAAGAAACAAACTGGTCATTTAGTAATTACTTTAGGAACAAAACATCATCAGCATTCTGAGTGTAGTCTATCACGAATTTACAGTGAAATCTATCAACAAAGATCAGCCCTCCTCTAAAGCAGAAGAGGTCCTTGTGAACGATAGTCCCTCTGTGAAGTGCTGCCAAACAGAACCCTCAACGGTCATTAGAAATGTCGATCATTTTTATTACATAAATGATGATGAGCAGAGTGTACTAATGTTTTAAAACTGATATAAATAAATGGGTTCTCTGGTTGTTATTAAGGAGTACTGGTATTCATTATGCAATTTCTGTGAAATCTGTTTAGTAGCATTGGGCTTTTCTGTCTAAATAAGAAAAGAAACAGATTTTTACCACCGCAAGAAAATAATCTTGGATCCTAGTGACGGCAGCATTGCTGTCAGATGTTCAATTAAAGCTGGTTAGAAATGCATGCTACCATATATCAAGAAGTAATGTTGTAGCTTTAGTTACACTGTAGTTAGGCTGCATCTGGAGTATTGCTAATAGTTCTGGTCACCCCGTTATAGGAAGAGTATCGAGGCTTTGGAGAGGGGGCAGGAGAGGTTTGCCAGGCTGCTGCCTGGATTAGAGGGCATGAGCTATAACGAGCGGCTGGATAAATTTGGGTTGTTTTCTCTGGAGCGGGGGAGGCTGAGGGGAGATCTTTAGAGGTTTATAAGATGATGAGAGGCATAGATAGAGTAGACAGACAGTTCTTGATCCCAGTGTTGTAATATCTAATACATTGCATTTAATGTGAGGGGGGTAATTTCAAAGGAGATGTGAGGGACAAGTATTTTTCACACAGGAAGTGGTGGGTGCCTGGAATGGACTGCCTGGGGTGGGGATAGAGGCAGATACATTCGGGACTTTTAAGAGACGTTTAGATCAGCACATGACTGTGAGGAAAATGGAACGATAGGGACATTCTGTAGGCAAACGAAAGTAGTTTAGTTGACCATTTGATGAATAATTGAATTGGTTCAGCACAGCATTGTGGGCCGAAGGGCCTGTTTCTGTCTATACTCTTCCATGTTCTGTGTTCTCCAATATGACAATATAGACTTGCACACCGGAATTCAGAAGAATGAGAAGGTATCTTATAGAAACATACAAAATGTTGAAAGGGATAGATAAGATAGAAGTAGGAAAGTTGTTTCCATTGGTAGGTGAGATTAGAACTAGGGGACATTGCCTCAAGATTCAGGGGAGAAGATTTAAGATGGAGATGAGAAGAAACTGTTTTTCCCAGAGAGTGGTGAATCTGTGGAATTCTCTGCCCAGAGAAGCAGCTGAGGCTTCTTCACTAAACATATTTAAGATACAGTTTAGATTTTTACGTAGTAGGGAATTAAGGGTTACGGGGAAAAGGCAGGTAGATGGAGCTGAGTTTACGGACCGATCAGCCATGATCTTATTGAATGGTGGGGCAGGCTCGATGGGCCGGATGGCCTACTCCTGCTCCTGTTTCTTATGTTCATATTGCACCTGACATGCTGCTGAGTGCATAGTTCAGATGGCAAATTGATGTGAGCAGCTTGATCAAGCCTGGATCATTTATAATGATTGTAGAACTGCATTCCACTTGGGATATTTATAATAGAATGTTACGTACCCGTGGGTGTCTTGTACCTGTCACATGACCATGATGTAATTGAGGCTATGCTGGGCATGATGTAATGGTCTTGTGATGGTGGAGTGACGTCATTTTCCCGCCAGTGAGAGGTCATGTGATAGTTTTTTTCCAGCAGGGTATAAAAGGAGAACCCCTCCCTGTGACGCGGGGCAGTTCGTGGTTGAATTCGTTCAGTGACTCCGTTTTGCTGCGTATTCAATGTTATGACGTAGTTTTGTTTTAAAGTGGAGTTTTACTTTCTGCCTTAAGTCTCAAAGGTTATTGCCGGCAGTTCTGAAAATCACTGCCAGTTCAGTCCAGTGGAGAGTGAAGATTTATTGAAGTTCGGGAAGCTGAAGAATCGAGGAAAGATGGTGTTGTTGGCTGTAAAGCAGGTTCGACCTTTATTTAATCTTTGTACAAGGAATTAGTAACTTCTATCCATGATAACTCCTGCTTTGCCAAAAGAGCAGAAAGAGATGGTTGCAGGGTTTCGCCAAGGAAAGGTCAGTGTCTTTAAGCCGTTTTATTTCCCTCAATTGTAAATACTTCGGCTGAGATCAGCAGTAACGTTGCAAAAGAGGAAGTTAGGAGTCTCTTAAAAGATCTTATCGTATCCACCTCCAGCACCGTCACCGGCAGCCCATTCCATGCACTCACCACTCTCTGTGTAAAAAACTTACCTCTGACATCTCTGTACCTATTTCCAAGCACCTTAAAACTATGTCCTCTAATGCTAGCCATTTCATCCCTGGGAAAAAACCTCTGAATACACACATGATCAATGCCTCTCATCATCTTATACACCTCTATCAGGTCACCTCTCATCCTCTGTCGCTCCAAGGAGAAAAGGCCGAGTTCACTCAATCTCTTCTCATAAAGCATGCTCCCCAATCCAGGCAACATCCTTGTAAATATCCTCTGCACCCTTTCTATGGCTTCCATATCCTTCTTATAGTGAGGCGACCACAACTGAGCACAGTACTCCAAATGGGGTCTGACCAGGGTCCTATATAGCTGCAACATTACCTCTCAGCTCTTAAACTCAATCCCACGGTTGATGAAGGCCAATACACCATATGCCTTCTTAACCACATAGTCAACCTGCACAGCTGCTTTGAGCATCCTATGGATTTGGACCCCAAGATCCCTCTGATCCTCCACACTGCCAAGAGCCTTACCATTAATACTATATTCTGCCATCATATTTGACCTACTAAAATGAACCTCACACTTACCTAGGTTGAACTCCATCTGCCATTTCTCAGCCCAGTTTTGCATCTTATCAATGTCTCGCTGTAACCTCTGACAGCCCTCCACACTATCCACAACACCCCAAACCTTTACTAACCCATCTTTCCACTTCCTCATCCAGGTCATTTATAAAAATCACGAAGAAAAGGGGTCCCAGAACAGATCCCTGATGCAGAATATGACCTGTCTACAACCACTCTTTGCCTTCTTAGGCAAGCCGATTCTGGATCCACAAAGCAAGGTCCCCTTGGATTCCATGCCTCCTTACTTTCTGAATAAGCCTTGCATGTGGTACCTTATCAAATGCCTTTCTGAAATCCACATACACTACATCTACTGCTCTACCTTCACCAATGTGTTTAGTCACATCCTCAAAAAATTCAGTCAGGCTCATAAGGCATAACCTGCCCTTGACAAAGCCATACTGGCTATTCCTAATCATATTATACCTCTCCAAATGTTCATAAATCCTGCCTCTCAGGATCTTTTCCATCAAATTACTAACCACTGAAGTAAGACTCACTGGTCTATAATTTCATGGGCTATCTACTTCCTTTCTTGAATAAGGGAACAATATCTGCAACCCTCCAATCCTCCGGAACCTCTTCCATCCCCATTGATGATTCAAAGATCATCGCCAGAGGCTCGGCAATCTCCTCCCTCGCCTCCCACGTTAGTGGGGGGGGGGGGGGTACATCTTGTTGGGTCCTGGAGACTTATCCAACTTGATGCTTTCCAAAATCTCCAGCTAATCCTCTTTCTTAATGTTTATATGTTCAAGCTTTTCAATCTGCTGTAAGTCATTCCTACAATCACCAAGATCCTTTCGGTAGTGAATACTGAAGCAAAGTATTCATTAAGTACCTCTGCTATCTCCTCCGGTTCGATACACACTTTTCCACTGTCACACTTGATTGGGCCTATTCTCTCATGCCTTATCCTTTTGCTCTTCACATACTTGTAGAATGCCTTGGGGTTTTCCTTAATCCTCTCCGCCAAAGCCTTCTCATGGCCTCTTCTGGCTCTCCTAATTTCATTTTTAAGTTCCTTCCTGCTAGCCTTATAATCTTCTAGATCTCTATCATTACATAGTTTTTTGAGCCTTCTGTAAGCTTTTCTTTTCTTCTTGACTAGATTTTCAACAGCCTTTGTACTCCAGGGTTCCTGTACCTACCATCCTTTCCCTGTCTCACTGGAACGTACCTATGCAGAACACCACGTAAGTATCGCCTGAACATTTGCCACATTTCTGCCATTTGCAATTTTTGTCTCCCCTTTGTTTTTCTCTCTGAGGATCTATCCTGGGCCCAACAAATTGATTCAATTACAAAGAAGGAATGTCAGTGGCTTTATTTCATTAGGAGTTGGACGTCACCTAAGACATGCTCAAATTTCTTCAGCTGTACAGTGGAGAGCATTCTAACTAGTTGAACACCATCTAGTATGTGGGGGTGGGGGTAGGGAAATGACTGCACAAGATCAGAAAAAGCTGCAGAGAGTTATAAGCTCAGTCACCTCCATCATGGGCCTTCCCAGCATCAAGGACACCTTCAAAGGTGATGCATCAAAAAAGCAACATCCATCATTAAGGATCTCCATCACCCAGGCCGTGCTGTCTTCTCATTGCTGTCATCAAGGTGTGTTTGGGGTGGGGAGAGGGTTCAAGAGCCTGAAGAGACACACTCAGCATTTCAGGAACAACTTCTTCTGCTCTGCTAAAAACACAAAATGCTGGCAGAACTCAGCAGGCCAGACAGCATCTATGGGAGGAGGTAGTGATGACGTTTCGGGCTGAAACCCTTCATCAGGAGTGAAGTAACATGGGATGGTCAAGGGGGGATAAGAAGTGGGGGGAGGGATAAAGTAGAGAGCTAGGAAGTGATAGGCTGGAGGGAAGTGGGCTGGGGGGAAGGTGGAGAATTATGGGAAATAAAAGAGAAAGAAAGGTAGGGCTGGGGGAGAGATTATAGTGAGGGGGGAAAAAAGAGAGAGAAAGAGAACCAGACTAAAATTATAGATAGGGATGGGGTAAAGGGGGGCAGGGGTATCAACGGAGGTCTGTGAGTTGAATGTTCATGCCGGCAGGTAGGAGGCTACCTAGGCAGGAGATAAGGTATTGCTCCATCGACCTGCGTGTGGCCTCATCTTGACGGTAGAGGAGGCCATGGACAGACATGTCGGAGTGGGAGTGGTCTGTGGAATTGAAGTGTGTGGCCACAGGGAGATCCCGCCACTGCTGGAGGACTGAGCGCCGGTGTTCGGCGAAACGGTCTCCCAGTCTGCGGCGGGTCTCCCCAATGTATAAATGGCCACATCGGGAGCACCGGATACAGTATATCACCCCAGTTGACTCGCAGGTGAAGTGGTGCCTCACCTGAAAGGACTGTCTGGGGCCTGGGGTGGTGGTGAGGGAAGAAGTGTGGGGGCAGGTGTAGCACTTCTTCCGTTTGCAGGGATAAGTGCCTGGAGGGAGATCAGTGGGGAGGGATGGGGGGGGATGAATGGACAAGGGAATCGCGTAGGGAGTGATCCCTGCGGAAAGTCGAGAGTGGGGGGGAGGGGAAGATGTGTCTGGTGGTGGGATCCCGTAGGAGGTGGTGGAAATTACGGAGGATTATACGTTCAATCTGTAGGCTGGTAGGGTGATAGGTGAGGACCAGGGGGACTCTATCCCTGGTGGGCTGGCGGGGGGATGGGGTGAGGGCAAAGGTGCATGAAATAAGGGAGATGAGATGGAGGGCAGAGTTGATAGTGGAGGAAGGGAAGCCCGTTTCTTTAAAAAAGGAAGACATCTCCTTTGTCCTAGAATGAAAGGCCTCATCCTGAGAGCAGATGCGGCAGAGGAATTGAGAGAAAGGGATAGCATTGCTCTGCTGTCTGATTTCTTAATAGATAATGATCTTATGTATACTATTTCAATTTTTTTCTCTTTTGTAATACTTATTTAATTTATTTTGTCAAATTATGTTTTCTATTGTAACTTATAGTTTTATCATTATTAAGTACTGGTGACACAGGACAAGATACTGCAAGTCAGCATGGTCTCCTTCAGGGAAAATCCTGCCTGATGAACCTATTGGAATTCTTTGAGGAGATTACAAGTAGGATAGATAAAGGGGATGCAGAGGATGGTGTATGTTTGGACTTTCAGAAGGCCTTTGACAGGCCGATGATCGACTTCATTGCTTCTCTCCGATTGAGGCGTTGAGGGACTGAGCCCATGCTCAATTCCATTGCCTCTCTCCAGTCGAGGTATTGAGGGTGTGAGACTACGATCAACTCCATTATTTCTCCCCGGTTGAGGCACTGAGCAAGGTTGATGCCAACAAGGACAAGAGTAGAGGAGGGGCAGTTGATCAACACTATCTGCCCACATTTGACCAGTCTTCCTTGGCCTTGCAGTCAGAAGAAAGTGCAGGAGTCACGGGAAAGCTTAAACAGAGTGAATAGAGTGGATGTGGAGAGGATGTTTCGTATAGTGGGGCAGTCAACCTCAGAGTAGGGTGACTTCCATTTAGAACAGAGTTGAAGAATTTCTTTAGCTAGAGGGTAGAGAATCTATGGAATGCATTGCCACAGTGGGCTGCAGAATCCACTCTTTGGGTATATTTAAAGTGGAGGCTGATAGATTCTTGATTGGTCAGGACATCAAAGGTTACAGGGAGAAGGCAGGAGAATGGGGTTGAGAGGAATAATAAATCAGCCATGATGGAATGATGAAGCAGACTTGATGGGCTGAATGGCCTATTTCTGCTTCTTTTTCTTGGTCGAATATAATATGAAGTGGGAAGTGTCAATCAAATCTACATTTGATTTGGGATCATTACTCAAGGCATCTTTTAGTCTGTCTTATTTCTCAATGGGAGGACAATGTCTAGAACAAGGCTGATTTCTAAAACAGAGTGAAGGTTGTGTGTCAGCTGAGATCAGAGTGAACTATTATGGCTCTTTGATTTATTGCTGAACAGCAGCTAAGACTGCACATGGAGAGGAAAAGGAAATGAAAGGGATGGTCAATAGAAGTGGCTCTTCGGTGGGCAGGAAGAGAGAGAAAGTTATTTAAAGTTGTAAATCTTGATATTGAGTGCAGAAAACCAGCAATGTACCCAGGTCTTTGAAGACCTGGTGTTGTTTCTCCAACTCATAATATTGTGGTGTCTCTTGGATCCACTCATTGTAACTTTAGGAAAAGTTGTTGTGCTTTAGTTGAGAGCTGCCTTTTCCAGTTGGTTAGGAATGGAGTGTATGTCTGAAACATTCTATATTTTTATTTTATTTGGAGATACAGCACCAAATAGGCCCTTCTAGCCCTTTGGCCAAGGACAGTGGTGTTGTCAGCAAACCTAAAAATGGCTTTGAAGCATTTATAAGTGTAAAGCAAGTAGAGCAGTGGGAGCTCCCAGCCTTGTGCTGCACCTGTATTGATGGAGGTTGTGTTGTACAAGAAGGCATTGAGGACAAGTTCTAGATTAGTTCTGAGGGGATATTGATATTCGATTCCAAGCTGTAGTCTATAAAGAGCATCCTGCTGTATGCATATGTGCTGTCCAGATGTTTCAGGGTTCAGTGAAGAGCCAATGAGATGGCATCTGCTGTGAGCCTGTTGTGCCAGTAGGCAAATTGGAGTGGATCCAAGTCACTTGTCAGGCAGGAGTTGGTACGTTTCATCACCAGGCTCTCAAAATACTTCATCACAGCTGATGTGCAGAAAGTGCTTCCAGTAAACTCCAGAGACATCAAATGCTCCTCCTGCATTAACCCTTTCATTCCCAGAATCATTCACATGAACATCCTCTGGGCCGTCTCCAACACCAGCACATTTCTCCTTAGATAAGGGACCCAAAACAGCTCCCAGTACTCCAAGTGTGGTCTGACTAATGGCTTATAAAGCCTTAGCAACACATTCTTGCTGTTATATTCTAGGCCTCTCAAAATTAATGCCAACATTTCATTTGCCTTCTTCATCACTGACTTTTCAGGCAAGATTTCCTTTTATAGAAACCATGCTGACTTTGACTTATTTTATCATTAGTCTCCAAGTACTCTGATACTGCACCCTTAATAATAGATTCCAACACTTTCCCAACCACTGACATTAAGCTAACTGGTCTATAATTTCTTACTTTTGTCTTCTTCCCTTCTTAAAGAGTGGAGTTACATTTGCAATTTTCCAGTCCTCCAGAACCATACCAGAATCGAGTGATTCTTCAAAGATCATGACTAATGCATCTGCTATTTTTTCAGTCATCTCCTTCAGTACTCTGGAACGTAGTCCATCTGGTCCTGGTGACTGATCCACCTTAAGACCTTTCAGCTTGCCTAGCACGTTTTCCTTTGTAATAGCAATGGCACTCACGCCTGCTCCCTGACACTCCTGGACCTCTGAAACACTGGTAGTGTCTTCCACAGTGAGGACTGATGCAGAGTACTTATTAAGTTCATCCGCCACTTTTTTGTCCCCCATTACTACGTCACCAGCATCATTTTCCAGTGGTCCAATATCAGCTCTCACCTCCCTTCTGCTTAACTGGATTGCCCTCATATTGCATCTTTTCCCTTCTTATGGCCTTGTGTTGGATTTTAAAAACTCCCCACTCATCTTTGCTACATTATATGCCCTTTCCTTGGCTTTTATGCAAACCTTAACTTTCCTTATCAGCCACGGTTGCCTACCCCTGCCATTTGAGAACTTCTTCTAGGGGCTATGTCTATCCTGCATCTTGGGAGCTATTCCCAAAAACTTTAGCCATCTCTGCTCTGCTGTCATCCCCACCAGTATCCTCCTCCAATCCACCTGGGCAAGCTCCTCTCTCATGCCTCTGTTATTCCATTTATTCTATTCTGAAACTAATACATCGGACTTATGCTTCTCCCTCTCAAATTGCAGTATGAATTCAATCATACTATGATCATTGTCTCCTAGGGGGTCCTTTACCTTAAGCTCCATAATAAAATCTGGATTATTACACAACACCCAATCTAAGATAGACTTTTCCTGAGTAGCCTCAAGTGCAAACTACTCTAAAATGCCATCTCAAAGGCATTCAACAAATTTCTTCTTTTGTGATCTGACACCGACCAGATTTTCCTGATCCCCCTGCATATTGAAGTCCCCCATTACAATTGTGACATTACTCTTATTACATGCCTTTTCCAGCTCCCTTTGCAATCTCAACCCCACATCTTGGCTACTATTTGGAGGCCTATATATGATTCCTATTTCTTTTTTACCCTTGCAGTTTCTTAACTCCACCCACAAAGATTCAACATTCTCTGACCCTATGTCACCTCTTTCTAAAGATGTAAGTTCATCTCTTACCAACAGAGCCATGCCACTGCCTATGCCTTCCTGCCTGTACTTTTGATACAAAGTATATCTTTGACCTTCCTTCAGCCACAACTCAGTGATGCCCACAATGTCATATTGACCAATCTCTAAATGCGCCACGAGTTTGTCCACCTTATTCCGAATGCTACGTGCATTTAAATACAGCACCTTCATTCCTGCATTCTTCATCTTTTTGAATTTTGCCTGAGGTCAGTTTAGCTCTTTGCTGTGTCTGCATTTGTACCCTGTCGTTGGCTTGTCCTTCCCATCACCTACTTGTAAACCTGTTGACTCATCCTCAGCTCTATCATACCTGTTCCCATCCCCCTGCCGTAGTAGTTTAAACCATTGCCAACAGCTCTAGTAAATCTGTCCACAAGAATATTAGTCCCCCTCAGATTCCCAAGATTACTAACCTTGAGGTGCTGCTTCTCAACTCCCTTCCTAACTCCCTGTATTCTGCTTTCAGGACCTCCACCCTTTTCCTACCCATGTTGTTGGTACTAATGTGTACCATGACTTCTGGCTGCTCACCCTCCCTTTTCAGGAAATTGTGGACACATCGCGGCCCCTGGATCCTGGGAGGGAACACCATCCGTGTTTCTTTCCTGTGTGTCTGTCCCCCTAACGATAGAGTCCCCTATCACTGCTGCCATCCTCTTCAATCCCCACCCTTCTGAGCCACAGGGCCAGACTCAGTGCCAGAGACACGGGGACTGTTACTTCCCCCAGGTAGGTCCCCGTCCCCCCAGCTGAACTCAAAATGGAGAGGGGGATGGTGCTGGGATGCTCTCCGCTCTCTTCCTTCCTTCTCTTGACAGTCACCCATTTACCTGTAGTCTTGGTCTCCCGTACCATTGGTATCAGGTATGTGTTGGTATGTTCAAATTGTGCAAAGTAAATCATGTTTGACCACTATGTGTTGGTTTGGTATTGACATGAATGGGCAACATTTCCAGTGAAGATGCACCTCCAAAGTGAGTCGAGTTTCAAACCAAGAGGCCGTACTCCTGGAGGGGCAGATGTGAAATGCATCTATTTCCATAGCTTAGAACATTTTTCCTTGATCCTCAGAATAATGCTGTGTACAGTGGAGGACAAATACCTGAACTCAGGGCAAATACCTGAACTCGGGGCAAATATCTGAACTCTCAGCTGTCCGCAACTGCTGCATTGCAATGTGCAAGTATGGAAGTCAGGCATGAGCTGACAGTGAGGAGGACCATGCCAACAGTCTTGTTAAAAGTGTGTATCTGTTCATTATGAATTTTGGATTCTCATGATCTTGATATTTATTGTTTATTTATTTAGTTATTTCTGTTTCCCCTTTATTTTGTATTTGCACAGTTTAATGTCATCGATCGTTGCTCGCCATGTTGAATGTGATCTTTCATTGACTCTTTCATGTTTCTTGGATTTACTGAGAATTTCTGTGAGAAAATGAATCTCAAGGCTGTATATGATAACATATTTATAATACCACAGTGATGCCACACTCAGGTTGGAGGGACAACACCTCATATTCCATCTGGTAGGTTCAAATGACATTTACATTGATTTCTCCAACCTCTGCTAATTTTTCAACCCCCTTTCCCTCTTTTTCATTTCTGCTCTCTAGCCTCTTACCTCTTCACCTCTCTGCCTATCACATCCCCCCTGCTGCCCCTCTTCCTTCCCTTTATCCCATGGTCCACTGTCCTCTCCTATCAGATTGCCCTTCTCCAGCCCTTTGCCCATTCCCCCACCCACCTGATTTCACTTGTCACCTTCTAGCTTGTACTCTTCCCCCTGTCACCACCCTCGTATTCTGGCAGCTTCTCCTATCCTTTTCAGTCCTGAGAAAGGCTTGCAGCCCATAAAAGTTGACTGTTTATTTATTTCCTTAGATGCTACCTGACCTGCTGAGTTCCTCCACCATTTTAGAAACATAGAAAAAATACAGCACAATACAGGCCCTTCAACCCACAAAGCTGTGCCACACATGTCCCTAACTTATACCCATAGCCCTCTATTTTTCTAAGCTCCATGTAGCCATGCAGGAGTCTCTTAAAAGACCCCTTCGTTTCCACCTCCACCACCAGCAGCCCATTCCATGCACTTACCCCTGACATCTCCTTTGTACCTTCTTCCAAGCACCTTAAAACTGTGCCCTCTCGTACTAGCCATTTCAGACCCGGGAAAAAACCTCTGACTATCCACACGATCAATGCCTCTCATTATCTTGTACATCTCTATCAGGTCACCTCTCATCCTCCGTTGCTCCAAGGAGAAAAGGCCAAGTTCACTCAACCTATTCTCATAAGGCATGCTCCCCATTCCAGGCAACATCCTTGTAAATCTCCTCTGCACCCTTTCTATAGTTTCCACATCCTTCCTGTAGTCAGGCAATACACTTTCGTGTGTAATACACTCCCTAAGATGCTGTCTGACCTGCTGAGTTCCTCCAGCATTTTGTACTCCAAATTCCAGCATCTGCAGTTTCTCATGCCTCCACTTTACTGCTCACTGTTTATTGGTAGTTAGTAATAATGATTAATTTGTGGGTAATTAGTAATAACTTCCCATGAATTTCATGTGACTGGTGTATCTTGTTCAGAATATGGGGGCACAGTTCTGTCATTGGTATGGAATCCATTAAAATTGGAATTACTTACCCAAATGATTCTGCTACTTAAGGAGATCCTACAGAAAGTTGTGTCTAAAAAGTGACAAATATGGAAAGCTGTAAATGTAAGTTGATTTCAAATTAACTGCTCTATGTCAACTTTTTGTATAAAGCTGTTGCTGAATTACTTCCCAATGATTACTCATGCAGCACAGTTGATTTGAATTTGTTACACTGTTCAGATTTTTGAATTATTTCCAAGGTAGCTTTCCAAATTACGTTCACGGAAATATTTGAGAATTTTTTTTAAATGTTAAGATAGTTTTTTTGTTACTAATAGTGATCTTGAGAAAAATAATCTTGGGGTGTAATATTATTCAGTACAGACTATTTCAAGATCAAATAGGGGCCACAGTAGCATCATGGTTAGCTATTACAGCTTGGGTAGTTGGGGTTCAGAGTTCAATCCCAGCATTCTATAACATATAACATATAACATATAACAATCACAGCACGGAAACAGGCCATTCCGGCCCTCCTAGTCCGTGCCGAACTCTTAATCTCACCTAGTCCCACCTACCCGCACTCAGCCCATAACCCTCTACTCCTTTCCTATCCATATACCTATCCAATTTTACCTTAAATGACACAACTGATCTGGCCTCTACTACTTCTACAGGAAGCTCATTCCACACAGCTATCACTCTCTGAGTAAAGAAATACCCCCTCGTGTTTCCCTTAAACTTTTGCCCCCTAACTCTCAAATCATGTCCTCTCGTTTGAATCTCCCCTACTCTCAATGGAAACAGCCTATTTACGTCAACTCTATCTATCCCTCTCAACATTTTAAATACCTCGATCAAATCCCCCCTCAACCTTCTACGCTCCAATGAATAGAGACCTAACTTGTTCAACCTTTCTCTGTAACTTAAGTGCTGAAACCCTGGTAACATCCTAGTAAATCGTCTCTGCACTCTCTCTAATTTATTGATATCTTTCCTATAATTCGGTGACCAGAACTGTACACAATATTCTCTGAAAGGAGTTTGTTTGTCCGTCCTGTGGAATGCATAGGTTTCCTCTGGGTGTTCCAGTTTCCTCCCACAGTCCAAAGATGTACCATTTACTAGAATAATTGGTCATTGTAAATTGTCCTGTGATTAGGCTAGGGTTAAATCGGGGGTTGCTGGTGGCATAGATCGAAAGGCTGGAAGGGCCTGTCCTCACTGTATCTCTAAATAAATAAACAAATAGTCCAATAAATAAATTTATAGATAAGTAAGTCATAGAAGTAGAGAAACAAATAAATCTTTCTTTGTAATGTTTCCTGAAAAGGTGGAGAACTTACAAAAACAAGTTTTAGGTGCAATGGCCTCGTATCTTTGGATGTTTCCTCCTACAAGCCTTTCGCATCACGTCCCTGTACAAGCTGTGTACCAGAAAATGTTCAAAGCAGTAAATAAGGAGGAAATTTGCAGATGATTCAAGATGGTTTAATGTCATTTCCAGTACACAAGTGTAAAGGAGAATGAAATAATTGTTACCCTGGATCCAATACAGCACAAAGATAAGCACAATAAGATAAAGAACACAATAAATACAAATACATGGAATAGCTGTAACTAAACTGTAAGTAAATTAAAAGACACTGTTTGTATTGCAGTTTTAAGGTGGAAAACACGATATTGTAAGTTGTAATTCAGCAGACACACCAGCTGAGCTATGAGCTTGTATTTGGAAATGGAAGATCTGTCCATTGCTATAACACAAACATATTAGAAAACTAATGCTTACATTGGAAACATGAGGGGAAAATGTAAATAAAGAAGAAATCCAGACAGATTACATAGGTTTGAATATTTGCTCAGCTTTCTCAGCCTAGTCAGAGGACAACAATTCAATTGATTCCATATTTTATCAAGAAATGGCTGGGCGTATTTCAACTGTAGCTGATGGCTTGCTCCAGAAATAGAGATTTCCAGCCAAGCTGACCCTTTACAGCAACAAATCTGGCACCAAATGCGAAAAGGAGAAAGGCTGCATCCGGCCATAAAAAACAAGTGAAAGCCAATGCTCTCCTACCTGAATTCTTTCAATCATCAGTAAAATTATAGAAGTTGACACCAAAAGTGGGATAAGATGGCACCTACACTCAGTGGCCACTTTATTAGATACACCTGTACACTGACTCATTAATGCAGATATCTAATGAGCCAATCATGTGGCAGCAACTCAATGCATAAAAACATGCAGACATGGTCAAGAGGTTCAGTTGTTGTGCAGACCAAACATCAGAATGGGGAAGAAATGTGATCTAAGTGACTTTACCGTGGAATGATTGTTGGTGCCAGACTGGGTGGTTTGAGTATCTCAGACTCCCTTGAGATGTAATAGTGTTGTGTTAACAATTACATTACCGTGGAACCCTCTTAAAGTTGTGAAAAGCAAGTCTCTTTCTTCAGTGAAATCTTTGCGAAGGTAAGGTGGAAAGTGTAGGAATCCAATGGATGCGATGTATTGTGACTTAAGGAATAGAAGCGCATTACTGGAGAACATCAAGAACCATGGAATTAAGCATATTGTTCATGGGGTTTGATATTGCCTAGTTTAAAGCTGTTCATTCATTTTATTTTGAGATACAGTGCAGAATAGGCCCTTCTGGTCCTTCGAGCCATGCTGCCCCAGCAACCCCCCGATTAATTGCCCTCACATCTCATGTGATGGAGGTGCTGGAGAGGCTGGTCCAGACTTACCATGGGCCACAGGTGAGATCTTCATTAGACCCTCTACAGTTTGCCTACCAACATCACGTGGGAGTGGACGATGCGATCATCTACCTGTTGCAGAGAGCTCACTCCCACCGGGATGATGCTGGTGGCATTGAGAGAATAAAGAAGGAAAGGGAGGGGCAGTAGTGGGTTGATGACAAGTGGTAAGACCTATGGTGTCAGGCCTACTCCCACTGACACTCCCAGCATGCACATGCAGGCACCTCCAGACTTGATAGGATTCCCCTGCCACCTATTTCCAACTCGTCACCGGCAGCCTATTTAGCCCCAGTTCTCATTCATAGTCCATGTTCACCCATCAAACCAGTCAACCTCAACCAGTTGCTCCCAGCCTTTACTCTCCCTGCCTAAAGTTTACCTTGTTATCTGTTGTTTAGTTTCTGTTCTCTCCCGTCTCTCTCGTGGCATGTTATTACGCTGACTAATATTAAAGTTATTGTTTGCTGCTGAATTATCTCTGCTGCTCTGCTTTGGGCTCAAGCCTCCTGTACATTTCCTGACATATGGTTGTCAAACCAAGTCTTGGAGAGCCATCTTACTCTACTCTCAGTTTGTTGTCTTTTGCACACTGTTTGAACACCCAAGTTGGTGCAGTCTATATATTACTTGAACTTTGAGCAGGAAAATGACTCACAGCTTTACCTACTTTGATATATGTTGTGACACAGTACAGTTCAATGGGACTCAGAGGATCAAGCAATACATGTGGATGCTAAAGAACAGTGGACACTTTGGGTTAAAATCCTACAGGAGGACTTGCGATGCTCATACGACCATCCACCACCTGTTCCAGTGGCTTCACGTGACCCTGATCTTGGGGGGGGGGCGCGTGCGGTTTGCTGAGCAGGTACTACACCAGGCCCAAGGGTGACCCGCAGGCTAGCGGAGGGAAGGCGGCCCTAATACCTCCTTTGGTAGAGACATATCTCCACCCCTCCTCATGTAGACAAGCCATTAAATAAAAATACAAACAAGCACAATGAGGTTAAACAACAAGGGAAATAGAAATATATTTCAATCCAACAAAATGGTCCAGACTTCACTGCGGAGTTCACATGCCAGGATCAGCAGCCAGATACTGAATTTCTACACACTTTCCACTCACCATCTGTTCTTTGTCATGTGTTTCTTAATGGACCTTGACCTTCAGGATACCTGTGGCTCTATTACGTCTCCCTTGAGCTACAATGCAATTTACAATCCAGAACTGCCTTTCAGTTAGCTTCTGCATCTCCTTGCCTGAGAGTGACCTACAAGCTAGCAGACAGAAGGAGCGCCTTACACCTTCCTTGGTTAACACATATCTCCACCCTGCCACCAAAGACTAGATACTCACACCATGCATACGCGATTGGAACTCCTTTGGTTAATTCTTCTCAACTGTTGAAACTAAATAGAATTGAATTATTTACTTTGAACACAACATCCCTCTTTAATTATTTATGTAAATATTTATTTGTTTATGGGAGCCATAGTCAAAAAGATAACATTTACCACAATATTGTATCTTGTCCAAGTAAGTCAGTGCTAAGTGAAAAATAGACAAAAAATAACAAAACTTGTTCAAACAGAACTGGAATATGTATCTTGGCTATTTCACCAAACAGTGGAGCATTAATTAATAAAACTGTTCCTGATGTTCCAAATATCCCCTGCTGTGGCAACGAATTAAAGTTTCATTCCAGATTATACCTAACTTCCAACTCTACTCACTCCCATGAGACACTTGATAATTTATGATGCTGTCTAATTTGTTGTCCTTTATTTTCTCTGTTGTATCATTTAATGGTTCTCTGCTTTCAGACTGATTGCAACAGTGCAGAGTGACAGTTGGTACACTCACTATGAAGCCACTTGCTTTCATTTGAGAGATCTTGTTAAAGAGTATAATACATGATTAGTGATGTACAAAATCTCCAGAAAGGTCACATTGAATATTCATGCTTACCTTTAGGGATTTATCGCTTTGGAGAGGTTACGGAAGAGGTTTACCAGGATGTTGCCTGGCTTGTGCTGTAAGGAGAGGCTGGACAGATTTGGGTTGTTTTACCTGGAGCAGCAGAGGCTGAGGGGAGATCTGACAGGGGTTAAAGATTGTGAGAGGGATAGACAGAGTGGACAGACAGTATCTTTTTCCCAGGGTTGAAATGTTTAATATGAGAGGGCATGAATTTAAGGTCAGAGGGGGTAATTTCAAAGGAGATGTGAGAGGTAAGCTTTTGTTAGTCAGAGAGTGGTGGGTGTCTGGAATGCACTACCTGGGGTGATGGGAGAAACAGTTACATTAGGGATTTTTAAGAAATGTTTAGATCAGCACATGAATGTGAGGAAAATGGAAGGATATGGATATTGTGTAGGCAGAAGAGATTAGTTAACAATTTAATTACTGATTCAATTGATTTGGCACAACATTGTGGACTGAGAGGCCTGTTCCTGTGCTGTTTTATGTTCTATATTCTATAAATGTAATTAATACTGTTTGCAGATGAGAAAACTTTGACATTCCTTGAGTATAAATCTAATTGTGAACAATTATGTTGTAAATTTTATTACATCTTATTTTGTCTCCTATGATTTCATACACAGCCTGCTTAAAAATATTTGGTTGCATCTTTTTTTTTAACTAATTCTTATGTTCGGACTGCGTTGAAAAGGATTACATTTAGTTCAAGTTCCATCATCCAACTGTACACAAGTATGCCACCAAATAAAACTCACATTCCTCACAATACATACAGTAAAAATACCACAATTAAATTAACAAATAATAAAATATATTCCAGAAGATTGACATTTACCCTAAGGTGCATTTACGACACAAGTTAAAAAGTAAACAGTAATACACTACTGGTGTTTCATATGTGCGGAGACCTGCGTGTTGGCAGGGAATTCAGTCATTGCCAATGCCCACCTATCCTTGAAAAAGTGTTGATCAATCATCTGCCCTTCCAAGTGTTTCACAGCACATCTTCCGATAATGAAATCTCATCATTTTAAGGTGATTCAATCTCTTCTGTTGGCCTTTCCAGACTCTGCTTTGTTCCTAACGGACTGGAATATTCATCACAACACAACATTGTAGAAAATTAAAAATTCAATAATTCCTCAATTATAATGAAAACATTTTGAATTTGTTTTGTGTGATATGGCAGTGTGCCATGGCACTGTAGCAGTTAGCATGACGCTACAACAGCTCAAAGTTCATTTCTGGCACCTTCTGTAAGCTCTCTCTGTGACTGTGTGGGTTTCCTCTGGGTGTTCTGCTTTCCTCCCAGAATGATGTATGGTTAGAGGATTAATTGTCCTGTGATTAGGCTAGGGTTAAATTGTCACTGGATAGGGTTACCGTTCGGAGCCAGAAGGGCCTGGTTCATAATGCATCTCTAGATAAGTCAATAGTGTTTTACCGAGTTCCACATATATTTAGCAATTTTGGATTCAATAGACAATAGGAGCAGGAGTAGGCCATTTGGCCCTTCGAGCCAGCACCGCCATTCACTGTGATCACGGCTGATCATCCACAATCAGTACCCTGTTCCTGCCTTCTCCCCATATCCCTTGATACCGCTATCTTTAAGCATTCAGGGTTCTGAAAGCAATGAACAATGAGATGATGATGACAGCATTCATTTTTTGAAAATTTGTAAAATTCCAAAATTCAGCTTAGTACATTGAACTATGGAATTATGGATAACTTCAGTTATCTGATGTAAACAGCCTTGCTGCAATCTACCCGACTGCTAAATCTGGCATGAAATTAATTTGCCTCACATGTTTCTGAAGCTTGTTCAAGTCAGGCAGTCTTGCTGAACAATTGTATTATTTAAGTCGACTATAAATAACCAAAGAATAGAGTTTCTGAGTTGGGTAGCAGGTCAACGCCTCCAAGATGGTAACGAACAAGCATAAGGAGACATAGGGTGAATAAAGCACATAAAACTGATTTTCAAATGATATATTTTTCAACCTTTCCCCCTCTGATCTTTTGCTAGTGATTGACAAAGAAGCAATTTATCCTCAGAATCAACATTTATTGCCGTTAACTAATTTATGTGAAACATTTCAGTTTATTAGAAACACCTATACCCTTGAATGGAAAATCCTACAAATGTAGTGGCTACGGCCCAGCCCATCATGGGTAAAACCCTCCCCACCACTGAGAACATCTACACGGAGCATTGTCGCAAGAAAGCAGCATCGATTATCAGAGACCACCCCCACCCCACCCAGGCCATGCTCTCTTCTCACTGCTGCCATCTGGAATGAGTTACAGGAGCCTCAGAACCCACACAACCAGGTTCCGGAACAGTTATTACCCCTCAACCATTGGGCTTTTGAACAGAAGGGATAACTTCATTCAACTTCACTTGCCCCATCACTAAACTGTTCCAACAACTTTCAAGGACTCTTCAGCTCATGTTCTTGAAATGTTTTTTTTTTGTTAATTTACTTATCTTTCTTTTGCATTTGCAGTTTGCTATCTTTTGTACATTGGTTGTCATCCACCCTGTTGAGTGCAGACTTTCATCAATTCTATTGTGTTTCTTGGATTTACTATGTATACCCACAAGAAAATGAATCTCAGGATTGTATATGGTGACATAAATGTTCTTTGATACTAAATTTACTTTGAACTTTGTTAATATTTATTTTTGCTTGTCTTTAATCAGTCTTCTTTCTCAATTTCAGCTCATTCTATTATTCCTGCTAGGATATAGCTTCAGTGGGTCTGACAGTCACGTGGTATCTCCTAAGTGGTCAGTAATCATGCAGTATGTCTCCAGAAAGTTCTTTGATGAATGAATGTATCACCTGTCCAGGAGTTTAAAGTTCAAAGTTCAAAGTAAATTTATTATCAAAGTAGAAATATATGACACAAAAGACAACTTTGAGATTCTTTTTTTTAGTTTGTTCATTTAGAGATACAGTTTGGAACAGGCCCTCAGGCCCAACGAGCTACATCGCCCAGCAATCCTCTGAGTTAACCTAGCCTAATCGCCGGAAAATCTACCAACTGATTCAACTTTGAACTGCGGGCGGAAACTGGAACGCATGCAGTCACGGGGAGAATGCATAACCTTTCTTACTGAGGATGCCGGAATTGAACCCCGAGCTGGTATGCTAACTGCTACGCCACCCTGCATCCTGTTTTCTTGCAGGCATACACAGTAAATCCAAGAATCACAATAGAATCAATGAAAGACCACATGAAAGACATGCAAAATAAGACAAACTGTGCAATACTAGATCAATTAATCAATCAATCAATCAATTAATTAATAAGCAATAAATATTGAGAACATGAGAAGAAAAATCCTTGAAAGTGAATCCATTGGCTGGGGTGAATGAACTTGAATGAAGGTTCAAGAGTGAACCTGGTGGTGTGGGTCCTGAGGCTCCTGTATCTTCTTCCTGATGGCAGGAACTAGAAGAGACCATGGTCTGGGTTGTGGGTGGGGGTGGCCCTGATGATGGAGGCTGCTTTTCTGTAACAGTTCTTCGTGCAGATGTGCTCAATGGTGGATGGACTTTAGCTGTGATGCACCAGGCCATATCCACTACTTTTTGTAGGAGTTTCCATTCAAGGGCGTTGGTGTTTCCATACCGAGCTGTGATGCAGCCAGTCAACATAGTCTCCACTACACATCTGTTGAGGTTTGTCATAGTTTTAGATGTCATGCCAAATCTTCACAAACACGTAAGGAAGAAGAGGCATTGCTGGGTTTTCTTCATAATTGCCTTTAATAGCTGGGCCCTGGACAGATCCTCTGAACTGGTAACACTAAGGAATTTAAAGTTGCTGACCCTCTCCACCTCTGATCCCTCAATGAGGATGGCCTCAAAGACCTCTGGTTTCCTCCTCCTGGTCAATAACCAGCTCCTTGGTCTTACTGACATTGAGTGAGAGGCAGTCAGGTTATCAGCCTCCCTCCTGTATACTGATTCATCACCACCTCTGATTCAGCCTATGCCAGTGGTGTTATCAGCAAACTTAAATATGGCATTGGAGCTGTGCTTGGCCTCACAGTCATAAGTGTAAAGTGAGTAGAGCAGGGGGCCCAGCACACAGCCTGGTGGTGCACCTGAGCTGATGGAGATTGTGGAGGAGATGTTGTTGCCAATCCGAACTGACTGGGCTCTGCAAATGAGGAAATCGATTGCACAAGGAGCTATTGAGGCCAAGGTCTTGAAGCTTATTGATTGGATTTGAGGGGGATGATGTCATTGAATGCTGAGCTATAATTGATAAAGAGTATCCTGACGTATGCATCTTTGAGATGGCACCTGCTGTGGACTTGTTCTGATGGAATGCAAATTGGAATGGATCGAGGTCACTTCTCACACAGGAATTGATGTGTTTCATCACCAAGTATGACCTACTCTGATCCATTTGGTTGTATTCTGTGTTATTGTGGGCATGCTATTTCGGCGCTGGAATATGAGGTGATACATAAGGGTGTTGGTTGTTAACACAAGCAATGCACTTTAACGAATGTCGGTCCCAAGCCTTTACCCTAACTCCAGTGACAGGTCCATTCAGGGGAGCTGGACTGGATGACATAAGGGTCAAAGATGTGCACGTTAGTTTGAATTTTAATGCATGTCTCCCCACCGCATTAATCACTCTAGAGACATGAAATAGTCATAGAACACAACAGCACATAAACCAACCCTTCGGCCTGTCTAGTCCATGCCTACCTAGTCTCATCAACCGGGACTGAGATCATACTCTTCCATCCATGTACCTATCCAAATTTTACTTAAATGCTGAAATCAACCCAGCATCCACCATTTCCACTGGCTGCCCATCCCACAGTCTCACCACCCTCTGGGCGGAGAAGTTAGCCGTGAAACTTCTCACATTTCGCCCGTACCCATGACCTCCAGCTCTACTCTCACCCAACCTCAGTGGAGAGAGCCTGCCTGCATTTGCTCTATCAATACTCCTCATAATTTTCTATATGTCTATCAAATCTCCCTTCAGTCTTCTATGTTCTAAGGAATAAAGTCCTAACCTTTTCAATCTTTCCTTATAACTCAGGTCCTGTAATCCTGGCAATACTTATAAATTTTATCTGTACCCTTTATACCTTTCCTGCTGGTAGGTGACCAAGCCTGCACACAGTCTAAATTACTCTAAATCAGGCCTCACCAACATCTTATACAATTTTAACATCCCAAAGTACTGAATACTTTGATTTATGAAGACCAATGTGCTTTTTTTAAGGCTCTACCTATCTGTGACACCACTTTCACGGAATTATGGATCAGTATTCCCAGATCCCTCTCATCCACCACGTTCCTCAGTGCCCCACTGCTCACCCTAGCTCGTCCTACCCAACTGCGACAACTCACGCTTGTCTGCATTAAATTCTACCTGCCATTTTTCAACCTATTTTTCCAGCTGGTCCACATCCCTCCACAACCCATGATAGTTTTCCTCACTGTCCACTACACCCCCAATCTTGGAGTCATCCTTCTTCCCATCTGCCGTCAGATTTCTGAACGGACAGTAAACCCACATACACTACCTCAGTATTTTTTAAATCTATTTTAGTCTCTTTAAGCACTACTTAGAAACAACAAGTTTCATGACACATGCCAGTGATATTAAATCTGATTCTGATTCGGTTTACCACAATATCATCTAAAGATATTCTTAAATGGGAAGGCAAACGTATTTTGCTTTCATAATATCACATCATTCTAGTATTCCCCATTAAATCTTTAATTAACCTTAACTGTCTTAATGGAAATGTTGCTTGTTTTTCAAATGTTGTTACTTTCGTTAGGATATTGTATTTATTAATAAATTGTTCAGAATTCCATGAGAGAATTACACTTACCCTGCAAGCAAAGTCATAGGAGGTGAATGTTTTTATTTTTAAAAATCAATGTAATTTGAGGGAAATTATAAGCAATAATCATGGTCCTCACTGGAGGCCCCACTTGAAACAAGTCTGTACTTTGCCATGATTTACCGAATGCAACATCTACACCACTAAAAGGAAACGTATTACTTTGCTGCCTTACTTCCCAGCAAGCCGCCAGAAGAACTATGGAAGGCCTAGACATAGAGAACATGCAGAGGATGTTGCCAGTAGTGGGGGAGTCTAGGACCAGAGGGCAGAGACTCAGAATACAAGGATATCCATTTAGAACAGCGATAAGGAGGAATTTCTTTAGCCAGAAGGTGGCAAATCTGTGAAATTCATTGCCACAGACCACTGTGGTGGCCTGGTTATTGGATATATTTAACACAGCATTGATAACAATATAACAATTACAGCACGGAAACAGGCCATCTCAGCCCTTCTAGTCCGTGCCGACACTTACACCCACCTAGTCCCACTGGCCCGCACTCAGCCCATAACCCTCCATTCCTTTCCTGTTCATATACCTATCCAATTTTACTTTAAATGACAATACCAAACCTGCCTCTACCACTTCTACTGGAAGCTCGTTCCACACAGCTACCACTCTCCGAGTAAAGAAATTCCCCCTCGTGTTACCCTTAAACTTTTGCCCCCTAACTCTCAAATCACGTCCTCTTGTTTGAATCTCCCCTACTCTCAATGGAAAAAGCCTATCCACGTCAACTCTATCTATCCCCCTCATAATTTTAAATACCTCTACCAAGTACCCCCCCCCCCCCAACCTTCTACACTCCAAAGAATAAAGACCTAACTTGTTCAGCCTTTCCCTGTAACTTAGGTGCTGAAACCCAGGTAACATTCTAGTAAATCTTCTCTGTACTCTCTCTATTTTGTTGACATCTTTCCTATAATTCGGTGACCAGAACTGTACACAATACTCCAAATTCGGCCTTACCAATGCCTTGTACAATTTTAACATTACATCCCAACTCCTATACTCAATACTCTGATTTATAAAGGCCAGCATACCAAAAGCTTTCTTCACCACCCTATCCGCATGAGATTCCACCTTCAGGGAACTATGCACCATTATTCCTAGATCACTCTGTTCTACTGCATTCTTCATTAGTTCTTGATTAGACAGGACATCAAAGATAATGGGGAGAAGGTGGGAGAATGGGATTGAGAGGGCTAATAAATCAGCCATGATGGAATGCTGGAGCAGACACGGTGGAGTAACTGGCCTAGTTTTCCTCCTATGTCTTATAGTGTCTCCCTCTCCCTTTTTGTGACATTTACCAGGAGAGCTGTAGACGAAGTGCCCAAAGCATTGTTGAGAATCCCTACCACCCAACCTCTTTGATCCACTACCATCAGGAAGGAGGTACCGGAGCATCAGGACGAGGACGGTCAGACTGTCCCTCAGGCTGTGAGACTACTGAGGTCTCATCACAAGTACAGCGAGCTGTTTACGATTTACTGTACTGTTAACTGTGCTGTGCACTACATGTATTTTGAATTATATTTTATTAACTCACTTACGGTAATATTTTGTTTTATGTGCTGTGTGTGATACATGTTTTCTGGGTGCACCATGGTCCGGAGGAACATTGTTCCGTTTGGTTGTACAGTCACAAGATGGTGGTTGCATGAACAAAAACATTACAGATTACACATTTGAGCTAATATCTAGACTTCTCCACAAAAGTCACCACAGTTGTGGCACCACGGTAGCATAACAGTTAAGTAAGTTTAATGCTATTACAACTTGGGCCAGTGGAGTTCAGAGTTCAATTCCAGCATCCTCAGTAAGCACGTTTGTATGTTCTTTCCCATGAGCACGTGGGTGTCCTCGGGGCACTCCGATTTACTCCGACATACCAGTTAGTCAGTTAATTGGTCGTTGTAAATTGCATAGGGTTAAATAGCCGGGTTGCTGGGCAGCACAGCCTGTTGGGAACTCAGCAGGTCAGGCAGCATCTGTGGAAATTAATTAACAGTTGAAGTTTTGGGCTGAGATCATTCACCAAGCCAGAAGAAAACAGAACAACATTCCTCCTGTGCCAAAGTACAAAGCATAGTACCAACAGCACGCAGCACATATAATTATGATAGCAGAAAAACTGACCATCCCAAAACAATAATATGGTCCAGGTCCCTGAGTTGTGTGGCCTGCAAATTGATGCTGCACAGGATACTGTCCTGCAGCCATGTTTCTGCAAGAATGTGTGTGTGTGTGTGTGTGTGTGTGTGTGTGTGTGTGTGTGTGTGTGTGTGTGTGTGTGTGTGTGTGTGTGTGTGTGTGTGTGTGTGTGTGTGTGTGTGTGTGTGTGTGTGTGTGTGTGGACGTATTTTAGTATTTTACATTTTAAACATTATTAATCATGTTAAGCAACACACACAAAATGCTGGTGGAACACAGCAGGCCAGGCAATATCTATAGGAAGCACAGTCGCTGTTTCGGGGTGAGACCCTTCATGTTCAAATTAATCATGTTAATTTGTTTTATATACTTTAATAATTCCCAAATCAGTTGTAAATATCCTTTGACGTCAAAGGCATTCACATTCACATGCCACGTCTCAGTGACTGCTTTAGTTAATCTGAGGGTGAAGATTCACAGATGTAAGCAAGAGGGGGAACCTCTTTACTCAGAGGGTGCAGACTGTGTGGAACAAACTGCCAGTGGAAGTGGTGGATCTCAACATTTAGGAGAAATTTGGGTAGGTGTATGGATGGGTCCTAGCATACAAAGTCAGCGGTGGACAGGATGGATGAGATCTACAGTGAAAACCAAAGGCCCAGAAGCTGCTTCTTTACCACTCTGTGGGGAGGGAAGCACATGACGAGGCACAGAAGAAGACGTGGTCTTCCACTGCAACCAAGGAAGACCCCAGTTTGTGACAACTGCTTGCACCACTGGTCCCGGACTCCTGAGGTTGAGAGAGTGGAACTGCCCATTTAAAAAATTCTCCAGCATTGGTTTCACATTTATCGTTGGATATGACAGACAGCCAACCAACCACACGGATGGGAAGTTTATGGAGAGTGATGGTCCACATGCAGGTCGATGGAAGTAGGCGGATTAATAGTTCAGCATGGCTAGATGAGCCAAAGGGTCTGTCTCTGTTCTGTAGTGTTCCATGAACAATGTTGTGGACATCACTGAATTGTGGCTGAAAGAAGATCATAGCTGGGAACTCAATCTCCAAGAATACATGTCAGACAGGAAGGCAGAGGGGTGGTGTGACTCTGCTGATAAAAGATGAAATCAAATAATTGGAAAGAAGTAACATAGGGTCAGAAGGTGAGGAATCATTGTGGACAGAGCTAAGGAACTGTAAGAGTAAAAGACCCTAATGGGAGATGTATACAGACACACAAACAGTAGTAAGGGTTTGGTCTACAAATTACCACAGGAGATAGACAATGCATGCCAAAAGGTCAATGTTACAATCGTCATGGGTTATTTCAATACGCAGGTATATTGGGAAAATCAGGTTGGTGCAGGATTCCAAGAGGAGGAATTTCTACAGTGCCTATGGGGTGGCTTTTTAGAGCAGCGTGTGGTTGAGCCCAGCTATTCTGATTGGAATAAACCAGAATTGATTAGAGAGCTTAAAAAAACCCCTTGGGTGAAAGTGATCATAATGTGATCGAATTCACCCTGTAAATTTGAGAAGGAGAAGCTAAAGTCAGATGCATCAGTATTCCAGTATAGTATAAGGAATTACAGACTCAGGAGAGAGGAGTTGGCCAGAATTGATTGGAAAAGAACACCAGCAGGGATGATGGCAGAGCAGCAATGGCTGGAATTGCTGGAAGCAATTTGGAAGTTACAGAATATATACATCACAAAGAGGAAGAAGTATTCTAAAGTCAGGAGAACATAACCATGGCTAACAAGAGAAATCAAAGCTAACATAAAAGTCAAAGAGATGGCATATAATAGAGCAAAGTTTAAAGGGAAATTAGAGGATTGGAAAGCTTTTAAAAATCACCAGAAGACAACTAAAAGAGTCACTAAGACGGAAAGATGTAATATGAAGATAAGCTAGCCAATAATATTAAAGAGGATACCAAAAGTTTCTTCAGATACATAAAGTTAAAAAAGAGGCAAAAGTGGATATTGGACTGCTGGAGAATGATGATGGAGTGGTAGTAATTGGAAACAATGGAATGGCAGATGAACTGAATTAGTATTTTGCATCAGTCTTCACTGTGGAAGACACCTACAGTGTGCTAGAGTTTCAAGACTGTCGGGGCAGGTGTGTAAAGTTGCCATTATGAGGGAGAGGGTTCTCGGGAAAGTAAAAATCTGAAGGTGGATAAGTCACTTGGACCAGACAGTGTACAACCCAGGGTTCTGAAAGAGGTTGTTGAAGAGATTGTGGAGGCAGTGGTGATGATCCTTCAAGAATCACTAGATTCTGGAATGGTTCAGGAAGACTGGAAAATGGAAAATGTCACTCCACTTTTCAAGAAAGGAGAGAGGCCGAAGAAAATAAATTAGCCAATTAGTCTGACCTCAGTGGTTGGAAAGGTTTTGGAGTTTATTATTAAGGATGTGATTTCAGAATATTTGGAAGCACATGATAAAATAGGTCATACTCAACTTGGTTTCCTCAAGGGAAAATCCTGCCTGACAAATCTGTTGGAATTCTTTGAAGAAATAACAAGCAGGATAGACAAAGGAGAATCAGTTGATGTTGTGTATTTGGATTTTCAGAAGGCCTTTGACAAGGTACCACACATGAGGCTGTTTAACAAGCTACAAGCCCATGGTATTACAGGAAAGATGCTAGCATGAAGAAAGCAGCGGCTGATTGGCAGAAGACAAAAAGTGGGAATAAGGGGAGCCTTTTCTGGCTGGCTGCCATTGACTAGTGGTGTTCCACAGGGGTCTGTGTTGGGACCTATTTTTTATTTATATGTCAATGATTTGGATGATGAAATTGACGGCTTTGTTGTAAAGTTTGCAGATGATATGAAGATAGGGGAGGGGCAGGTGGTTTTGAGGAAGTAGAGAGGCTACAGAGGACTAAGACGGATTAGAAGAATGGGCAAAAACGTGGCAGATGTAATAGAGTGTCAGGATGTGTATGATAATGCACTTTGGTAGAAGAAATAAAAAGGGTAGACTATTTGCTAAATGGAGAGAAAATTCAAATATCTGAGGTACAAAGGCCTGGGGATCCTTATGCAGGATCCTCTGAAGGTTAATTTGCAGGTTGAGTTGGTGGTGAGGAAGACTAATGCAATGTTAGCATTCATTTCTAGAAGACTAGAATATAAAAGCAGGGATGTAATTTTGAGGAGCAGACACAAAATGCTGGAGGAACTCAGCAGGCCAGGCAGCATCTATGGAAAAGGGTTTCAAGCTGAGACCATTCATCAAGACTGGAGGTAAAAAGATGAGGAGTCATAGTTAGAAGGTGGGGGAGGGGGGTGATACGTGAAACCTGAAGGTGGAAAGAAGGGGTGACGTAAAGAGCTGGTAAGTTGATTGATGAAAGAGATAAAGGGATGGAAAAGGGGGAATCTGATAGGAGAGGGTAGAAGGCCATGGAAGAAGGAAAAAGGTGAGGAGCACCAGCAGGAGGTGTTGGACAAGTAAGGAAATAAGGTGAGAGAGGGAATTGGGAATGGGGAATGGTGAAGGGGAGGCATAAATTTTGTAATTTTGAGACACTATTAAGCACTTGTGAGGCCTCACTTGGAGTATTGTGAGCAGTTTTGGGCTGCTTATCTAAGAAAGGATCTGCTAACATTGAAGAGGGTTCAAAGGAGGTTCAAGAAAATGATTCCGGGATTGAAAGGCTGATCCTATGAGGATTGTTAGATAGCTCTGCACCTGTACTCACTCGAATTCTGGAGAATAAAGGGTGACCTTATTGAAACCTATCGAATATTGAAAGACCTCATTATGGTGGATGTGGAGAGGATGTTTCCTGTGGTGGGGAAATCTAAGACCAGAGGACACTGGTCTGATTGGCAGTCATGAGGGTTACCAGAAGGCAGGAAATTGGGACTGAGAGGGTAAATGGATCAGGAATGATGAAATGGCAGAGCAGACTCGATGGGCCAAATGGCATAACTCTGCTGCTACATCTTATGGTCTTATGGGATCTATGACTATGCCTGCGAATGCTGCTGGCCAATTCGAATGAAAGGTTCAGTGCATGGGGCCTGCCCAATGAGCCTTCTGGGGGAAGAAAGTACCCATGAGCACAGTGAAAGAAGCAGCATTTACAAAAGGGCAAGCAACAAGTCCATAGCCAATCTGCACTGTAGATCTGAAATTATATTATAATCTGTCCTATTAGGGTCAAATGAGCAGGTGATGGATGGTTCTCTGGGTAGCTGGTACATATCACAAGTCCTGGTGCCAAGCAGACAGCCTCTGAGAAGTATCGATAATGGCTGGATTCACTCATTTTGTAAAGACACTACCCAGAAGAATGCAATGGCAAACCACTTCTGCAGAAGAATCTGCCAAGACCATTCCTGGTCACTGGATCATTATCGCCAACATGATGACACGGCATATTGTAATGATGATGATGATGATGGATTTATGACACAAGTTAAAGAGTAAACAACATTACGCTACTAGTGCTTCATACGTGAATCCATTAAATCTGTTTAAACCAAGCCCATATGCAGGGAAATAATTTCGACATGAGGATGAGACTCTATAAATGAATTCACTGGTCTTTCACTGATAAATGAATTTACTGATTTTGGAACTTGTTAGAGAAATTCCTCTGTGTATTCCACAGAAGTCACTAATGCAGAAATATCCACAGAAGCTATCACTATTCCACTGCCACACTGTGAAATTCAGAGTCATCATACGTTGTGCCTGGAGCTCGGTCTAAATAGAGACTCATCGTTTTATGGACAACATTCAATATTTACTGTAGCTCACCTCCAAAGAAGCCTGACACTTCCTCCTGGTAGAAGTTACATCTCTGCCAGGAAAAGTAAAATGGTAATTGAATTCTTACTAATTAATCAATTACAGATGAACTCTCCTCTTTTCAGAGATTAGTGAAAAGAAAACTGAGCCGATGGAAAACTCAGTAATTTCAATCTGTTGTTACAATTAGACAATCACCTACATCTTTTATATTGTACTTTGGAACAGAGAAAAACATTTTAATTTTATATAAACATGAGAGATTCTGCAGATGCTGGAAGTCCAGAGCAACACACAGAAAGTGCTGGAGGAACTCAGCAGGTCAGGCAGCATCTATGGAGGGTATAAAGAGGCCAAGGACCTTCTTTCGGCTGTCTGTGCCCGAACCATCATCAGTTTATTGATTTTTATATTTTTTGTTTCACTCTTTGGTTTGAAGAATGGATATGGAGTTACTTCTGGAATATGCCCAGCCGCGTGGAAGTCTGCGTCCTGTTCAGGGAGCCAACTATGAAGGCGAGCAGCTGTCGGAGGCATTGATTATACTTACGTAGACTGATGTAACTACGGTAAATTCTTCATCTCAAGACTACACTTCCTTAGGAACTGGGTTGCACAAATTGGAACACTGACTGATTATATCTTGATTCCTGTCACAGTCTGATTGATGCTTCCTGGAGATTCGCCATTCAAGCTTATTTAATGCCATTTCCAGTACACAAGTGTAAGGGAAAATAAAATAATTGTTACTCCAGATCCTAAGCAGCAAAATAACCAATAAGATAAAGAACACAATAATAAAAAACACAGACAATTGCAGTATGTGCATAAAGAGCTAAAATCCATAGATTGATTGTCTGCCTAGAAGGTGGGTGGCACAGGAGTGACTGTACAGAAGGTGACTGACAGGAAAAGGTGAAGTAGAGGTAGTCGGGGGTGTGTAGAGGTGGGTTAGAGAGTACAGGTGTTCATTACCATTACTCTTTCTGAGTCTCATAAGCTGGTGTGGATGCTACGAAGACTCCATCCTGACAGTGCATGAAAAGAGTGGGTGCAAACCTTCATGATGTTACCGGCCTTATCCCAGCACCTTCATGTTCTTCTGTCCTTGATGGCAGGGAGTGGACTTCAAACGATAATCAGGCTGGAAGAACATGTTTCTGAAGTACGGTGTACAGTGCCGTCAGTCAGTGTGGGGCGTGGTGCGGACCGTCAGCGTGTGGCGCAGTGCGGACCGTCACAGTGGGGCGCGGTGCGGACCATCAGCGTGGGGCACGGTGCAGTCACTGTGGGGTATGGTGCAGACCATCACCGTGTTGTACACTACAATTACAGTATAGACCGTCATGGAAACATGGAAAACCTACAGCACAATACAGGCCCTTCGACCCACAATGTTGTGCCAAACATGTACTTACTTTAGAAATTACCTAGGGTTACCCATAGCCCTCTATTTTACTAAGCTCCATGTACCGATCCAGGAGTCTCTTAAAAGACCCTATCGTATCCGCCTCCACCACCGTCGCTGGCAGCCCATTCCACACACTCACCACTCTCTGCGTAAGTGGTGAGTGCGTGGAATGGGCTGCCAATAACGGTGGTGGAGGCAGATACAATAGGGTCTTTTTTATCCCTGATGTCTCCTCTGTACCTACCTCCAAGCAACTTAAAACTGTGCCCTCTCGTGATAGCTAAATCAGTCCTGGCAAAAAGCCTTTGACTATCCAAGTCAAGTCAATTCAAGTCACTTTTTATTTAAAAGGAGAACCCCCTCCCTGTGACGCGGGGCAGTTCGTGGTTGAATTCGTTCAGAGACTCCGTTTTGCTGCGTATTCGATGTTATGACGCAGTTTTGTTTTAAAGTGGAGTTTTACTTTCTGCCTTAAGTCTCAAAGGTTATTGCCGGCAGTTCTGAAAATCACTGCCAGTCCAGTCCAGTGGAGAGTGAAGATTTATTGAAGTTCGGGAAGCTGAAGAATCGAGGAAAGATGGTGTTGTTGGCTGTAAAGCAGGTTTGAACTTTATTTAATCTTCGTACAAGGAATTAGTAACTTCTGTCCATGATAACTCCTGCTTTGCCAAAAGAGCAGAAAGAGATGGATGCAGGGTTTCGCCAAGGAAAGGTCAGTGCCTCTAAGCCGTTTTATTTCCCTCAATCGTAAATACTTAGGCTGAGATCAGCAGTAATGTCGCAAAAGAGGAAGTTATTACTCCAAGGAAAGTCTCTCCTAACAGACTGTGTAAACATTTGGACTTTCGCAGTACTACTTCTAAGAACTGTTTTCGCATTATCGCTTTAAGAACTGTTCAAGCTGCCGCATAGCAGCCGACTTCCGGTTAAGTTAGTCATTTGTTTACTTTTGGGGTTTTTTTAGCAGTGTTTAATAAATGTTTTATTTGTTATAAAAAACCTGTCTCAAATATATATTTATTGTTGCTGGATCGTAACAAGCAACATAGAAACACAGAAAAACCTACAGCACAATACAGGCCCTTCAGCCCACAATGCTGTGCCGAACATGTACTCACTTTAGAAATTACCTAGGGTTACCCATAGTCCTCTATTTTTCTAAGCTCCATGTACCTATCCAGAAGTCTCTTAAAAAACCCTATCGTATCTGCCTCCACCACCGTTGCTGGCAGCCCATTCCACGCACTCACCACTCTCTGCGTAAGTGGTGAGTGTGTGGAATGGGCTGCCAATAACGGTGGTGGAGGCAGATACAATAGGGTCTTTTTTACCCCTGATGTCTCCTCTGTACCTACCTCCAAGCAACTTAAAACTGTGCCCTCTCGTGATAGCTAAATCAGTCCTGGCAAAAAGCCTTTGACTATCCAAGTCAAGTCAATTCAAGTCACTTTTTATTTAAAAGGAGAACCCCCTCCCTGTGACGCGGGGCAGTTCGTGGTTGAATTCGTTCAGAGACTCCGTTTTGCTGCGTATTCGATGTTATGACGCAGTTTTGTTTTAAAGTGGAGTTTTACTTTCTGCCTTAAGTCTCAAAGGTTATTGCCGGCAGTTCTGAAAATCACTGCCAGTCCAGTCCAGTGGAGAGTGAAGATTTATTGAAGTTCGGGAAGCTGAAGAATCGAGGAAAGATGGTGTTGTTGGCTGTAAAGCAGGTTTGAACTTTATTTAATCTTCGTACAAGGAATTAGTAACTTCTGTCCATGATAACTCCTGCTTTGCCAAAAGAGCAGAAAGAGATGGATGCAGGGTTTCGCCAAGGAAAGGTCAGTGCCTCTAAGCCGTTTTATTTCCCTCAATCGTAAATACTTAGGCTGAGATCAGCAGTAATGTCGCAAAAGAGGAAGTTATTACTCCAAGGAAAGTCTCTCCTAACAGACTGTGTAAACATTTGGACTTTCGCAGTACTACTTCTAAGAACTGTTTTCGCATTATCGCTTTAAGAACTGTTCAAGCTGCCGCATAGCAGCCGACTTCCGGTTAAGTTAGTCATTTGTTTACTTTTGGGGTTTTTTTAGCAGTGTTTAATAAATGTTTTATTTGTTATAAAAAACCTGTCTCAAATATATATTTATTGTTGCTGGATCGTAACAAGCAACATAGAAACACAGAAAAACCTACAGCACAATACAGGCCCTTCAGCCCACAATGCTGTGCCGAACATGTACTCACTTTAGAAATTACCTAGGGTTACCCATAGTCCTCTATTTTTCTAAGCTCCATGTACCTATCCAGAAGTCTCTTAAAAAACCCTATCGTATCTGCCTCCACCACCGTTGCTGGCAGCCCATTCCACGCACTCACCACTCTCTGCGTAAGTGGTGAGTGTGTGGAATGGGCTGCCAATAACGGTGGTGGAGGCAGATACAATAGGGTCTTTTTTACCCCTGATGTCTCCTCTGTACCTACCTCCAAGCAACTTAAAACTGTGCCCTCTCGTGATAGCTAAATCAGTCCTGGCAAAAAGCCTTTGACTATCCAAATCAAGTCAATTCAAGTCACTTTTTATTGTCATTTTGACCATAACTGCTGGTACAGTACACAGTAAAAACGAGACAACATTTCTCAGGACCATGGTGCTACATGAAACAATGCAAAAACTACACTGAAACTATGTAAAACAACACAAAAACTACAGTAGACTACAGACCTACACAGGACTGCATAAAGTGCACAAAACAGTGCAGGCAGTACACTAAAGACAATAGGCACAACAGAGGCAGTAAGGTGTCAGTCCAGGCTCTGGGTATTGAGGAGTCTGATGGCTTGGGGGAAGAAACTCTTACAGAGTCTGGTCGTGAGCCACACGATCAATGCCTCTCATTATCTTGTACACCTCTCTCAGGTCACCCTCTCATCCTCCGTCGCTCTGTCGCTCCAAGGAGAAAAGACCAAGTTCGCTCAACCTATTCTCATAAGGGATGCTCCCCATTCCAGACAACATCCTTGTAAATCTCCTCTGCACCCTTTCTATAGTTTCCACATCCTTCCTGTAGTGAGGTGACCAGAACTGAGCACAGTCCTCCAAGTGGGGTCTGACCAGGGTCCTATATAGCTGCAACATTACCTCTCGGTTCTTGTCCTCAATCCCACGGTTGATGAAGGCCAATGCATCGTATGCCTTCTTAACCACAGAGTCATCCTACGCAACAGCTTTGAGTGTCCTATGGACTCGGACCCCAAGATCCCTCTGATCCTCCACACTGCCAAGAGTCTTACCATTAATAATATATTCTGTCATCATTTTTGACCTACCAAAATGAACTGCCTCACATTTATCTGGGTTGAACTCCATCTGCCACTTCTCAGCCCAGTTTTGCAACCTACTGATGTTCTGCTGTAACATCTGACAGCCCTCCACACGATCCACAACACCCCCAACCTTTGTGTCATCAGCAAATTTACTAACCCATCCCTCCACTTCCTCATCCAGGTCATTTATAAAAATCAGGAAGAGTAAGGGTCCCAGAACAGATCCCTGAGGCACCCCACTGGTCACCGACTTCAATGCGGAACATGACCCGTCTACAGCCACTCTTTCCCTTCTATGGGCAAGATAGTTCTGGATCCACAAGGCAAGGTCCCCTTGGATCCCATGCCTAATTACTTTCTCAATAATCCTTGCATGGGGTACCTTATCAAATGCCTTCCTGAAAGTCATATACACTACATCTACTACTCTACCTTCATCAATGTGTTTAGTCACATCCTCAAAAAATTCAATCAGGCTCGTAAGGCACGAACTGCCTTTGACAAAGCCATGCTGACTATTCCTAATCATATAATGCCCCTCCAAATGTTCATAAATCCTGCCTCTTGGATCTTCTCCATCAACTTATCAACCACCGTAGTAAGACTCACTGGCCTATCATTCCTTGGGCTATGTCTACTCCATTTCTTAGGGAACAACATCTGCAACCCTCCAATCCACTGGAACCTCTTCCATCCCCATTGATGATGCAAAGATCATCGCCAGAGTTCGAACAATCTCCTCCCTCACCTCCCATAGTAGTGTGGGGTACATCTCATCTGGTCCCAGTGACTTATCCAAAACCTCCAGCACATCCTCTTTCTTGATGTCTATATACTCAAGCTTTTCAGTCCACTGTAAGTCACCTCCAATCCTATGGTAAAGGAGATAGAATTCTGATCACTATCTCCAAAATGCTCTCCCACTGAGAGATCTGACACCTGACCAAGTTCATTTCCCAATACTACAGCCTCTCCTCTTGTAGGCTTATCTACATATTGTGTCAGGAAACCTTCCTGAACACACCTAACAAACTCCACCCCATCTAAACCCCTCACTCTAGGGAGATGCCAATCAATATTTGGGAAATTAAAATCTCCCATCACAACAACCCTGTTATTATTGCACCATTCCAGAATCTGTCTCGATGTCCCTCTTACTCTTGAGTGGTCTATAAAAAACACCCAGTAGAGTTATTGCCTTCCACCCACAGACATTCAGTAGAGAATCCCTCCATGGCATCCACCTTTTCTACTGCTGTGATACTATCTCTGATCAACAGTGCCACACCCCTACCTCTTTTACCTCCCTCCCTGTCCTTTCTGAAACATCTAAAGCCTGGCACTCGAAGTAGCCATTCCTGCCCCTGAGCCATCCAAGTCTCTGTAATAGTCACAACATCATAGCTTTAAGTACTGATCCACGCTCTAAGCTCATCGCAACACTCCTTGCATTAAAATAGACACATCTCAAGCCTTCGGTCTGAGTGCATCCCTTCTCTATCACCTGCCTATCCTCCCTCTCACACTGTCTCCAAGCTTTCTCTATTTGTGATCCAACCACCCCTTCCTCCATCTCTTCAGTTCAGTCCTACTCCCCAGCAATTAGAAACATAGAAAATAGGTGCAGGAGTAGGCCATTCGGCCCTTTGAACCTGCACCGCCATTCAGTATGATCATGGCTGATCATCCAACTCAGAACCCTGTACCTGCTTTCTCTCCATACCCCCTGATCCCTTTAGCCACAAGGGCCATATCTCACTTCCTCTTAAATATAGCCAATGAACCGGCCTCAACTGTTTCCTGTGGCAGAGAATTCCACAGATTCACCACTCTGTGTGAAGAAGTTTTTCCTCATCTCGGTCCTAAAAGGCTTCCCCTTTATCCTTAAACTGTGACCCCTCGTTCTGGAATTCCTCAACATCGGAAGCAATCTTCCTGCATCTAGCCTGTCCAATCCCTTTAGAATTTTATACGTTTCAATAAGATCCCTCCTCAATCTTCTAAATTCCAGTGAGTATAAGCCTAGTCGATCCAGTCTTTCTTCATATGAAAGTCCTGTCATCCCAGGAATCAATCTGGTGAACCTTCTCTGTACTTCCTCTATGGCAAGAATGTCTTTCCTCAAAATAGGGGACCAAAACTGCACACAATATTCTAGGTGCGGTCTCACCAAGGCCTTGTACAACTGCAGTAGAACCTCCCTGCTCCTGTACTCAAATCCTTTTGCTATGAATGCCAACATACCATTTGCCTTTTTCACCGCCTGCTGTACCTGCATGCCCACCTTCATTGACTGGTGTACAATGACACCCAGGTCTTGTTGCATCTCCCCTTTTCCTAATCGGCCACCGTTCAGATAATAATCTGTTTTCCTGTTCTTGCAACCAAAGTGGATAACCTCACATTTATCCACATTAAATTGCATCTGCCATGAATTTGCCCACTCACCTAACCTATCCAAGTCACCCTGCATCCTCTTAGCATCCTCCTCACAGCTAACACCGCTGCCCAGCTTCATGTCATCCGCAAACTTGGAGATGCTGCATTTAATTCCCTCGTCTAAATCATTAATATATATTGTAAACAACTGGGGTCCCAGCACTGAGCCTTGCGGTACCCCACTAGTCACTGCCTGTCATTCTGAAAAGGTCCCGTTTACTCCCACTCTTTGCTTCCTATCTGCCAACCAATTCTCTATCCACATCAATACCATACCCCCAATACCATGTGCTTTAAGTTTGCACACTAATCTCCTGTGTGGGACCTTGTCAAAAGACTTTTGAAAATCTAAATATACCACATCCACTGGCTCTCCCCTATCCACTCTACTAGTTACATCTTCAAAAAATTCTATAAGATTCGTCTGACATGATTTTCCTTTCACAAATCCATGCTGACTTTGTCCGATGATTTCACCTAGTTTAAACTCTCCCCAATAGCCTTAGCAAACCCCCCTGCCAGAATATTGGTCCCCCTCGGATTCAAGTGTAACATGTTCTTTTTGTACAAGTCACACCTGCCCCAAAAGAGGTCCCAATGATCCAGAAATCTGAATACCTGCCCCCTGCTCCAATCCCTCAGCCTCATATTTATCCTCCACCTCACTCTATTCCTGTACTCATTGTCTGTGGCACTGACAGTAATCCCGAGATTACTACCTTTGAGGTCCTGCTTTTCAGCTTCTTTCCTGTAGTCTGTTTTCAGGACCTCCTCCCTTTTCCTTCCTATGTCTTCGGTACCAATATGTACCACGACCTCTGGCTGTTCACCTTCCCACTTCAGGATATCATGGACGCTATCAGAAATATCCCAGACCCTGGCACCTGGGAGGCAAACTACCATCCGTGTTTCTTTCCTGCGTCCACAGAATAACCCGTCTGACCCCCTGTCTATAGAGTCCCCTATCAGTGCTGCCATCCTCTTCCTTTCCCTACCCTTCTGAGCTACAGGGCCAGACTCTGCGCCAGAGGCATGGCCACTGTTGCTTCCCCCAGGTAGGCCATCTCCCCCAATAGTTTTCAAACAGGAGTACTTATTGTTAAGGAGATAGCCTCAGGAATACTCTCTTGTACCTGACTCTTGCCCTTCCCTCTCTTGACTCTTACCTACTTATCTGTCTCCCGAGGCCCCAGTGTGACTAACTGTCTGTAACTCCTCTCTATCACCTCCTCACTTTCCCTGACCAGACGAAGGTCATCGAGCTGCTGTTCCAGTTCCCTAAGGAGCTACAGCTTGACACACCTGGCGCAAATGTGGCTGTCCGGGAAGGTGGGTGTCTCCTGGACTTCCCACATCCGACACCCAGTAGAGACCACCAGCCTCTCAGACATACTTCCTATTCCTATTCTTTACAAGTAACTTACTGTCCCTCACCTCAACCCATAATCGCCGAAGCCTCGTTGAGCCAAAGCTACTCGGACTCCCTCTACTTGACATCTGCTCTATAAAGCTGTCTTCATTTTAAATTCTTCCTGCCCGTATAACTCAATGTCATCCGTGCCTCTGTGTAGACATACCTCCATCAAACCACTGAGGAAAAAATGCTCTCCTTTTAAATTCTTCCTACCAGTCTAACTCATTGTAGTGCACGGTACTGACCATCACTGTGGTGTACGGCACCAACCGTCACCGTGGGTATGGCACCAACCGGCACCGTGTTGCACGGTACTGACCATCATTGTGGTACGGCACTGACAGTTGCCGTGGTGTACGGCACCATCACTGTAGTGTACGGCACCAACCATCACCGTAGTGTACGGCACCGACCGTCACCGTGGGTATGGCACCAACCGGCACCGTGTTGCACGGTACTGACCGTCACCGTGGTACGGCACTGACAGTTGCCGTGGTGTACGGCACCATCACTGTAGTGTACGGCACCAACCGACACCGTGTTGCACGGTACTGACTGTCACCGTGGTGTACGGTACTGATTGTCACCGTGTTGCACGGTACTGACTGTCACCGTGTTGTACAGTACTGACTATCATCATTGTGTACAATACAGAGCTGCCATTAGTCATGAATGGGAATAAAAGGCAATTTCAGTTCTATCACCCGGCAGTGCAATCAGCGCACTATCACAGCCAATAGGACTTCTGCCTCAGAACACCAGTTTCAGCCCGTATGCCAGAGATGTGCAGAGTGACCGTGGAGACCATTCTAACTGGTTGTATTACCGTCTGGTGTGGGGGCACTGCACAGTGTCGGAAAAGCTGCAGGAATATGTAAACTCAGTCATCTCCATCATGGGCACTAGCCTCCGCAGCATCAATCACATCTTCAAAATGCAATTGCTCAGAAAAGGCGGCATCCATTATTAGGGACCCCGTACCCCAGGTACATCAAGTCAGTGGTACACTGAACATCTTTGAAACAGCCTCTTCCCTTCCACCGTCAGATTTCTGAGCACTGAACACACACACACTCCCTCATTTTTATGTACTTCAATGTGTGGCTGCCAACAAACTTCCAATTTCAAAGTAAATTATATTGTCAAAGTACATACATATCACTGTATACAACCCTAAGGTTCATTTTCTTGTGGGCATACTCAATAAATCCAAGAACCATCACAACATTTGCCTGCGATATTCCGATTCCAATTCTGATTCTGATTCCGGCTGCTGTAAATCTACTCTTGCGCAATGGTGAGGATAGAATTTGGGAAGGGGTGGTGGGATTATGGAGTTGATGGGAATGTTGGGAGGATAAGCTTGGGTTAGTGCAGTTTTAATGCAAATAAGTGGTTGATGGTGGGTCTGAACCTGTTTCTCTGCTACGGTTTTGAGACTGAACGGATTTTTGGCAAGATGCACTCAGAGGCCACTTAATTAGGTCCTCCAGTAAACCTGCTCAAATATCTAATCAGCCAATCATGTGGCAGCAACTCAATGCATAAAAGCTTGCAGACATGGTCAGGAGGTCCAGCTGTTGTTCAGATCAAACATCAGAATGGGGAAGAAATGTGATCTAAGTGACTTTGTGGGATGATTTTTGGTGCCAGATGTGGTGGTTCGACTATCTCAAAAACTGACGATTGCCTGGAACTTTTACACACAACAGCGTACAGAGGATGATCCACATCCGGTGAGCAGCAGTGCCGTGGGTGAAAACGCCTTGTTAATGAGAGAGGTCAGAGGAGAATGGCCAGGCTGGTTCAAGCTGACAGGAAGGCGACAGTAACTCAAATACACACACTAACAAAATGGCTTCTGAGTGTGTGTTGTAGCAGAAAGCTGCAGGTTGCAAATCTAAAATAAAACAGGGAATTCTGGGTGTTTCCATTATTCCCTGTTTCTCTTTATATGGAATTACAATTCCAGGATTTTTAACATGTTTCTATTTCTTTCATGTGTGCAGGTCTGGGAATAGATTGAGTAATTAGCTGATTGCCACTAATTACTGTTATATGATTGCACTAATGCCAATTTGCATATCTGCTAATTTTTCAGATTTCTACCTATGGATCAGTTATTGTGGCTGAACGTTGCACCATTTTCTTAGTTGGATTTAATTTTAATAATAGTTATTTTATTTATTAAGAATAAAACAAAACAGCCATTTCTCAAATGGATTTAATTTAAATTTTAGTAGTTGTATTTACAGTGATGGGATTCAATCTTGGAATGTTTGAAATCTGTTGGTGTCATGATCTGTTTAACAGCTGTTAGAGACACATATTGATGGAGAGTGGTACTCCAGCTTGTAGCAATTTGATCAGACAAGCTGCCTGGCATTACTGCAAGTTTTTCAACTGACTAGTAAATGCTTTAATTTCAGGGACAGGTTCTTGTATCCAGTTCTTATCTGAAACAATTGGCCTTTGAAAGCAAAAACAGCTTTGAAAATAATAGGAGGAATGAGGACAATATTTCTTATTTCTTAAGGTCAGTAAATGAATTATTCTTGAACTGAGCCCAACATCTATAACTATCCAATCATTCCCTAATTTTGCTTCTATAATTGATAAATCAGATCAATTTCAATCACAAGAATATGAATTCTGCCACCAATTGGAGAAGACACTGCTAAAGATTGTCAATTAACTTGCCTATCGTTAATCCTTTTCTCCTCTTCAAAGCTGGATAAAGGGGCATTTCCTTGAAATTAAACCATTAACCAGTTGGTTGAGCAACTTCCAGTAGTGTTGGGCAGCTTGCCTGATCAAGTTGTTACAATCTGGAGTACCGCTCTGTGTCAATACATGTCTGTAACATCTGTTAAAGTTAGGATGGCACCAACACATTTCAAACATTCCAAGATTGAAGCCTATCAGATGGCAGCACTGTTGTAAATAAGCACCTTTATATCAAATAGCCTAGCTTACTGCAATGCTCTTTCTACTGGCCTTCAGAAGCAATCTACTGACAAACTTCAACTCATTCACAGTGCAGCTGCTCAAACCAGGACAAGGGAACGTACCACTCTCATCTTAGCTACTCTGCATAGGTTTCTGTATGTTTTGGAATTGGTTTAAAAGTTCACTTGTTTTTAAAGCTCTCAATGGTCTGGGACTGGAGAACCGTACATCACAGAATCACTTTTGTTTTATAATCCTGCTCGAGCTCTCAGGTCTTCCCCTGAGTCTCTTAAATTTAAACAATCTCCCTCAGAAGATAATTAGCAGGTCAGCTTTTTTGAACTACACTCCTAAACTGGGAATTCAATACCTAAAACTATAAGGGATGCAGGCTCAGTCGACACTTTTAAACACCTGATCAAAACCTATTTATTTAACCTTGCTTTTAACCAACAACTTCTTAATTTTATTTTCAGGTTTGCACTTTATCCCATTGTAAAGCACGTTATCTGCATGAAAAGAGCTTGATAACTAAGATATTATGAAATACAGTAAATATAATAATTAAAATTAAATCTGAACTAAAAAGTGTGATATGCTGTTTCAGCCAATAGTGTATTAAAACTTTTGTTGTGTCATTTTGTCCTTTTTCTTAATTGTCGTAAACTGTACATAGATTATCAAATGCCCCACATTTCCCAAAATAAATGTCTAATATTAAACTGACTTAATGGTCCCTTACTGAGATAAATGCTCGCATCCTCCATAATGAATGCTGACTCATACCTTATGATTTCATTACACCGTGAATCAATCAGTGCTTGTCTAGACTGTTGGTTAGTTTAAGTGGATATTCTGCACCATCTATTTACTATGTTCACTGTTAAATATTTAGTATTGGTATAGATATCACTACCAGAGGCATTTTAACAATTACTTACAAAAAAATTTAATAGTGAAATGCTCATTTGGAATGATCAGGATTCATCATTTGCAGAAAACACAATGTGTTAAATCAGTCCTGAATTTTTTAACATTGTAAAACATTGCACGTTTGTCCCACGCCCATCAGGGCAGAGGCTACGTAGCATCCACACCAGGAACACCAGACTCAAAAACAATTACTTCCCCAAGCAGTAAGGCAGATCAACACCTCCACCCACTAACCCACTGTGGTGAACTAGATATACCTGTCTGACTGCTCCTGTGGCTCCTCCCAAGACCCTGCTGACTACCCCTGTGGCTCCTCCCACAGACCCCTGTATAAAGGCGACTGTGGCCTGCTGCTCTCCCTCATTTTCCCCAGGATGTAGTGTTGTTCTTCAGTCAATAAAAGCCGATATCTCACTTCCTAAGTCTCGGCGTGAGTTATTGATGGTGCATCACCCACCCCTCCACACCCCAACCACCATTACTTTATCACTTCCTGTCGGAGTCACCTTGTGTAGAGACGCTCCTGTCTGTCCATCACTTTATGGACATACAATCAATCCATGGGTATAAGCTATATTATGTATTTATATGTATTGCATTTTTTTATTATTGTGTTTTTATCTTTTTTTGTGCTGCATCAGCTCTGTAGTAACAATTATTTTATTCTCTTTCCACTTGTGTATTGGAAATGACATCAAACAATCCTGAATCTTGAAATACAGATGGCAATGTGGAATTTAGTTTCAGTGATGCTTTTCACCCTAGCTTAAATATGCGTACATTCACCAGTTTCTCTCTCCCAGCAAGAAGCAACTCTAGCAGGCACCATGGCTGAAAGAATTAATGCTATACCATTGTAGATCCATTTCTCATCTGGTCATCATTTGACTATTGTTCCCAGCTGGGACTAGGAGATTGATCTACAGAGTTAAATTCACCAATATATATGTCAGGGATCAGCATCAGTCAGAATAAGAAATCAGACATAATGAATCACAAAGCTTTGTCTCTAGTGTCTGTTTTCCAACATACCTCTAAATATCAGATATATAACTTAATTGAACAGGAAACATTACCCAGCGCCGTTTACAACAGTACATTATGAAGCAAAAAATAACAGCTGTAACCACAATGACCTTGTAGAAGATCCATTATTCACCAAAAATTATGCTGAACCATCCTAAAGCAATCAGGATAGCTTGATCAAAGACGTAGGCTTTAAGGACTTGCTATCTGGAATAGACTAGATTACTGCAATGCACATTTTACTGGCCTTGCAAACAACCTACTGACAAACTTCAACTCATTCAGAATGCCACTGCTAGACCATGACGAGGGAGCATATTGCTCCTGTCCTAACTGCTCTGCATTAGACTCCTGTATCTTTTAGAATTAATTTTAAAATCCACTTACATTTTTAAAGCTCTCAATGCTCTGGGACCGGTATACATTACTGAATCATTTTTGTTGCATAATCCTGCTCGAGTTCTCACAACTTCTTCAGCCAGTGTTTGAACTTAAACAATCTCCCTCAATAAAAGCAGGTCATCTTTACGAAATACGCTCCTAAACTGTGAAACTCAATACCTAGAACTATAAAGGTTGGAGTCTCAATTGACACTTAAACATCAGCTGATAATCAATTTATTTTACCTTGCTTTTAACTGACATCTGTTTGTCTTTTATTTTCATGTTTGTACTTTATCCCATTGTAAAGCACTTTGAACTACATTATGAAGAGTGCTCTATAAATAAGTTATTATTAATATTATTAAAGGAGGAGCGGGGGGTATTCCAGACTCTGGCTGGTTAAGGTGTCAACTGCTAATTGGGGAACGCCGGAGATGGAATGGAAGGAGTGCAGAGGTTGGAGGTAGTTGTAGGGGTGAAGAAAGGCAACTGGGAAATTTGAAATCAGTGATGAAAGTGTTAAAGTGGAGCTGCTACCAGACAGGAGTTCAGTGATGGCCCAAGTGTAGAGCGCGAGACACCAACACGGAACAAACAGTTCACTGAACTATACAGACAATCAAAAATAATAAATGCTAGCCCAACAGGACTGCTAACTAAAAACTCTCAAACTAACACTGTGGCTTGAAAGCAATAACTGAACTAAATTAATACCACTCTTTTAATAGTGTCTATCTAAATCACTAATCTTCTTTCCTGGAACATGGACTAAGGAAAACAGGGAGCAGTGCTTCGATCCAGACTTGACAAGACTGAAACAAAATGAAAGGTGTTCAATAAGATTACAAAAATTCCTAATTAGCTGGACTGTGTGCATTCTCACGTGCAAGATTGCCATCTTCTCTCAGCTGCCTGCCTGTGAGAGGGCCCAGCCTCTGTGGCAGTACCCACCTCTGTGATGCTACCAGCCTGGGGCCAAGGCAGCATGCAAAGGGATGATGGTTAAACACCTTCTGGTATGTCAGGATATAGATGAGATTGATTGCAGGCTGTAGCTATTGTTGGAGAGGCTTGCTTTTAATTTCCGACCTACTTGTCATATCAAGGCAATTTGCCTGCAATAGCATCACACGTACATAATTTCAGAGGCACATTAGTCCAAAGAAAAACATAAATTATCCAAGAATAGCACAAGAAAGAGCACAATTAGAACCAGAAAGAATAAACGCAGTTCATTGCAATGCAGAGTGCTTGAAGTGGCAGCAGTGTGCTGTGCTGAGACGGTGTACAGGTTATTTCAACAACTGGATGGTTAAAAAAAATACTTCCTCTTAAACCTGATGGTGGGAACTTCAGGATTCTGTACCTCCTGCACGATGATAAGAGCAGGAAAATGGCGTGCCCGAATGGAGGAGTTCTTTGATAGTAAGTGCTGTCTTGTTGAAGAACTCCTCATGTAGACACTTCTGATGGTGGCTGAGCTCACTGCTCTCCGCACCCACCACATTTCTGTTGCCTTTCCAGACCCCAAGGGCACCAGGCAGGACACTTTCAACAGCACATCTGTAGAAGTTTCTGAGAGCGTTCACTGGCGTGGTGAACCTCCTTAACCTCCGAAGAAAGTAGAGCCACTAGTATACCTTCCTTATGACTGCACCTATAGCTGGGCCTAGGACAGGTAACCGCATACGTTAACGCCAGTAATTTCACATTTAAATATCATTCAACCATACATGCGTTCCTCTAGGGCCCTGGTGTAAAACACATTACCAATAGCACACAGAGCACTGTACATAGCACATAGCACAAATAGCAGTGGCTATGACTTCAGACAAATGTAAAGACACAAAGAAAATTATCTAGCCCAGGAACCTGAGAGGCATGACTGTAGATTGTCCTGGTCCAGCTTGCTCTTTCATGGAGTGAACACCAGAGGGCAGCACCAAATACTGCATTACTATCCCATCAGCCAGTCACATAGCTGACTCTCTGCCACTGATACACCAATGAAATGCCACATGTTCACTCTCCTTCCCTTTCCTGAAGTCAACAATCAGTTAATTAGTTTTACTGACATTAGGCAAGAGGTTGTTGCCACAGTACCACTCAACTAGGTGCCCTATCTCATTCCTCGATACTGGCTCATCACCACCTGTAACTCAACAACAACCAGTGGTGTCAGAAAATTTGGAGATGGCACAGGAGCCCATCATCAGGGACCTCCACCACTCAGGACATGCTCTCTTCTTGCTGCTGCCTTCAGGAAGAAGGCACAGCAGCATCAAGACTCACACCACCAGGTTATAAAGCAAAGTTATTGAAAAGCACAAGTCAGGAGATGGACACAAGAAAATTTCCAGGCCACTAAATATCCCTTGGAGTGCAGTTATGTCAGTCATCAAAGAATGGAAAGAATATATCACAGGTGTAAATCTGCCATTCTCAAAAACTAAGTGACTGTGTAAGAAGGGGACCAGTGAGGGAGGTCACCAAGAGACCTCTGACAACTCTGAAGGAGTGGCTGAGATGGGAGAGATTGGGAACATAACAACTGTATTATTACCCCTGATCTACACTGCACACACTTCTTTTTGATCCCTTATCCCTTCTCAAAGTATTTAGCCTTTATACCAGCACAAGACCAAATCTGATCCCCCTTACAGCCACCCAGTCAAAATCTAATGAGGAAAGTTGTAGATGCCCAGTTCATCAACCTCATCTATAACCCAATCTGGATTAACACTGCAAGACCATAAGATAAAGGAGCAGAATTAGGCCATTTGGCCCATCGAGTCTGCTCTGCCTTTTCATACAGTTGACGTTTTGAGACCCTTCAGCAGGAAATAGTCCTGTAGTCTTGCCAAAAGGTCTCAGCGCGAAACGTCGACTGTACTCTTTTCTATAGATGCTGCCTGGTCTGCTGAGTTCCTCCAGCATTTTGTGTGAGTTGCTTGAATTTTCAGCATCTGCAGATTTTCTCCGGTTTGTGAAGAATCGGCCCCAACACAGACCTCTGTGGAGAACCATTAGCCACCAGGAGCCAGCCAGAACAGGCTTCCTTTATTCCACTGCCTCCTGCCAAACAGCCTATTTTATCATGGCCTCCAAGTACCCTGAGTCCTCATCCTTAACAATTGACTCCAACATCTTCCCAACCTAGTTGGCCTATACTTCCCTTTCTTCTGCCTCTCTGCCTTCTTGAAGAGCGGAGTGACATTTGTGATTTTCCGGTATTCTGGAACTATTCTCGTGATTCTTGAAAGATCATTACTAATGCCTCCACGATCTCTTCAGTCACCTCTTTAGAACTCTGGGGTGTACACCATCTGGTCCAGGTGATTTATCTACATTCAGATCTTCCAGTTTCCCAAGAACCTGAACACACTTCATGCTCCCTGACACCTGGAACTTCAACCATACTGCTAGTGAAGTCTGATTCTAAGTACTTATGGTCTTATGATATTAAAGCTGATTCTGATTCTGAGGTTCCTACCTCAGCCACATAGATTAGCACCAAAAGTCTTCACAACAACACACACAAAATGCCAGAGGAATTCAGAAGCTGAGGCAGAGTCTACGGAAATGTCTAAACAGTTGATATTTCAGGCTGAAACCCTTCTTCAGAAATGGGAAGGAGTGGGGAAGTTGCCAGAGTAGAAAAAAGACAGGGGGAGGGGAAGAAGGAAAGCTCGAAGGTGGTATGAAGCCAGGTGAACACCCTTGTTTTCAAACACCATCTTTGTCAGCTTTGCTTTCCTTCCTCTGCCTAAATTCTACATTCAGAATACACTAGGCAGAATTGCCCTTAGAACTGACAGTGACATCCAATAACAATTGGTATGCTTAATTTAGTAAAGCATTGTAAAGTGTTTGGTGTTCTCAAGTAAAACTCAATACCTAGCTCGATAAGGAAATATTTAGAACACAGGAACAGGCCCTTGAGCACATGATGTTGTGCTGAATCAATTAAATTAGTAATCAAATGGCTGAGTAAACTTATCTCTTCTGCCTGCACAATGTCCACATCCCTCCATTTTCCTCACATCCCTCATGTATCTGCCTCCACCACCACCCCAGGCAGCACATTCCAGGCACCCACCACTCTCCGTGTAAAAAAAAACTTGCCCCCCACATCTCCTTTCAAATTGCCCCCTCTCACCTTAAATGCATGCTCTCTGCTATTAGACATTTCAACTCTGGTATAAAGAACTATCTATCTACCATATCTATGCCTCTCATAATCTTATAAACCTCTATCAGATCTCCCCTCAGTCTCAACAGCTCCAGAGAAAACAACCCAAGTTTGTCCAACCTCTCATTATAGCACATGTCCTCTAATCTAGGCAGCATCTTGATAAAAATCTTCTGCACCTTCTCAAAACCTTTGACATTCTTCCTATAATGGGGTGACCAGATTGTATGCAATACCCCAGATGCAGCCTAACGAGAGTTTATAAAGCTGCAACATAACTTCCTGACTTTTGAACTCAATGCTTTGACTAATAAGATAGCATACGTTCTTAACCACCCTATCAACCTGTGTAGCCACTTTCACATTTACTATTATTTAGACAGTGTTAGGCTCCTGAACCAGCATGAATAACTTCACTCACCCTAACTCTGAAATGATTCCAAAAGCCATGGACTCACTTTCAGGGTCTCGACAACCTGTGTTTCCAGTGGTATTTATTTATTTATTTGCATGGTTTCTTGTGTGTGTGTGTGTGTGTGTGTGTGTGTGTGTGTGTGTGTGTGTGTGTGTGTGTGTGTGTGTGTGTGTGTGTGTGTGTGTGTGTGTGTGTGTGTGTGTGTGTGTGTGTGAGAGAGAGTGAGTGTGTGTGTGTGTGTGAGTGTGTCTGTGTGTGAGAGAGCATGCGTGAGTGTGTGTGTGTGTGAGGGAGAGTGAGTGTGTGTGTAGTGTGTGTGTGAGAGAGAGAGTGAGTGAGTGTATGTGTATGTAGTGTGCATGTGTGTGTGAGAGTGTGTGTGTGGTGTTTCATTGATTTGATTGTATTTCTTTGTTCTTCTATGAATACCTGTAAAAAATGAATCTCAAGGTTGGATATGGAGATATCCATACTTTGATAATAAATTTACTTTAAACTTTAAACTTTTGAAATTCCTGGGCAAGTATGTAGACGTTAAGGGGGAGAAAGAAGTTTAGAGGTGAAGAATTTTAGTGAATTGAAGATCTTAAGACATTGTAAACACAGGAGATACTGCAGACGCTGGAAATCCAGATCAACACATGCAAAATGCTGGAGGAACTCAGCAGGATAGGCAACATCTATAGAAATGAATTCTGGCATCTTCCTCCTTCCGTTCCAGCCTTGATGAAGGATCTTGGCTCCAGATGTCACTGTTTTTCATTTGCATAGATGCTATCTGACCTGCTGAGTTCCTCCAGCATTTTGTGTGTGTCTTGCTCTAAGACACTGGCAGCTGAAATGTGAATCTGAGACCAGCAGCATGGGAAAGAGGCATGAAAACTCCTCCTTCTTTCTGCTTGCAACAAGAGACCTGTCCATCACAGCTTCTTGACAACATGGGGATTTAACAATGCATTTACATAACAGTCACCATCATGGGCATTCTGGACATTTCTGGCCTTTCTCCCTGTCATGACAGAAGGATAGGTCCACAGAACAAAAAATAACAAAGCATTTTGCTTAAAATGTTAAATAAGTTTTGAAGTTGTAAATATTTTGTAATGTTAAAGTCTATTTCAGAGAATTGTGAAAATGTTTTAAAGACAAATACTACAGTGATATTAAAGTAAGTTTCAAAAAACCTTCAAGTGTTTTGCATCTGGGTTAACATCTGCACTCCGTGTCTCACCGCACCGCCAACAAGCCCAATTAAACCTAACCTAATCACAAGACAATTTGCAATGACCTATTAACGTGCCCGGCAAGTCTTTGAACTGCGTGAGGAAACTGGAGCACTCCGGAGAAAACCCACACCTTCCACGGGAAGGACTCACAGAGACTCCTTACAGAATAGAGCCGGAATTGAACTCTGAACTCTGGCACGTCCACAGCTGTAATAGTGTCACCATAGTGGGGTGTGTCAGGAATGGACAGGAGGAAGAGTATAGGAAACTGATACAGGACTTTGTGATATGGTGCAACTCAAACTACCTGCGTCTCAATATCACCAAGACCAAGGAGATGGTGGTGGACTTTAGGAGATCTAGGCCTCATATGGAGCCAGTGATCATTAATGGAGAATGTGTGGAGCAGGTTAAGACCTACAAGTATCTGGGAGTACAGTTAGACGAGAAGCTAGACTGGACTGCCAACACAGATGCCTTGTGCAGGAAGGCACAGAGTCGACTGTACTTCCTTAGAAGGTTGGCGTCATTCAATGTCTGTAGTGAGATGCTGAAGATGTTCTATAGGTCAGTTGTGGAGAGCGCCCTCTTCTTTGTGTTGGGGAGGAAGCATTAAGAAGAGGGACGCCTCACGTCTTAATAAGCTGGTAAGGAAGACAGGCTCTGTCGTGGGCAAAGTACTGGAGAGTTTAACATCGGTAGCTGAGCGAAGGGCGCTGAGTAGGCTACGGTCAATTATGGAAAACTCTGAACATCCTCTACATAGCACCATCCAGAGACAGAGAAGCAGTTTCAGCGACAGGTTACTATCGATGCAATGCTCCTCAGACAGGATGAAGAGGTCAATACTCCCCAATGCCATTAGGCTTTACAATTCTACCGCCAGGACTTAAGAACTTTTTAAAAGCTATTATTAATGCTTTTTGAGATAGTGATTTAGATGCATATCATATTTTTTACCAAGTTAAGTATTGTATGTAATTAGTTTTGCTACAACAAGTGTATGGGACATTGGAAAAAAAGTTGAATTTCCCCATGGGGATGAATAAAGTATCTATCTATCTATCTATCTATCTATCTAAAACACAGACAGTGATTCAGCTTTGGTTATGCATTATCTGAATTGCTTGTTTTTAAATGTAAATATATTGTCTGAAAACACTATCAACTTGGTTTTAATGATATTGTACCCTACCTGTAATAATAAAGGACACTAGATTATCACAGAAGGTGGCCTACTTCTGCCTGGTGGTCCAACACTGCAACTCCTCCTCCTTTCACACCTCAGCAAACACCGACACCCCAGGGTGTTAAACGTCCAATCCTGCGCATCCCTCAAGCTTGCTGCCGTAATAATTATAATTTCACGTCTCCAAGTCCCAGTCCACACACTGAGTTTATCAGCTTCCTTGTGAGGCTTCCTGCAAGTGCAGTTCTGCCAACAGACCGTCCACACTTGCCCCTGTCTGTCCTGCCCACTGGACTCACTTGCTTTGACCTCTGTTGGTGCTTCATCTTTCAGATTTAAACTAATTCACACCTTTATTTTGAATAGACTAGATTCCTGCAGTGTGCTTTTTACAGGCCTTTTAAGGTAATCTACTGACAAACCTCATACTGCAAGCCATTACTTCCTACAACATCATGAGAGACAGGGATGCTTCACTTCCAGACGAGCTCAACACTTTTGATGCTTGCTTTTGAAAGGGGCAATTAACCTACAGTTATGTGGATCCCTGTGACATGCCGTGACCATGGGGTCCACCTCAGAGGCTGACATCAGGCTGTCTTTCAGGTTGGTGAACCCGAGCAAGACAACAGACCACGATGGAGCTGGGAAGGCTCTGAAAACCTCTGCAAACCAGCTGGTGGGAGTGTTCAAAGCCATTCTCAATCTCTCACTGCTACAGTCCGAACTTCCCGCCTGCTTCAAAAGGATAACAACTATACCAGTGCCCAATAAGAGCAGGATGAGCTGCCTTAATGACTGTCATCCAGTTGCTCGCAGATCTATGGCGATGAAGTGCTTTGAAAGGTTCATTGTAGCTAGAATCAACTCCTGCCTCAGCAAGGACCTGCACGCACTCCAATTTGCCTTTTGCTACAATAGGTCTACAGCAGATGCAATCTGACCGGCTCTCTATGGTACCTTGGATCACTTGGACAATACAAATACCCAAATCAGGAAACAACACACACAAAATGCTGGTGGAACACAGCAGGCCAGGCAGCATCTATAAGGAGAAGCACTGTCGACGTTTCGGGCCGAGACCCTTTATCAGGACCTAAATCAGGATGCTGTTTATTGACTGTAACTTAGTGTTTAACACCATCATTCCTACAATTCTAATTGAAAAGCTCCAGAACCTGGGCCTCTGTATCTCCCTCTGCAAACGGATCCTTGACTTCCTTGACCACAATCTGAGCAGATTGGAAATAACAACTCCACCTGACTGACAATCAACACATTGGTGCACTCAGGGGTGTGAGCTTAGCCCACTGCTCTACTCCGTCTACAATCATGACTGTGTGGCTAGGCATAGCTCAAATACCATCTATAAATTTGCTGATGATACAACCATTGTTGGTAGAATCTCAAATGGAGACAAGAAGGTGTAGAGGAGCGAGATATACCAGCTAGTGGAGTGGCACTCAACATCAGCAAGACGAAAGAGCTGATTGTGGACTTCAGGAAGGGTAAGATGAAGGAACACACACCAATCTTCATAGAGGGATCAGAAGTGGGGAGAGTGAGCCGTTTCAAGTTCCTGAGTGTCAAGTTCTCTGAGAACCTAAACTGGATAAAACATATCGATGTAGTTATAAAGAAGGCAAGACAGCGGCTATAATTCATTAGGAGTTTGAGAAGATTTGGTATGTCAACAAAAAAAATGCAAATTTCTACAGATATACCTTGGGGAGCATTCTGACTGGCTGCATCACCATCTGGTATGTGTGGGGGGGGGGGGGGGGTTACTACTGTACAGCATCAAAGTGTGCTGCAAAATTGTAAAATTAGTCAGCTCCATCATGGGCACTAGCCTCTGTAGTACCTGGACATCTTCAAGGAGTGATGCCTCAGAAAGATGGTGTCCATCATTAAGGACCCCAACACCGAGAACATGCCCTTTTCTCACTGTTACCATCAGGTAGAAGGTCCAGAAGCCTGAAAGTACACACTCAGTGATTCAGAAACAGCTTCTTCCCCTCTGCCATCCGATTCCTAAATGAACATTGAATCTTTGGACACTACCTCACTTTTTTATTTCCTTTTTTTTTGCACCACTTATTTAATTTAACCTTTTAATATCTATGTGTACTTACTGTAATTCACAGTTTTATTTCTCTCCGTTGTCATGTATTTCATTGTCCTGTATTTCATTCCCTTTCACAAAAGGAACAAATTTCATGACATATGCCAGTGAGATTAAACCAGATTGTGATTATGGATTCTCCTAGCTGTAAGAACAGATTAGTTGTCACATAATTTGTAGAACTCTGATTCTAAAACTGGATTAGACTTGTAGTTATAATGATCTATGGATTCATTTATGAGTTTGTATTTTAAAGCAAGATTTTGGTGAATGATGTTTACCAATTGATTGTGCCTGTGTAAGTAATCAGATTGAGTTAAACTGCTGCAGGATCCTGTGATGAGTTGGATTGTTTTTGGTTTCTTTCCTACATGTATATCCATGAATTTGTTGGTCTTTTATTATGTATTTTTGATAACTTTTTGGGTTAACTATCTGGTCCTATCTTGCCACAGGGAACCCCTCCGTTTCTGGGAAAAGGTCTCCAACTGGGAATCAGGTGTTTGTCTATTATTATTGATTATTATTATGCTGTTCCTGAAACATTGAGTGTGTGTCTTCAGGCTCCTGTACCTCCTCCTTGATCGTAGCTTGTCCTGATAGATGGGGTCCTTAATGACTGATGCCACCTTTTTGAGGCATTGCCTTTAGTAGATGTCCTCAACACTGGGAGGCTGGTACCCATGATGGAGCTCGCTGAGTTTTAAACTCTCTATAGCAATTAGATACCAGGATACTAATTTTTATATGAGTTAGAGAGGGTACAGCCACAGGGGACTCCTGCGTTACTGGTCTTCCTTTACTAGTAGCTATGATTCTCTGTAAGGACTTCTACAAGACTGAGCTAACTGTTTTACATTCAAACACGAGGAAATCTGCAGATGCTGAAAATTCAAGCAACACACACAAAATGCTGGTGGAACACAGCAGGCCAGGCAGCATCTATAGCGAGAAGCACTGTCGATGTTTCGGGCCGAGACCCTTTGTCAGGATGAAGGGTCTCAGCCCGAAACGTCGACTGTGCTTCTTCCTTTGGATGCTGCCAGGCCTGCTGCGTTCCACCAGCATTTTGTGTGTGTTGTTTTACATTCAGTCTGATTTCCTGGAAGACTTGCATAATGGAGCAAATCTTATTAAGTTCCAGCAGCTTGAGTCAAATTAGAAAAGCCTCTGCTGTGTCTTCTTGAAATTGTCATTTTCTTTTTGTATCCCACCACTGTCAATAAGGAGTTTATACATTCTCCCCATGACTGTTGGTTTCCTCTGGAAGCTGGTCACATGGGTGTGATTGGGTGGCACAGAAGGATGCATTACTCTGCTGTATCTGTAAATGAATAAAAAAATAAAAACTATCCTTAAACTAATTAAGGGAAGGGTCCTGCCAGATGATATTTTCCACAGATGCATTGTCTTGTGTAAGATAATAACAAGCAATATTTATAACATCATAATACATTGGAGCAGAATTAGGCCACTCAGCCCATCGAGTCTGCTCTGCCATTCCATCATGGCTGATTTATTATCCCTCTCAACCCCATTCTCCTCCCTTCTCTCTGTAACCTTTGACACCCTGACTAATCAAGAACCCGTCAACCTCTGCTTTAAATATACACAATGGTTTGGCATTAACAGCAATCTGTGGCAAGGAATTCCACAGATTACCGCTCTCTGGCTAAACAAATTCCTTCTAATCTCTGTTCCAAATGGATGTCTTTCTATTCTGAGGCTGTGCCCTCTGGTCCTAGACTCTCCTACTAGAGGAAACATCCTCTCCACATCCAGCCTGCCGAGGCCTTTCAATATTCGATAGGTTTTAATGAGATCCCCCCATTCTTCTAAACTCCAGCAAGCCCAGAGCTATCAAATACTCCTCATGTGTTAATCATTTTTTAGATAAATTGGCCCAAAACTGCTTACTTACTCAAAGTGTGGTCTGACAATATAGCCTCAGCACTACATCCCTGCTCTTATGTTCTGGACCTCTCAAAATGAACGCTAACATTGCATTTGCCTTCCTCACCACTGACTCAGCCTGCAAGTTAACCTTTAGGGAATTATTGCACAAGGACTCCAAGTCCCTTTGAATCTCTGGTTTTTGAATTTTCTCCATTTAGAAAATAGTCCATCCCTTTATTCCTTCTACCAAAATGCATGACCATTCACTTCCTATACTATATTCCATATGCCACTTTTTCCATTCTCCCAATCTGCCAGAGTCCTTTTGCAGACTCCCCGCTTCCTCAACACTACCTGCCCCTCCACCTATCTTTGTATCATCTGCAAACCTGGCTAAAAAGCCACCAATTTTGTCATCCAAATTGTTGACATATAATGTGAAAAGAAGCAGTCCCAATACTGACCCCTATGGAACAACACTAGTCACTGGCAGCCAATGAAAAAGGGCCCCCTTTATTCCTACTCTTTACTTCCTGCCAATCAAGCAATGTGCTATCCATGCTAGAATCTTCCCTGCACGAGGGGTGATTGATAAGTTTGTGGCCTAAGGTAGACCGAGTCAATTTTAGAAAACCTAGCACATTTAATTTTCAACATAGTCTCCTCCTATATTTACACACTTAGTCCAGCAGTCATGGAGCATACGGATCCCTTCTTTGTAGAAGTGGTCCACAGCAGGGGTGATTGATCAGTTCGTGGCCTAAGGTGAAAGAAGATGAGTTATTAACTTCAAACTCCTTCTAACTTAGCCCACAAACTTATCAATCACCCCATGCTGTGGAGGTCCAAGATGCCGACTTCTACAAAGAAGGGATCCCTATGCTCCATGACTGCTGGACTAAGTGTGTAAATGTAGAAAAAATAAATGTGCTAGATTTTCTAAAATTGACTCCTTCTACCGTAGGCCACGAACTTATCAATCACCCCTCGTAATACCATGAGTTCTTATCTTGTTAAGCAGCCTCATGTGTGACAGCCTGCCAAAGGCATTCTGAAAATACTGGTAAACCACATCCACTGACTCTCCTTTGTCTATCCTGCCTGTCATTTCCTCAAAGAATTCCAACAGATTTGTCAAGCAAGATTTCTCCTTAAGGAAACCATGCTGACTTTCTCTGTGCCCCCAAGTACACTGAAACCTCTGTTTTAATAATAGACTCCAACATCTTCCCAAGCTCTGAAGTCAGGCTAAATGGCCCATCATTTCCTTTCCTCTGCCTCCCTCCCTTCTTAGAGAGTGGAGTGACATTTGCAAATTTTCAGTCCTCTGGAACAGTTCCACAATCTAGAGATTCTTGAAAGATTATCACTAATGCCTCCAGGAAGTTATAAGCTCAATTGTGAAATAAGTGGTGCAAAATTAAATTAAATGAGTAGTGCAACAAGACAGCAAAAGAAAATAGTGAGGTTCACTGTCCATTCAGAGATCTGATGGCAGAGGGGAAGAAGCTGATCCTGAAACATTGAGTGTGTCTTCACACTCCTGCACCTCCACTTTGATGGTAATAATGAAAAGAGGGAATGTGCTGGGTGATGGGAGTCCTTAGTAATAGATGGTGCCTGTTTTGAAGCATTGCCTTCTGAAGATGTTCTGGTTGTGCCTTGTCTGCAATATTCACGTTGCCTTCAAACTGCAACATCTGACTGAAACATTATTTTTGCTGCCATCACTGCTTAGATATAATTAATGCAGCTGACCACAGGCAAGTAAAATGACAATAATACTGAAAGAGTTGCATCCTTACATAAACAGGGTGATTTTTCTTCTCAGGTTTTCACTGTTAGAGAGTCATAGAACATTACAGACCATTCAGCCCATCTAGCCCATGCCAAACCATCATTTGTCCTAGTCCCATACCCTTCACATCCCTGAACATATCCAAATTTATCTTAAATGTTGAAATCAAATTCACATCCACCACTTGCACTGGCAGCTCATTCCACACTTTCACCACTCACTGAGTGAAGCTCACCACTCATACTCCCATCTGGATGGTAAGTGAATTAAATTAGTTTCACTCAACACCCCAGAATTTTTCCCCACTGGTTCTTCAGTTGTAGAGATAATGTTTCTTAGAGACGTAAGCACCTCCTCTCGCTTCTCTATGACAATTACATGGAGTCATTATCGCAATGCTTACTTTGGGAATTTGTACAGACATTAATGAGATTTACAAGAGTTATTTGGGAACATACAGATTTCTGTTGGACTCCTGCCAGTTAACAAGCTGGGAAAATGACCCCAAACAGTTAAAAACAGTGACACTCACATTAGAGAAACAGTTAGAGAACTGAAACTATTTACATTGTCAACCCTGTATATCTTTGGAAGCTAGTCAGCACAGTTAATCAGAATTTTGATAGAATTTCTAATTATTCACTGGAGCAAAGCAAGATGAGCATATGATATATGCTGATGGATGTAATTAAGTATTAATGATAATGAAACTGAATATAGACATTTAGTTTTAAAGTGAAAAATGAAACTGTCTATTGCAGAAGACAAATAAACATATTTACATGAATAAATGTAGCAATATTCATCCACATGAGGGCAGGACCAAATTCACAACTCTCTGAAAATGGCTACACTGATTGATAAGGTGTTTAAGAAGGCATAAAGCATGTTTGCATTTATTAGTCAAGGCACGGAGTTCAAAAGTCAGGAAGTTACGTTGCAGCTTTATAAAATTTTGTTGTGCCACAACTGGAGTATTGCACATAGTTCTGGTCACCCCTTTTATAGGAAGGATGTTGAGGCTTTGGAGAGAGTGCTGAAGAGGTTTATCATGACACTGCCTGGATTAGAGAGCAGGTACCATAACGAGAGGTTGGACAAACTTGAATTGTTTTTTTCTGGAGCAATGAGGCTGAGGGGAGATCTGATAGAGGTTTATAAAGTTATGAGAGACATTCAGGGGTTCTCAACCTTTTCTATGTCATGAGCCAGTACCATCAAGCAAGGGGTCCATGGATTCCAAATTGGGACCCCTGGTAGAGTAGACAGACAGTGTCCTTCTCCCAGGGATGAAATGTCTAATACCACAGGGCATGCATTTAAGGTGAGAAAAGGCAGTTTCAAAGGAGATGTGAGGAGCAAGTTTTTGACACAGAGAGTGCTGGGTGCCTGGAAGTGCTGCCTTGGGTGGTGGTTGAAGGCAGATACATTCAGGACTTTTAAGGGATGTTTAGATTGGCACTTGAATGTGAGGAAAATGGAGGGATATGGACATTGTGTAAGAAGAAGAGATTAGTTTAGTTCACCACTTGATTACAAATTTGATAGGTTAGGCACAACATTGTGGGCTGAGGGGCCTGTTCCTGTGCCGTACTGTTCTACGTTCTGTGTTCTAGGACACCCAGGGAATGCAAATTAAACTGTGGTGATACAAAAATTGCAGAAACTAACTACTCACGCTCCACTTCTAAACCACCCACCCATGCACAGTTCTGTCGCTATTTTAATGAAACCATTACCTAGATGGTCAATACATGAATGTGTCTATCAGTCTATTTCACGCTTTCTGAATACTGACAACCCATTTAATAATCAAAGGATTTTTTAAACTCGTGCAGTAAGGCATTTCAAATTCTGAGGCTTATATTCTTGACAAACAGCAATCCCAAAAGAACAAAGGCAAAATTAAAGCAACATTCCAGAAGAATAATTAGCTCAGAATGAAAGGAGCATATTGTCATGCAATAGATCATGCCAACTTATCCCAGGTCGCATCTTCCCTGAAGCCAAGCCGAGCAGGGAAAGTTAAATGTTCAGAATTGTGATAGAGACATAGAACACTACAGCATCGAAACAGGCCCTTTGGCCCATCTAGTCCATGACAATTAGTCTGCATAATCCCATAGACCTGCACCTCCATATCGCACTCATCCATGTACATTTCTCTTAATGCTGAAATCCACATCCAGCACTCCACTGGCAGCTTATTCTACACTCTCACTACCACTGAGTGAAGTTTCCCCTTAAACCCTTCACCCATGATCTTTAGTTCTAGTCTCACCCAACCTCAGTGAAAAAAGACTGCTTCTATTTATCCTGCCTCATGATTTTGTATCCCTCTATCAAATTTCCTCTCAGTCTTTTACATTCCAGCGACCTAACCTATTAAATCTTTCCCATGCCTCAGGTTCTCAGGTCCTAGCAACATTCTTGCAAATTTTCTCTGCACTTTTTCAATCTAATCCTGTAGAGAAATGAGCAAAACTGCACACAATACCCCAATTTTAGCCTTGGTAAAATGGCCAAAAATGTGTCGGTAATCCTAATTAATAGAAAAACTGCTGATGCTATGAATCTGAAACAAAAAAAACTAATACCAAAAACACAGAGCTGGTTGGGCAGAGGAACTATTAAAGAATCACTCACCAGGAATATTGACTCTCTCTGTACAGTGCCTTGCCCACAGGCTTCTTCCCACATTTTCTGTTCAAGTCACAGAATAGTAGAAATCTACAGCACGGTGACAGACCCTTTGGCCTGTCTGGTCAGCAGCCTAGTCCCATCGGCCTGTATCCGAACCACAGCTCTCCGTACCCCTCCCATCCGTGTACCTCTTAATTTGGCAACTCCTGTTTTGGCAATTTTCATTACTTTTCTTCACCATTTTAATGTTTTCATCAAGAGTTACAAATCTCAGTTAAAAAGGTTGTGTATCTTCAAAAGTACTGTGAGAACTCTGCACCTTTAATATACAAAACTTTTATTTTTGTTCATGTCATATTAAAAATGCAGTGACACAAATGCGCATCAATTGTCAAAGGTCAGCTTGGAGAGGCAAGTTTCGAATACCTCACTGGTACTTGAACTTACAGGACTTGATTATAAGAGCAAGGATGCTAAATAAGGCATTAGTCAGGCCTCACTGGCAGTATTGTAAGCAGTTGTGGTCCTTTGTGTTGACACTGGCGAGTCCGGAGGTTGGTTCCAGGATGATTCCAGGAAGGAAGAGGTTAACGGATGAGCAGCGTTTGATGTCGCTAGGCCTGTACTCGCTGGAGTTTAGAGGAATGGGGGGGGGGGGGGGGGGAGAACCTCATTGAAACCTATCGAATATTGAAAGGTCTAGCTAGAATGGATGTGGAAATATTTCCTTTAGTGGGGGAACCTAGGACCAGAGGGCGCAGTCTCAGAACAGAGGGACATCCTTTCAGAATAAAGCTGAGCAGGCTTGTCTATAGCCAAAGGGTAGAGAATCCGTTAATTCATTGCCACAAACACAGTGGAGACCAAGTTATTGAATACAGAGGTTGATGGGTTCTTGATTAGTCAGGGCGTGAAAGCTTGCGGGGAGAAGACAGGAAAATGGGGTAGAGAGGGATAATAAATCAGCCACGATAGAATGGCTGAGCAGACTCGATGGCCCGAATGGTCACGGCACCCATGTCTACCTATTACAGAGCCACGAGTCCACGGTTCTCTCAGTCAGTGCAGCACTTGATGCAACTTACACAACATGGCGGGCACTAGATAAGGCGCAGGAGGGTTCAGTGTGCATGTCTGCCTTCGGTACCGTGCAGATTCATCTCGACTAGGGAAAGCAGGGACCCCGAGGGCCGTGGTATAACTGTACCATGGATCGGGCGGCGGAGGAGCAGGGACTCCGTCCCGGTGCTTCACGCCCGCACGGAGATGTGACAGCGGAATAAATCCAAGCCGCGTTGTCTCACTCGGGCAGCGCACAATGGACACGCTGCACCGGCATGAAAGATCGCTGCAGCGTGCCAAGCCGCGATCAGACCCGGAGCCAAGACGGAGCGAGGGATGATCGCGCCTGCTCCGGGGTCGGCTGACAACGGCGAAACCCGTCTCAGAGCTCCCGGGACGTAAAACCCTGCTGTCATTCCTACGTTACCAAGGTTAGATAAGAAGGGGCGGGAGGGTGGACGCCGCTGTTCAGACATGTCCCTCGGAGGCAGGAGCTGTACCGAGGTGTAGCCCGCACACTCGCAGATCTGAACTGGTTCGCTCCGCCGGGAGAAGCCCTGGTTTGGTCACCTCCCCTCTCCGAGTGCCCATCGCCTGTTGCAGCTCGTAAACGTGCGGAAGCTTCGGCTTCTGGGTGCTGGTAACTTTTCTGCCCGCGGATCGCAGCCCGGCTCTGGGATTTTAAGACAGACCTGGCGTGCCTCTCTCCCCCCATCCTTCGGCGCGGAAGAAGCAGGGTCTCGGCGCTCGGGATTCTGTGGACGCGCAGTTCGGAAACTCTTCAAAGAGGCTCCATCCTGCCTCGCGTCGCGGGGAGGGAGTCGCCCGGGAGAACTTTTGGGAACAAAATTCAAACCACTCCCGTCAGAGTTTCGAGGGAATTCGATTGGAAGACTTAACCCCCTCCGAACTCGGAATCGCGTCCAGTTTTAACTTTGAGTCTGAGGTTGGGACAGGAGTGTGGAGAATGCAGACGGCTGAACTTCCGCAGCTTCCAATTCCCTGTCTGCTAAACGGCTACATTTCAATGTCTCTGATATTTATATTTCAGGTGAGTTACCGTGCAGAGGGCAGCAGGCGTCCGTCTGAACATAAATTAATACTTGCTTATCGATGTATGTGAACCTTTCGGCTCCCTCCGCCCTGCTTAACGCCAGTCTCTTTGGCAGCTTTCTCAAGGCGAACTCCAGAAGTCAGCCGGGGGGTCGTTGTTTGAGACGGAGGAGCCCACCAGCTGTCATGAGGTCTGTTCGTGTCGACCACCCCCGTTACCCCCTCCGCCGCCACCTCCTCCTCCGCCCAGGCAGTCGGGCTTTCCAAGTAAGTAGAAAGCATACCCTTCGTAGTGTGAGTGTGGGGGGAGAAAACCCTACCCTCCCCAAGCACTCTGGACGGCTGAACTAGACAGGATACGTCCGTCCCCCCCCCCCCTTCATTTCCCTGTTTATCTATCCTCGGTAAAGTCAGGAGTTTACTATCAGCCCGAGGTTAAATATGTTGGACGTGACCGCGTTCGTTGCAATTTGCGACTTCGTTTGACAAGGCTGAGGGACCTGGGCTATATTGTGTTTTGGTGACTGTATGTTTACTGCTGTCGTGATTAAATGGTCTCTTTCGTGTGACTGTTGGTCCTGTGTTTGACCCTGGAGGAACGCGATTTCATTCTGTTGTCTTCATGGGTCTGGTTGAACGACAATTAAACTTGAACTTCAGCAGACCTTTCCGACCAGCCTCCCTGTGGTGGTCGTTTCCAGCGACACTGCTGGCCACTCGGCAACAAAGGCACATCTTTTCCAATAAAGTTTACAATACTGCGATACTGAGCTCAGTAAGAGACTCTTTGGTAGTTGAGTTTGGATTATGATTGTATGGCTGATTGGGGAGGGGAGATTTGATTGAGGTGCACAAGATTATGAGGGCTGTAGATAGGCTAAATCTAAGCAGGCACTGAAGTTGGGTGGGGCTATAACTAGAGGTCATGGGTTAAAGGTGAAAAGTGAAATGTTCAAGGGGAACATGAGGGGGAACTTCACTCAGAGGGTGGTGAGCGTGTGGAATGAGCTGCCAGTGCAAGTTCGATTTCAACAATTAAGAGAAATTTGAACATGGAGGGATGTGGTCTGAGTGCAAGTCAATGGTTTGGCATGGACTAGATGGGCTGAAAGTCCTGTTTCTGCGCTGTAGTGTTCTATGACTCTATGATAAATAACTAATAAAAAATGAAACTTGTTCACAATTCTTCAACCAAAGTCCGTTTGCATTTATGAAAACATTGAAATCAGGGGAGCCACTTCATAAGCTTTACTGTGATTAAGGGCAAACATCTTTATAAAGACTATGCTAGGCTGTAGATCATACTTTCTAAAATTTCTATAAACATATATTTTATACAATTCAAATCCTAGTTGTTGGGATGTGTTTTTGCTATAATGAATATTACTGAGATTTAATTTGATTTTAATTTGGAGATACGGTAATTTAGAGAATTTAAGGCGGCCAGGTAGTGTAGTTGTTTGTGTGGTGCTATTACAGCTCGGACATTCTGGAGTTCGGAGTTCCGTCTCAGCACCCTCTGTAAGCAGACTCTGTAGGTGCTCCCTGTGTTTCCTCTGGGTCCTCCAGTTGCCTCCCACAGTCCAAAGACGTAGTGTATTGATTAATTGTCCCATGACTGAGCTCCAGTTCAGTCGGGGTTGTCGAGGGTGGCATGGTTTGAAGGGCCAGAAAGGTTATTCCATGCTGCTAACTAAAGAAACATACAGTACGATAACAGGCCATGCCAGCCTTTGGAGACTCTGCCACCCAGTAACACACGTGACCAATGAACATACTAGCCTGTACACCTTTGAACTGTGGGAGGAAACCAGAGCGGTCATGGCACAAACATGCAAACTCCTCACAGACAGCAGCGGGAATTGATTCCAGGTCACTGACACTGTAAAGCATTGTGCTAACCACTACACTACTGTGCTGCCCCATTATAACAAGAGATACTATTTGTTAAAAATAGTATTTATGATGATTTATTATAATTAAAATAAAAGTAACCTGTTTTATGATTATTTTCATGTAAAGTCTAAAATGATTAAATACAAGCGATCCTCACGGTCTAGTTGTATCAGGGCATTTCTGACCTGGAGGTTTCCCCAGCCACCAGCAAATTTTCACAACTCTTCTCAGACATCAGTTCTGTTTTCCTTTTATAATTTTAGCAGCTAATCACAGTATTCTTGTTGTGTCTGGTCTTCGCCCAGCTAATAGGATTCACCTGCCACTCATTCCAGACTCATCACTGGCAACCTCTTTAACCCAGTTCTCATCCACAGTCCTTGTTCACCCATCAAATCAGACGGCCTCAAGCTGTTGTTTCTAACTTTCCCTCTCCCTGCCTGAAGTTTGCCTTGTTGCCTGTTGTGTTTAGTATCTGTTCTCTTGTGTGACCCCTCATGGCTTGTTATTTTTCCATCTATTATTAAAGTTATCGCTCACTGCTGAATTGTCTCCACTGCCCTGCTTCTGGGTCAAGCCTCCTCTACATTTCCTGACATGTTGTGGGATTTATTAAATACTCAGTGCATGGGCGAGCTTTGTGAATGGTAAACTGCAAGCTGTCAGTGAAAGCTTGCCTCAGGCTTTTGGCTACACTAACAATAGATCAAATCAGTGCAGGCCAGACCAAATTACCCCATTGTAATCATGAGATTATGTAATGTCAAATAATCCCAGGTTTGGGGTTGTGTTTATTCTTTCTCTGCTAACCTGACAGTAAAGGAAATGTAGCAGATAGTTTGACACGAACACAGCAAGATTAGGTTTTTTTTTGGTGGGATCAATTTATGTAATATCTTTCATAGCCTGGCTCAGTTTGTTTTGTATCAGAATCAGGTTTAATATCACTGGCATGTAGCATGAAATTTATTGTTATGCAGCAGCGGTGCATTGCAATCCATAATAATTAAGAGCTACAAGTTACAGTAAGAATAGATACCTGTGCAAAAGTCTTGGGTGTATGTGTGTGTATATGTATGTATATCTATCTGTCTATCTATCTATCTATCTATCTGTCTATCTATCTATCTAGGGTGCTGAAGCCTCTTGCACGGTGCTGTAATTGTCTATGTGGAGGGGAGAACAAGTTTGTAAATCTGGTGGGGGGGAAACGGTTTTGGGAATGGCGAGGGTGGAGTTACGTGGGATGGATGTGGGGCAGATGGTAGAGAAGGAGTGCCAGTCCAGGGGCTGGCACAGATGTAGACACACCCTGCCCTCAGACACCAGGCACAGAATGTCTCTCTGGTGCTTCCCACTCCCTCCCTCTCCCTTCAACTTTTCCCAACCATGATTCCTGTGAGATAGTGTACATGAGTTAATTATCCACTCAGAATCTGATGGCAGAGGGGAAGAAGCTGTTCCAAAATTGCTGAGTGTGTACCACCTCCCTGATGGTAACAATGAGAAGAGGGCATGTCCTGGGTGCTGCCTTTGAGGCATTGCCTTTAGAAGATGTCCTTGATGCTGGGGAGGAAAGTGCCGGTGATGGAGCTGACTTGGTAGTTACTCGGTCCTTTAAAACATCCGATGATGCTGTGGTGTCAAATGCACATTGTTCGTCTGCAGTGAGCTTCTGTTCAGCAAAGGATCACTTAATATTTTTATCAGCAATTGTTGCAGGGATGTTTTGTAACAAGGTAACCTTTGTAGGTCATTGGCATTGTTTAGTTCACCAAAGGCTTTTAGAAAGCATGCAATCTGTTAACTTTTGGATGGAAGTATTAGATCTTTATGTAAAGTATGTTTGACATCAAATGTAAAACAAAGGGAGAAAATGTTTTCTCACATAAAGGTTCTGTGCAATATATTTAATTCGTGCATTGAATACATAAAGGACAGAGTATAATGACAGTAATTTGCCTAATTAACTCAAGTGGAAAATAGATCTATCAACACGAGATTCTGCAGATGCTGGAAAGCCAGAACAACAAACTCAGCAGTTCAGGCAGCATCTTTTTCTCCAGACCTTTACCTTTATCATCTATCACTTCCCAGCTTCTCACTTCATCTCCTCTCTCCCACCCACCTGGCTCCACCTATCACCTCCTAGTTTGTACTCCTACCCCTTCCCCTACCTTCTTATTTGGTCTTCTTTTCCCTTCCCTATCCAGGCCTGGTGAAGAGTCTCGGTCCGAAACTCTTATTAATTTCCTTAGATGCTGCCTGACCTGCTGAGTTCCTCCAGCATTTTGTGTATATCTGCTATATGGACACTGCTTTGTTCTAGACTGCAAGTTCAATGGGCTCTCTTTCAGACAAACCACAGTATGTTTCATTCTGCCTCCTCCTCCAGCTGCCTATCACCTCCCTCATGGTTCCGCCTCCTTCTACTACCCATAGTGCTTTCCCCTTACATTCCCTCTTCACCTTTCCTGCCTATCCCCTCCCTGCTTCTCCTCCCCCACCCCTTGATCTTCCCTCTTACTGGTTTTTCACCTGGCACCTACCAGCCTTCTCCTTCCCACCCTCCCCCCACCTGCCCCTGCCCCCTCCCTCTTCAGTCCTGACGTAGAGTCTCGGCCCGAAACGTTGCCAGCTGGTTTCCACGGATGCTGCCCCACCTGCTGAGTTCCTCTAGCTTGTTGTACGTGTCCACAGTATATCTCCCCCTTGATTTAATATTGCCTTCCACAAAACAGTGCCTTTAAGTATGTGTTATGTACACCAACTGCTATTGCCTCTCAACCATCAGGGTCCTGAACTAGAGGGGATAATTTCATACAACTTCCCTGGCCCAATCACTGAATTGTTCCCACAAATTTTCAAGGACTCTTTGTCTCGTCTTCCCCATATTTATTGCTTTCTTTATTATTATTATTTCTATTTTATATGTGTACATCTTGCTGTCCTTTGCACATTATTGTTTGTCCATCCTGCTGGGCGCTGTCTTTCATTGGTTCTATGGTGTTCCTTGAATGTACTGTGAATGCCTGCAAGAAAATGTATTGATGGGGACACGTGATAAATTTGATAAATTTACTTTGAACTTTAGTACTATCAGTCCTGTTAAGTAGCATGTAACTTAAAATAGTCTCAAAACTGTTTTATTGTAGAATTGATTTTTGTCCTATTACTGAGTAATACCTAATCACTTAAAAACAATTATGAGCTAGTACACTGTTAAATTAAAATCACCATCAATAGATTGTATGTGTTACTTACTTTTAGATATGCATTTTATTATGCACCTCTGGCAGATCTTCCATGTCAATGTATGTACAACATAAAACACACTGATTTGTAAATGCAGAGGTTTGCCATCATTGGGTATTATTCTATCCATTTCAAGGAAACTGTTTAATTGCTATAAAATGAATAGAAGTTGGATATCTTGGCTCCTGGAGAGGTGTGGGCAGAAGTGTGTTATGACAAAATCATACCCATTACAAATTCAACAGTGTAGCAAACATTGTGTCGTTTTTTCTGTATCACCAGAAAAATTCCCGGAGCACGGATTGATGTGTTCAGGATGTGCTGTTTTATAAAATAGGGATCTCCTATGTCACAATGGCATATTACCACAAAGTCTTTCATTTCTCAGCAGCAGTACAATGCAGTGGAATATAAATTACAATAAAATATATACAGTAAATTCATAAGTAGCGTGATATATATCCAGTATATCTATATGAGGCACTGCTCGTGGCTGCACAAGACCAGCTGCTGAGCACGAGAGCAATAGAAGCAGGGATCTGTCACCCCAGACGAGACCCAAGATGCAGACTGCGAGGAATCTGCTGAAACCTCCCCCACGTAGCAGCAGGGTGCAAGATATAGCAACACTGAACAGCACAACCAAGTTGCAGGAATTGTGTACAGGAACATCTGCGCTGACTATGGACTGGACACACCCAAATCCAAATGGGAAACATCTGAGAAGGAAGGAATTATCCCAGTGGTGATAGAAGCACCGGGAGCTATGACACAAGGACTGGGAAGGTGGCTCCGGCAAATCCCGGGAACATTTGAGATTTCGGTCCAGAAGAGCGCATCGCTAGGAACAGCTGGCATACAGCCATTTATTTGCGATGACTCTTAAAGAATAAAAACTATTTGAAAAAACAGCCAGGATTCCTTTCCAGTCAACCATGGACAATACAGTAAGCAGCATTGCTTTAAGGCGTTTAATAGATCTACTGTTACTCAAAATCAGCAAATATCGGACGGCAATCTCCAATACAAGGAGTGATTGATAAGTTTGTGGCCTAAGGTAGAAGGTCAATTTTAGAAAACCTAGCACATTTATTTTTCAACATAGTCCCCTCCTACATTTACACACTTAGTCCAGCCGTCGTGGAGCATACGGATCTTGGACCTCCAGAAAGTGTCCACAGCAGGGATGATTGATCAGTTCATGGCCTAAGGTAGACGGAGATGAGTTATACAGCTCTCGTTACATGCACATGCAGTTCAACTCAGTGATTATGCAGAAAGTTTGGTTAATAATTTCAAACTTTCTGTATAATCACTCAAAGAGTTGAACTGCATGTGCATGTAACGAGAGCTGTATAACTCATCTCCCTCTACCTTGGGCCACAAACTTACCAATCACCCATCTGTGGTCACTTTCTGGAGGTCCACGACTGCTGGACTAAGTGTGTAAATGTAGGAGGGGACTATGTTGAAAAATAAATGTGCTAGGTTTTCTAAAATTGACTCCTTCTACCTTAGGCCACGAACTTATCAATCACCCCATGGTACAGGAGGTACCTAATAATGTGGCCACTGAGTATATATTAGGTATTAGAGAAATTTCCTGGTACAAAAATCAAATAAAAGGGGTGAAAGAATTGACACAATGTTTGTTATATTTGCTAAGGAAAGAAAAGGAACCCTTCAATCATCAGCCTCCTGAACCTGTGGCGATAATTTCATTCAGCTTCACTCACTCCTTCGCTGAACAGTTCCTACGACCTATGGACTCATTTTCAAGGACTCTTCATCCCATGTTCTCCATATTTATTGCTGGTTTTTAATTATTATTTTATTTTTGTATTTGCACAGATTGTTGTCTTTTGCAAACTGGTTGTTTGTTCACCCTGTTGGGTGGGGCCTTTCATTTTTGGTAACTATTTTAGTTATCGGATTTACTGAGGATGCCCCAAGGAAATCGAATCTCAGGGTTGTAGATGATGACGCATATATACTTTTACTTTGAGCTTAGAACTTAAAAGAAACTGCTCATTAATCATAAATAAAACTCACCGAACAGATACTTGAGTAGTTAGCAAACATTGTGGCAATCGCTTTATCCCTTTGATTAAATCCTGAGCAGTGAATTATCTTTCTGTTATATTCTGCTTGTCAGCAGTTTTGTGCCCGAGTCGAAGAAAAGATGTCCTGGCATTGGAGTGAGTCCAGAGAAAGTTCACAAGAGAGCTTCCAGAAATAAAAGGGTTAACTCATGAGCATTTCATGGCTTTGGGCCTGTACTCACTGGAGTTTAGAAGAATCTTCAAATATTGAAATGTCTAGAGAGAGTGAATGTCGAGAGGATGTTTCCTATAGTGGGAACCGGAGGCCACAGTCTCAGGATAGAGGGACATTTATTTTGAACAGAGATGAGGAGGAATTTCTTTAGCCAGAGGGTGCTGAATCTGTGAAATTCGTTGCCAAGTCATTGGGTACATTTAAAGCAGAGGTTGATAGATTCTTGATTAGTCAGGATGTCAAAGGTTACAGGGAGAAGGAAGGAGAATGGGGTTGAGAGATAATAAATCAGCCATAATGGAATGGCAGAGCAGACTCGATGGGCTGAATGGCCTAATTCTGCTCCTATGTCTCATGGTCTTACTGCCCATCCATAAAAGCTCTGTGAAGATACTGGCAGGGCTTCTCCTTCATGCCTTGGTGCTCTTCAACAGAGTTCAATCAGGGAAAGCTTTAAAGAGTATGTCATGAAGAAGAGTCTCGGCCCAAAATGTCGACTATTTATTTCTATGGATACTGAGTTACTCCAGTCAAGGTGCAAAACACAGTATCAACAGTCACACACAGGACTATAAGATAGAAAGATGCAGCCATGCAGTAAAGAAGTCCAAGCTCAAGCTATCGAATGCCACAGAGATCTGTAATCCACCACAACACAGCTTGTTTTTGGCCAAGCAAGCACTCAGGAGACAGCACCAATGCCAGCCTGGGCACTGCGCCACACTGCCCCCGGTCGAGTGCACCGGCTCTGACGACTCTCTACTGGTGACTATAAACTGGCAGCATTGTGTCCTGAGGCTGAGTCCTTGCACGTACAAGATAGCAAACACGTATAGGATATCAGTAAAATACAACCATGCAAAAAAAATATATATATATAGTATAAACAGTCGACACTGTGGCTCGAGGCCTAGTCCTTGCTGTGACCAAGCCCTGCCATCCAGCCCTGCCCTACACCAAAAATCAGTAAATCTAACTTGCGGTACACCACATTAACAATGTCCAATTGGTCTTGTAGTCACAAGAAAATCAACCAAGATGGTCACTCACTATTCGACAGAACGCCTCCTTTGACTCAGGCAGGAGCACGTTGTGCAGCTCCTTCATTATCCCTGCCAACGAGCAACTCGCTGATGGGGTAGACCTGCAGTACTTTAACTTCTTAATCAACAGCAGAATCTTACTATCATTAAAATTAAGATTCAATACGACAGAAGCATCTTTTGTTGACCCTGCAGAAGCCACTGTGACTGAATGTGCTGCCGTAAGGTTTTACTGGAGATGGTACTAAACTGGGCTTAATGTAATACTGCCTTACACCCTTCTCTGGGCTTCCCTCTTCTGTTGATGGGGACAAGGATATAACATCTTCTCTGGGCCTCCCTCTCCTGTTGATGGGGACAAGGATATAATACCTTCTCTGGACCTCCCTCTCCTGTTGATGGGGACAAGGATATAACACCTTCTCTGGGCTTCCCTCTCCTGTTGATGGGGACAAGGATATAACACCTTCTCTGGGCCTCCCTCTCCTGTTGATGGGGACAAGGATATAACACCTTCTCTGGGCTTCCCTCTCCTGTTGATGGGGACAAGGATATAACACCTTCTCTGGGCTTCCCTCTCCTGTTGATGGGGACAAGGATATAACACCTTCTCTGGGCTTCCCTCTCCTGTTGATGGGGACAAGGATATAACACCTTCTCTGGGCTTCCCTCTCCTGTTGATGGGGACAAGGATATAACTCCTTCTCTGGGCCTCCCTCTCCTGTTGATGGGGACAAGGATATAACACCTTCTCTGGGCTTCCCTCTCCTGTTGATGGGGACAAGGATATAACACCTTCTCTGGGCTTCCCTCTCCTGTTGATGGGGACAAGGATATAACACCTTCTCTGGGCCTCCCTCTCCTGTTGATGGGGACAAGGATATAACACCTTCTCTGGACCTCCCTCTCCTGTTGATGGGGACAAGGATATAACACCTTCTCTGGGCTTCCCTCTCCTGTTGATGGGGACAAGGATATAACACCTTCTCTGGGCTTCCCTCTCCTGTTGATGGGGACAAGGATATAACACCTTCTCTGGGCTTCCCTCTCCTGTTGATGGGGACAAGGATATAACTCCTTCTCTGGGCCTCCCTCTCCTGTTGATGGGGACAAGGATATAACATCTTCTCTGGGCTTCCCTCTCCTGTTGATGGGGACAAGGATATAACACCTTCTCTGGGCTTCCCTCTCCTGTTGAAAATCACAAAGTAGAATTAAAATTTTATTATTTATTTATTGTTATTTGTGGAGACACAGCACAGAATGGACCCTGCTGGCCATTCGAACCGCGTCACCCAGGAATCCTCCCGGTTTAACCCTAGCCTAATCATGGAACAATTTACAATGACCAATTAACCTACCAACTGGTACGTCTTTGGACTGTGGAAAGAAACCTGGGCAGTCACAGTGAGAACGTACAAACTCCGTATAGACAGTGGTGGGATTTGAACTTTGGTCGCCGGGACAGTAGAGCATTGTGCTAACCACTGCAATACCATGCCACCCATTCAGGAATTTTAAATCCACAGCCATATGGAAACTGGTTCTACACCACTGAACTGGCTTGGTGGATGTAGGTTGAACTTCAAAGTTTAGGAGAAAGCCACGGTCTTGGGGAGAACGTACAAACTCTATTCAGACAGCAGTGGTGAGATTTGAACCCCGGTCGCCTGTACACAGTAAATCGAAGAAATGCAATAGAACCAATGAAAGACTGCCCCCAGCAGGATGGGCAGACAAGCTGCAAAAGTCAATGAACCGCAGACATAAAAGGAAATGTTAATAATAATAGTAAATAAATACACAATAAAGATCAAGGCCATGAGCTGAAGAAAGTGAGTCCACAGGTTGTGAGTGACAGGCCAAGTGAACACTGAGCACATTTACAAGGAGAACTGTCACAGGAAAGCAGCATCAATCATCAGGGACCCCCACCACCCAGGACACGTTCTCTTCCTGCTGCTGCCATCAGGAAGAAGGTACAGGAGCCTCAGGACCCCCACCACCAGGTTCAGGAACAGTTATTACCTCTTAACTATGATGCTCTTGAAGCAAAGGGAATAACTTCACTCATCCCATCACTGAACCATTCTCACAACCTATGGATTGACTTTCAAAGACTGTACAGCTCATGATTATGATATTTATTGTTTATTTATTTATTATTATTTCATTTGCACAGTCTGTTGTCTTTTTCATGCTGGTTGTCTTCCTGTTAGTGTGGTCTCATTGATACTATTATGGGTTTTGGATACTTTGAGTATGCCTGCAAGAAAAAGAATCTCAGGGTTGTAGATGGTGACATGTATGTACTTTGATAATAAATTTATTTTGAAGTTGAGTGAAATTATCTCTCTGGTTTAAGGGCTTACTGGTTGAGGGAGTCCTCAAAAGGAGTCTCTGTACGTCCTCCTCATGGAGTGCGTGGGTTTTCTCCGGGTATTACCATTTCCCCCCCAGAGTCCAAAGATGTACCCGTTAGAAAGTTAATTTGTCGTTGTAAATTGTCCCGTGATTAGGTTAGAGTTAAGTTGGGGGTTTCTGGGCAGCCTGGCGCAGCACAGCTCGAAGGGCCAGGTGGGCCCATTCCGCCTTGATGTCAAAGTAAAATATTAAACCAGTTTCTGTTTGAAACAGTTCTGAGAAGGCTCACTAAACCAACAGAAATAGTTGGGTTGTTCTGATGTAAGAACATCATTCTGAAATATTAACTCTTTGTCTCCCATTAAAGAGAACACCTGATCTGCTGAGAACCTCCAGCAATTTGTTTTTATTCACTTGAGGGGGAGCAGGACCGGGAATTCTTTATACCTGGATGACCAACGTGCTGATCACTCTTACCATTGGAAGGTCAGTTTGGGAAAGTAATTCCCATGGAATGTCTCAATTAATTCCAAACGTATTGCAGCCAGAAAGGGATTGAACAGCTCAGGAGCATTGTTTTAAAGTGGAAATCTGTAGAGTGCATGAACTAAAGACACCGAGTATACACACAGTGGCCACTTTATTAGGTACACCTGCCCATTTAATCAGACAATCATGTGGCACCAACTCAGTGGGTAAGAGCATGCAGACATGGTCAAGAGGATCAGTTGTTGTTCAGACCGAACATCAGAGTGGGGAAGAAATGTGATCTAAGTGACTTTAATCATGGAATGATTGTTAGCACCAGATGGGGTGTTCTGAGTATATCAGAAACTACTGATCTTCTGGGCTTTTACGCACAACAGTCAATAGAGTTTACAGAGAATAATGTGAAAAACAAAAAAAAGCACATGAGACTGATACAGTTTGAGTATACCTACATGGAACATTGTCATAGGAAAGCGGCATCCAACATCAGGGACACCCACCACCCAGGGCGTGCTCTGTTGCAGCGGTTTCTCAGGGGCCAACCAAAGGTGTTGTTGTCTTTTGTAAGCATATTTTTCCTGATCACAGATCCTGCTGCACAATAAGAAGTTAAAGCTCTGCAGTTCTACCACATCAGTGGTTGCTCATGGGTGGGGCAACTAAAGGAGCTGGACTTGGGTCAGAGAGCATCAGAGGAGTTGGTGCACAAATTCGGTGTGTAGTCTAACAGCGAGCGAGTGTCCTAGTTGCTTTTCTTGTGATTGCAAGACCCTGTTGGACATTGTCAATGTGGAAGGCTGCCAGTCCGATTCACTGGTTATTGGCAGATGGCAGGGGAGCTGCGTAGCCTCGGTGGTAGGGAGGACTCAGCCTCAAGGCACAGTGCCACCTCTTTACAGCTGCCCGAGAAAGAGACGTAGGAGTCACTGTGCTCCACCAGAGTGCGTGGTACGGCATCCAAGCCCTCCAACACCACTTGGCAGAAGATGAGAGTATTATGTTCGACTATAGACTGCTGCAACATTCATGGACTTGGGGGTTTTTTGTTGTGTGACTGAATTTTACTGATAACTTATATCTGCTTGATATCTTGCGTGCAAAGGAACTGGTCGTGAATTACAGGAGGAATAGAGACAGGCTAACCCCTATTGACATCAATGGATCTGGGGTTGAGAGGGTGAACTGCTTTAAGTTCCTCGGCATCCACATCACCAAGGACCTCACGTGGTCTGTACACACCAGTCGTGTGGTGAAAAGGCACAACAGCGCCTTGTTCACTTCAGACGGTATGGTGAAGTTTGGTATGAGCCCCCAGATCCTAAGAACTTTCTACAGGGGCACAATTGAGAGCATCCTGACTGGCTGCATCACTGCCTGGTATGGGAACTGTACCTCCCTTAATCACAAGGACTCCACAGAGAGTGGTGTGGACAGCCCAGCGCATCTGTAGATGTGAATTTACAATGATTCAGGACATTTACAAAGACAGATGTGAGAAAAGGGCCCGAAGGATCTTTGGAGACCCGAGTCACCCAACCACAAACTGTTCCATTTGCTACCATCTGGGAAACTGTACCACAGCATAAAAGCCAGGACCAACAGGCTCCAGGACAGCTTCTTCCACCAGGTCATCAGACTGATTAACTCATGCTGATTTGAGTGTACTCTATATTACATTGACTGTTCTATTTATTATAAATCACTATGATTTCACTTTGCACATTTAGATGGAGACGTAATGTAAAGATTTTTACTCCTCATGTATGTGAAGGATGTAAGAAATAAAGTCAATTCAATTTAATTCACTGTAAGTGCCTTGTGTTGTGTATGGCTATGGTACTGTGTTTCACACTTTGGTCCCAGAGTAGCGCTGGTTCATTTGGCAGTATTCATGGCTATTCATATATGGTTGAATGACAATTAAACTTGAATTTCACTCAACTTCACTTGCACTATTACTGAACTGTTCCCACCACCTATGGACTCACTTTCAAGGACTCATCATCTCATGTTCTTGTTACTATTGTCTGTCTGTCTTCTCTTCCTTCCTCCTGTATTTGCACTGTTTGTTGCCTTTTGCACATTGGTTGTCCACCCTGTTGGTGCGATCTTTCTTTGATTCTATTATGGTAATCGAATTTATTGAGTGTGCTTGAAGGAAAATGAATGCCAGGGTTGTATATTGTGACATATATGTACTTCGATAATAAATTTACTCTAAACTTTGGCACCAGCAGCATCGCAGGAGTTGCCACTCAGCATTGAACTCGACGTAAGACTGCGTTAAGAACTCCAGCTCTGGATATTTCTGCACGTTTACTCCTGAAGCCTTCCCCATGAGTGGGTATAGTGGAGGCTTGAGATCAGAGTTCTCCTTCTCCTAGATGAACTGCCAACCACAGCTGACAAGCCCCATCTGGCCAAAGCACCAGTAACCCACCTTTGTCCCTTCTCTTGTCAGTAGAAACCGTTCCACCAGGCTTAATAGCTAAGCCACATGTGAAGGCCAGGAATTGAACTTGGTTGTCAGAGGCTATTTTTGTAATTAGTTGTACTAATATCATCCTGTGGAAATCTTATAAGAAACTCTTTTACTTCAGAGTCACTATGATAATTAACTTTATTGCATATTCATACTTTTTAGTTAATTAATCTTACAGCCTACATTCTGCTGTCATGTGTTAAGGCATTTGAATGAAAAGGAGTTTCAAATGTTGATTGCTGGTTGATTCTGTGACCTTTTTATTAATTCACTTTCATGATGTGAATGTCGATGTTTTTCAGAAGGCACCAGTGAATCACCTTTTTGAATCACTCTAGTCTACTTATCTGCATACTTCCTCTATGGTATAGGTGGGGAGTTCAGGAATTTTGAGAGGTTAACATAACATGATTACAGTGCAGGTTGAATTCCACCACTGTTTGTATGTTCTCCCTGTGACCACCTGGGCTTCTTCCAGGTGCTCCGGTTTCCTCCCACATGGGGCTGAGAGGGATAATAAATCAAACATAATGAAATGGCAGAACAAACTCAATGGGCTGAATGGCCTAATTCTGCTCCTCTATCTTATGGTCTTATTGGAAAAACATTGGATCAGTAGGTTAATTGGGCAGTGTAAACTCTGCCAACTTCAGTGCTGCCTGGAATGAGTAACTCCGTTGGACAGATGACCAGTTGAGATGGATCAGCTGAGCTAAAGACCAATTATATCAGGGTTTTAACCTCAAATTATTACAGCCATAGATCTAAATTTGGTTAACAAAATACAAAAATAAGGAATAGAATAATGGTATGTTTAAAAAAAAAAGCTGGCAGAGGATCGTTCATACTGAAACTGCTCAAGGTCTTCCTCTTTGGGGAATGAGTCAAGGGATTTGTTGCAGACATTCCTGCGTGGTTGATGCATGCATGGCACAGACCTCTCACCCTCGCACGCACAAGCATTCTGCTGTCTTGCGTTTATAGAAATAAATAAATATTTGTTGCTGTAAAAAGGCCTTGACTTACAGTGATTCATAATTAGAATTAAGAATTGGACTTTGTTTTGGGACAGACAAACTGCGCTTCAGTTTATCACTGCCTTCGTGAGAAATGCCTCTGCATTGAGGAAGTGCATTTTAGGTTGGAAAAACTAAAGCAGGCAGAGCAGAGTTTTAAAATTTGAGTTATGTTGGCTCCCTTTCATTTGTGACCAAGTAAAATACCAAAATACCAAAAAGTACCAAAAACTATGATGCCACTGTAGTGTAGTGATTAGCGTGGACACTTTTACAACTCAGGACAGTCCAGAGGTCAGTTCTGGCGCTGTCCTTCCTGTGAGTGCATGAGTTGCCTCTGGGTGCTCCGCTTTCCTCCCACAGTCCAAGTGCATGCTAATTGGTGGTTGTAAATTGTCCTGTGTTTAGGCTAGGTTGTTGGGCTGGAAGGACCTGTTTCACACTATATCTCTAAATAAATAAGCAGATTTAGCAGCCCAAGACTGGCCATCTATGAGGCACTGGGAGCCATCAGCAACAGCAGAATTGTACTCAACTACAATCTATAACCTCATGGTACCACCAGGTCAGGGGATCAACCCTAGTTCAATGAAAAGTACAGTAGGGCATGCTGAGAGCAACATCAATATGAGGCGTCATCACAACACAGGGCAACTTGAATGCCAAACACCATAAGCAGCAAGTAACAGACAGGATTAAGTGGTCCCACAACCAACGGATCAGATCTAAGCTCTGTAGTCCTGCCACATCCAGCCATGAAAGGTGGTGGACAATCAATCAACTCACTGGAGGAGGAGGCTCCATAAATAGAGGAGCCCAGCACATCTGTGCAAAAGATAAAGCTGAGGAATTTGCAACAAGCTTCAGTCAGAAGTGCTGAATAGATGATCCTCTAGAAGTCCCCAGCATCCTAGATGTCAGTATGTGGCCAATCCCGTTCACTCTACGTGATGTCGAGAAACGGCTGAAAGCACTGGATACTGCGAAGGAGATGGGCCCAGACAAAATCCCGGCAATAGCCCAGAAGACTTGTACTGCAGAACTTGCCGCACCACTAGCCAAGCTGTTCCGGTACAGCTACAACACCGGCATCTACCCAGCAATGTGGAAAATTGCCCAGGTATGTCCTGTACACAAGAAACAGGACAAGTCCAACCCCAATTACTGGCCTATCAGCCTACTCTCAATCATCAGCAAAGTAATGGAAGGGGTCATCAACAGTGCTATCATGCTGCACCTACTTGATAATAACCTGCTTATGGCTGCCTAGTTTGGGTTCTGACAAGGCCACTCAGCTCCTGACCTCATCACCTCCTTGGTCCAAACATGGATCAAAGAGCTAAATACCAGAGGTGAGATGAGAGTGATCACCCTCAACCTCAAGGCAGCATTTGACTCAGTATGGCATCAAGGTGACCTGGCTAAAATTGAGTCAGTGTGAATTAGGGGGAAACCCTCCACTGGTTGGAATCATACCTGACACAAAGGAAGATAGTTGGAGGTCAATCATCTCATCCTCAGGCCATCACTGCAGGAGTTCCTCAGTAAAGTGTACTAGGACCAACTATCTTCAGCTGCTTCATCAACGACCTTCCTTCCGTCATAAGGTCAAAAGTGAGGCTGTTCGCAGATGACTGTACAATGTTCTGCAGCATTCATCGCTCCTCGGTAGTGAAGTGAGGCTGTTCACAGATGACTGTACAATGTTCTGCAGCATTCATCGCTCCTCGGTAGTGAAGTGAGGCTGTTCACAGATGACTGTACAATGTTCTGCAGCATTCATCGCTCCTCGGTAGTGAAGCAGCTCATACCCAAATGCAGCAGGATCTGGACAAAATGCATGGTCGTGCACTTTGGTAGTAGCAATAAATGTGCAGACTATTTTCTGAACAGGGAAAAAAAATCCAGGAATATGAGATGCAGAGGAGTCCTTGTTCAGAACACTCTGAAGGTTAACTTGCAGGTTGAGCTGGTGGTGAGGAAGGCAAATGCTATGTTGGCATTCATTTCAAGAGGTCTAGAATATAAGAGCAGGGATGTGATGCTGAGGCTTTATAAGGCACTGGTGAGGCCTCACCTTGAGTATTGTGAACAGTTTTGGGCTTCTCATCTTAGAAAAGATGTGCTGGCATTGGAAAGTGTCCAGAGGAAGTTCACAAGGATGATTCCAGGAATAAAGGGTTATCATACAAGGAATGTTTGATGGCTCTGGGTCTGTACTCACTGGAATTCAGAAAGATGAGGGGGGATCTCATTGAAATCTTTTGAATGTTGAAAGGCCTAGACAGAGTAGATGTTTCCCATGGTGGAAGAGTCTAGGACAAGAGGGCACAGCCTCAGGATAGAGGGACGCCCTTTCAAAACAGAGATGCTGAGTAATTTCTTTAGCCAATTTATTGCTACATGCAGCTGTGGAGGCCAGGTCATTGAGTGTATTTAAGGCAGAGATTGATAGGTTCTTGACTGAACATGACATCAAAAGTTACGGGGAGAAGGCTGGGAACTGGGGTTGAGGAGGATATAGAAAAAAGGATCAGCCATGATTGAATGGCGGAGCAGACTCGATGGTCCAGATGGCTTAATTCTGCTCTTAGGTCTTATGATCTATGGTCTAATGTCCAGGCTTGAGCTGACAAAAGGCAAGTAACATTTAAGCCATGCAAGTGCGAGGCAATGACCATCTCCGACACGAGAGACTTGAACCATTGGCCCTTGACATTCAGTGGCATCACCATCACTGAATCCCCGATTTCAACACCCTGGGGTTGCCATTGACAGGAAACTGAACTTGTCCAGCCATATAAACACTGCAGCTACCAGAGCAGGTCAAAGGCTAGGAATCATGCGACATGTAACTCACCTGCTGACTCCCCAAAGCTTGTCCACCATCGACTAGGCTCAGGTCAGGAGTGTAATGGAATATTTGCCACTCGCCAGGATGAGTGCAGCTCCATCAACACTCAGGAAGCTCGACACCATCCAGTACAAGGCAGCCCACTTGATTGGTACCCCTTCCACAAGCATCCAATTCCCCCACCACTGATGAACAGCTGCAGCAGTGTGTACTATCTACAAGATGCACTGCAACAACACACCAAAGTTCCTAAGGCAGCACCTTCCGGATCCCCGACCACGACCATCCGGAAGGACGGGAACAGCAGATACCTGGGAACATCACCCACTTGGAAATACCCTTCCAAGTCACTCACCATCCTGACTTGGAAACGTTTCACCGTCTTTCCTTGTCACTGGGTCAAAATCATGGAATTCCCTCCCCAACAGCATGGGGGTATACCCACATCTCAGGGACTGCAGCAGTTCAAGAAGGCAGCTCATCACCACCTTCTCAAGGGCAACTAGGGATGGGCAATAAATGCTGGCTGAGCTGGCGATGCTCACGTTCTGTAAATAAATAAACGGTATGGTGGTTAGTGCAGTGCTTCACAGCACTGGAGACTGGGTTCGATTCCCACCGCCGTCAGTATGGAGTTTGTACGTTATCCCTGTGTCCGCAGGGTTTCCTCCGGCTGCTCCAGTTCCATACCGCAGGGCAAGGACGCATGCCAATGATCAGTCAGTTGTGGACATGCTATGTAGGCAATCCTTCATAAAATGCTGGAGCCTAGGGAGTGATCGCTGCGGAAAGTTGGGTGGGGATGGGGGGGAGGGCAAATTGTACGGTGGTGGGATCCCATTGGAGATGGTGGAAGTTACGGAGAATTATGAGATGGGCAAACACAACCCCTTGTTCATTCATCTCACCCAACTGTTCTCCTTGCTGGTACCTCCCTTGCAAATAGAACAAGTGTCACCCCTGCCCCTGCACCACTTCCCTCACTACCAATCAGGGCCCCAAACTGTACTTACAGGTCTGTGAGTTAGTTGGGGTCAACTACTGTATCCGGTGCTTCTGGTATGGCCCTCCTGTATATCGATGAGACCCAACAGGTTGGGAGATTGTTTCGCAAAGCATCTACACTCCAACTGCCAGAAAAAGCAGCATCTCCCCTGGCCACCTATTTTAATTCTGCTTCCTATTCCCATTCTGAAATGTCAGTTCATGGCCTCCTCTACTGGCGTGATGAGGCCACACTCAGGTTGGAGGGCAACACCTTAAATTCTGTCTGGGCACTCCAATCTGATGGCATGAAAATCGATTTCTTCAACTTCAGGTAATTACCAGCCCTATCTCCTCACCAGCCCCCATTCCTGTTTCTCTCTCTCATCTTTTCTCCTTACCTGCCCATCACCTCCCTCTGGTGCTCCTTCCCCTTCCCTTTCTTCTAATGCCTTCTGTCCTCTCCTATTAGATTCCCCCTTCTCCAGCCCTGTATCTCTTTCACCAATCAACATCCCAGTCCTTTACTTTACCCCACTTTGTACTTCTTCCTCCCCTCCTCTCACCTTCTTACTCTGTCCTGTCATCTTTTTTTCCTCCAGTCCCGAAGCAGGGTCTTGGTCCAAAACATCGACTGTACTCTTTTCCATAGATGCTGCCTGACCTGCTGATTTCCTCCAGCATTTTATGTGTGTGTTGCTTTGGATTTCCAGCATCAGATTTTCTCTTGTTTATGGCAGTATTTGCAGGCTGCCACTATGAATCCTCAGACTGTGTTGGACGTTGACACAACAGCGTATTTCACTGTGTGTCTCGATGTTTTGATGTACATGTGACAAATAAAGCAACTCTAATTCTTATTTATTCATTCAGTGTGTAGTCGGCTCTTTGAACCGCACCGGCCCAGTAACTTCACAGCCACAATTAACCCTAAACTAATCACAGGACAATTTAAAATGACCGATCAACTACACAAAATGCCTTTGGACTTATGGGAGGAAACTAGAGCACCTGGGGAAAACCAGGTTTTCTATGGCCTATTTTATCTTGTGCCTCCAAGATGATAGAGTAGATGTGGAGAGGATGTTCCCTATGGTGGGAGAGTCCAAGACCAGAAGACACAGCCTCAGAATAGATGTGGAGAGGATGTTCCCTATGGTGGGAGAGTCCAAGACCAGAGGACACAGCCTCAGAATAGAGGGGCCTATTTCTAGAATGGAGATGAGGGGGGATTTCTTTAGCCAGTGGGTGGTGAATCTGTGGAATTCATTACCACAGACAGCTGTGGAGGTCAAGTCTTTATGTATATTTAAGGTACAGGTTGATAGGCTCTTCATTGGTCAGGGCATGAAGAGATGTGAGGAGAAGGCAGGAGATTGGGGCTGAGAGGAAAATTGGATCAGCCATGATGAAATGGAGCAGACTCGATGGGCCAAATGGCCTAATTCTGCTCCTGTTTATTATGGTCTTATGGACTTGCGGTATAAAACGCACACACTGCACAGGGAGGATGTATAGACTGCTTACAGAACGGCATCGGAACTGCATCGCACTAACCACGACACTACTGTGGCACCGATTCATGTATTATTAGATCTTTAATCTAATAATACCTCACTCTTTCCAACAGAGATGAACCTAATGCATCCACATTTTAGTAAGAGCACTTTGGTTTAGAATCAGCTTCATCTGCAGTAGATGTTTAGTAGTCGGTAACAATCTCTGGATGGAAATGCAAAAGGTTACAGATGCTGGAATCTGGAGTAACATAGAAAATGCTAGAGGAACTCTGCAGGGCTGGCAGCATCTGTGAAGAGAATTTTTTCATGTTTCAAAGGAGTCTCTAGCAGCAGTTTTCATTTAAAGTCAAAGTTCAAAGTACGTTTATTATCAAAGTACAGTATATACAGCGGGGCTAGAAGATTATGAACCCTGTAGAATTTTCTCTATTTCTGTATAAATATGACCTAAAATGTGAATAGATCTTCACATAAGTCCTAAAAACTAGATAACGAGAACCTAACACAAAACATTATACTGTTCATTCATTTATTGAGAAAAATGATCCAATATTGCAAGCAACACACACAAAATGCTGGAGGAACTCAGCATGCCAGGCAGCATCTATGGAAAAAAGTACTGTTGACGTTTCAGGCCAAAACCTTTTGGCAGGACATATATTATACGTATTTGTTGAAAAAAGTCTATGAACCTTTGCTTTTAGTAACTGGTGTGGCCCCCCTGTACAGCAATAACTTCAACCAATTGTTTCTGGTAACTGTTGATCAGTTCTGCACATTGGCTTGGGGGATTTTTAGGCCATTCCTTCCAAAACTGCTTCAACTCTGGGATGTTGGTGGGCTTCCTTGAGTGAACTGCTTACTTCAGCTCCTTCCACAACATTTCTATTGGATTACAGTCAGGAGAGTGAGGAGATAATCGATCAGAATTACAGGGAAGTAGTCACTCCTAGGTTGCAGGAGGCAAGTAGTGTGTGATTGTCAGGAGAAATAGAAATGTGAATAGGCAGTCAGTACAGAGCACCCCTGTGGGCATTCCTCTTGATAATAAGTATACCATTTTGTGTACTGTTGTGGGGGATGATCTCCCAGGGGAATGCCACGGAGACCAAATTACTGGCACTGAGCATGGGTCTGTAGTCCAGAAGGGAAAGAGGGAGAAGAGGGGAGCAGTAATGATAGGGGTCTCAATAGTCAGAGGAACGGACAGGAGATTCTGTGGACATGAACGGGACACCCAGATGGTATGTTGCCTCCCAGATGCCAGGGTCAGGGACGTCTGGGATCGTGTCCACAGCATTTTGGAGGGGAAGGGAGAACAGCCAGGTAACTTGGTACATATTGATACAAATGACATAGGAAGGAAAAGCAAAGAGGTCTTGTACCATCTTCTCAGCCTGAGGTCCTGAGGAGAGAATTTAGAGAGCTAGGTAGAAAGCTGAGAAGGAAGACCTCCGGGGTGGTAATTTCTGGATTGCTACCTGTGCTACGCACCATTGAGGGTAGAAACAGGATGATCTGGCAGATAAATGCCTGGCTGAGAAGCTGGTGCAGGGGCAGGGCTTCAGGTCCTTGGATAATTGCACCTACACCCAAGGGGAACCAATACTCTCACAGGAAGGTTTGCTAGAATGGTTGGGGAGGGTTTAAACTAATTTAGCAGACACATGGGAACCGGAATGAAGGGACTCTGGATAAGTCAGATGATAAAAAAGCAAAGAGTGTGCAGTCAGGCTGTCAGGAAGGGCAGGCAGATGATAAGAGAAAGTTGCAGACAACAGGGTGAGTATCAGTGCATCAGGGACATAGAGTCAAAAAGGTCAGCAAATACAGTACTCAAAGTGTTATATCTCAATGCTCCCAACTACTTCTATCCTTCAGCCATGATTCAGTGATGGCCACAATATCATACCTGACAATCTTTAATAGTGCAACAAGATCATCCACCTTATTGCATATACTCTGTGCATTTGCTACCCTTTTTGATTCTGCATCCTTAGTAAAACCATAAGATATAGGAGCAGAAGATTGTCAGGTAAGATGTTCAGCCATCACTGAATCGTGGCTGAAGGATGGTTGTAGTTGGGAGCTGAACGTCCAAGGTTACACATTGTGTCACAGGGATAGGAAGGTCGGCAGAGGGGGTGGCGTGGCTCTGTGGGTAAAGAATGACATCAAATGAGTAGAAAGATGTGACATAGGATTGGAATATGTTGAATCCTTGTAAGTTGAGCTAAGAAATTGCAAGGATAGTCGTGGGAGATTTCAACATGCAGGTCAATTGGGAAAATCAGGTTGGTAATGGATCTCGAGAGTGAGATCAGCAATATTGGATTGGGTGTTATGTAATGAACCATAGAACCTTACAGCACAGTACAGGCCCTTCAGCCCTCCATGTTGTGCTGACCCATATAATCCTTAAAAAAAAGTACTAAACCCACACTACCCCATAACCCTCCATTTTTCTTTCATCCATGTGCCTGTCCAAGAGGCTCTTAAATATCCCTAATGTTTTAGCCTCCACCACCATCTCTGGCAAGTCATTCTAGGCACTCACAACCCTCTGTGTAAAAAACCTACCCCTGATATCTCCCCTAAACTTCCCTCCCTTAATTTTGTACATATGCCCTCTGGTGTTTGCTATTGGTGCTCTGGGAAACAGGAACTGACTATCCACCCTATCTATGCTTCTCATAATCTTGTAGACCTCTATCAAGTCCCCTCTCATTTTTCTACGCTCCAAAGAGAAAACTCCCAGCTCTGCTAACCTTGCTTCATATGACTTGTTCTCCAAACCAGGCAACATCCTGGTAAATCTCCTCTGCACCCTCTCCATAGCTTCCACATCCTTCCTATAATGAGGTGACCAGAATTGAACACAATACTCTAAGTGCGGTCTCACCAGAGATTTGTAGAGTTGCAACATGACCTCTCTACTCTTGAACTCAGTTCCCCTGTTAATGAAGCCTAGCATCTCATAGGCCTTCTTAACTACCCTATCAACCTGTGCAGCGACCTTGAGGGATGTATGGATTTGAACCCCAAGGTCCCTTTTCTCATCCACACTCTTAGGTAACTGACCATTAATCCTGTACTCAGTCTTCTGGTTTGTCCTTCCAAAATGCATCACCTCACATTTATCCGGATTGAACTCCATCTGCCATTTTTCTGCCCAACTCTGCAGCCTGCCTATATCCTCTTGTAACCTTCGACAACATGCAGCTCCATCCACAACTCCTCCAATCTTCGTGTCATCCACAGACTTACTCACTCATCCTTCCGCCTCTACATCCAGGTCATTTATAAAAATCACAAATAGCAGGGATCCCAGGACAGATCCCTGCAGCACTCCACTAGTCACCGACCTCCAGGTAGAATACTTTCCTTCCACAACTCCCCTCTGCTTTCTTCCTTTAAGCCAATTTTTTATCCAAACAGCCAAGGTTCCACTTATCCCATACCTCATGACTTTCTGGATGAGTCTCTCATGAGGGACCTTGTCAAATGCCTTGCTAAAGTCCATGTAGACCACATCCACTGCCCTACCCTCATCAATTTCTTTTGTTACCTCTTCAAAAAACTCAATCAGGCTCGTGAGGCATGATCTTCCCTTCACAAAGCCATGTTGACTATCCATGAGTAGACTGTACTTCTCCAAATGCTTGTAGATCCTATCCTTAAGAATCCTTTCCAGTAGTTTGCATACCACCGACGTAAGACTCACCGGTCTATAGTTCCCAGGTTTCTCCCTATTACCTTTGTTAAACAAGGGAACTACATTTACCATTCTCCAGCGATCTCTTCTCTCAATTCCCACAACAACCTGGGGTGTATCATATCCGGCCCTGGGGAATCAGAGGTGATTAGGGAGCTTAAGGTAAAAGAACTCTTGGGAGCCAGTGATCACAGTATGATTGAGTTCAACTTGAAAATTGAAAGGGAGAAAGTAAAGTCTGATGTAGCAGTTTTTCAGTGGAGTAAAGGAAATTACAGTGATATGAGAGAGGATTTTGCCAAAATAACTTGGAAGGAGATGCTGTCAGGAATGGCAGGGGTTTCCATAGAATCATAGAACACTATAGCACAATACAGGCCCTTCAGCCCTCCATGTTGTGCTGACCCATATAATCCTTTAAAAAAAAGTACTAAACCCACACTACCCCATAACCCTCCATTTTTCTTTCATCCATGTGCCTGTCCAAGAGGCTCTTAAATACCCCTAATGTTTTAGCCTCCACCACCATCCCTGGCAAGTCATTCCAGGCACTCACAACCCTCTTTGTAAAAAACAAACTTACCCCTGATGTCTCCCCTAAACTTCCCTCCCTTAATTTTGTACCTATGCCCTCTGGTGTTTGCTATTTGTGCCCTGGGAAACAGGTACTGACTATACACCCTATCTATGCCTCTCATAATCTTGTAGACCTCTATCAAGTCCCCTCTTATTCTTCTACGCTCCAAAGAGAAAAGTCCCAGCTCTGCTAACCTTGCTGCATATGACTTGTTCTCCAAACCAGGCAACATCCTGGTTAATCTCCACTGCACCCTCTCCATAGCTTCTACATCCTTCCTGTAATGAGGTGACCAGAACTGAAATTTTTCTGGGAAAAATAAGGAAGCTATATAGGACTCTGGTCGGACCTCACTTGGAGTACTGTGCTCAGTTCTGGTTGCCTCACTATAGGAAGGATGTGGAAACCATAGAAAGGGTGCAGAGATTTACAAACATGTTGCCTGGATTGGGGAGGATGCCTTATGAGAATAGGTGGAGTGAACTCGGCCTTTTCTCCTTGGAGCGAAGGAGGATGAGAGGTGACCTAATAGAGGTGTATAAGTTGATGAGAGGCATTGATCATGTGGATAGTCAGAGGCTTTTGCCCAGGGCTGAAATGGCTAGCACGAGAGGGCACAGTTTTAATGTGCTTGGAAGCAGGTACAGAGGAGATGTCAGGGGTAAGTTTTTTATGCAGAGAGTGGTGAGTGTGTGGAATGGGCTGCCGGCAATGGTGGTGGAGGCAGATACGATAGGGTTTTTTAAGAGACTCCTGAACGGGTACATGGAGCTTAGAAAAATAGAGGGCTATGGGTAAGCCTAGGTAATTTCTAAGGTAAGGGCATGTTCGGCACAGCTTTGTGGGCCGAAGGGCCTGTGTTGTGCTGTAAGTTTTCTATGTTTCTAAGTCACCCAGACCAGTGAACTGCACTCTAGGTTTCTGAAAGAGGTAGCAGTAGAGATTGTGGAGGCATTAATAATGATCTTGCAAGAATCATTGGACTCTGGCATGGAAAATTGTAAATGTTACTCCACTCTAGGAAAGGAGGAAGGCAGCAGAAAGGAAATTACAGACCAGTCTGCCTGACCTCAGTGGTTGGGAAGATGGAGTCCAATGTTAAGGATGAGGTATGGAGTACTTGGTGGTACAGGACAAGATAGGAAAACCTTGCCTGACTAATCTGTTGGAATTCTTTGAGGAGATTACAAGTAGGATAGATAAAGGGGATGCAGTGGATGTTGTATATTTGGACTTTCAGAAGGCCTTTGCAAGGTGCCACACATGAGGCTGCTAAACAAGATAAGAGCCCATGGTATTTCAGCAAAGTTACTGCCATGATTAGAGCAATGGCTGATTGGCAGGAGCAGTGAGTGAGAATAAAAGGATCCTTTTCTGGTTGGCTGCCAGTGACTAGTGGTGTTCTGGAGGGGTCAGTGTTGGGACCACTTCTTTTTATACTGTTTATAAATGATTTAGATGGTGGAATTGATGGCTTTGTTGCCAAGTTTGCAGATGATACGAAGATTGGTGGAGGGGCAGGTAGTGTTGAGGAAACAGGTAGGCTGCAGAAGGACTTAGACAGATTAAGAGAACGGGCAAGAAAGAGGCAAATGAAATACAGTGTTGAAAAATGCATGGTCATGCACTTTGGTAGTGGAAATAAATGTGCAGACTATTTTCTAAATGAGGAGAAAATCCAAAAATTTGAGATACAAAGGGACTTGGAGTCAGTGTGCAGAACACACTAAAGGTTAACTTGCAGGTTGAGCTGATGCTGAGGAAGGTAAATGCAATGTTGGCATTCATTTCAAGAGGTCTAGAATACAAGAGCAGGGATGTGATGCTGAGGCTTTACAAGGCACTGGTGAGGCCTCACCTTGAGTGTTGTGAACAGTTTTCGGCTCCTCATCTTTGAAAAGATGTGCTGGCATTGGAGTGGGTTCAGTGAAGGTTCACAAGGATGTTTGCAGGAATGAAGGGGTTATCATACGAACATAGTTTGATGGCTCTTGGTCTCTACTCACTGGAATTCAGAAGGATGGGTGGGGGACCTCATTGAAACCTTTCGAATATTGAAAGGCCTAGACAGAGTAGATATGGAAAGGATGTTTCCCATGGTTGGAGAGTCTTGGACAAGAGGGCACAGCCTCAGGACAGAGGGGCGTTCATTCAAAACAGATATGCTGAGAAATTTCTTTAGCCAGAGGGTGGTAAATTTGTGGAATTTGTTGCCCCTTGCAGCTCTGGAGGTACAGTCAATGGGTGTATTTAAGACAGAGATTGATAGGTTCTTGATTGGACATGGCTTCAAAGGTTATAGGGAGAAGGCTGGAAAGTGGGGTTGAGGAGGAGAGGAAAAAAAAGGATCAGCAGATAGAGTTGATGGGCCACATGGCCTAAAATTTTGTTCCTATGGCATTTGGTCTTATGGTCTAATGGCTGAGTGTAACATTGACCTAATATAATGCTCTTTGGAGCAACACAGTTGGTGTAGTCTATTACTAAAAGTGATCCTCTGTTCAGACCAGGTGGCATGCAAAGAGTGAGAAACATTGTCCAGAATTTTCTGTAGGTTTATTTGTTCTACCACAGCCTTGAGTGTGTCCAGTTTGACTCCTATAGCAGAGCCAGCCTTTCTAATCAGTTGGCATCACCCGTGTTGATGCCGTTGCCCCAGGGCAAGACTGCATAGAAGATTGTAATGGTAACAACGAACTGGTTAGAACATGTGAAGGAGAGGCCTGTATACTCCATGTGACCTCAATCTGCTTAGTAGAAGCGACACCCTAAAAGTTGATTTGCGCATTGAGTCAGTGGTGAGGAAGGCAAATGCAATATTAGCATTCATTTCAAGAGGTCTAAAATACAAGAGCAGGGATGTGATGCTGAGGCTTTATAAGGCACTGGTGAGACTTCACCTTGAGTATTGTGAACAGTTTTGGGCTCCTCATCTTAGAAAAGATGTGCTGGCATTGGAGAGGGTCCAGAGGAGGTTCACAAGGGTGATTCTGGAAATGAAAGGGTTATTAAAAGAGAAACGTTTGATGGCTCTGGGTCTGTATTTGCTGGAATTTAGAAGGAGGATCTCATTGAAAGCTTTCAAATCTTGAAAGGGCTTAGAAGGAGTAGATGTGGAAAGGGTGTTTCCCATGGTGGCGGTGTATAGAAGAGGGCACAACCTCATGGTAGAGGTGTGTCTATTTAAAACAGAGATGTGGAGAAATTTCTTTCACCAAAGGGTTATGAATTTGTTGCTACGCAGCTGTGGAGGCCAGGTTGTTGGGTGTATTTAAGGCAGAGCATGATAGAATCTTGATTGAAATGGCATCAAATGTTATGGGAGAAGGCCAGTGAATGGGACTGAGGATCAGTCATGATTGAATGGAGGAGCAGACTTGATGGGCCAAATAGCCTAATTCTGCTCCTATGTTTTGTGGTCTTACAGTCTTACGACTGGAACTCTTGACTCCAAATAACATTTGTAGAAGGCATTACCCCAGCGGTTCACATACCTTTTCCAACAGAATCATTTAATATTAGATTATTTTTCTCAGAAAAATAAATGAACAAGTACAATTTTTCTGGTGTTATTTATTAAACTGGGTTCTCTTTATCTAGTTTTAGGACTTGCATGCAGATCTGATCATATTTTAGGTCATATTTATGCAGAAATAGAGAAAATTCTACAGGGTTTGCAACCTTTCTATACAATATACGACTTTGAGAGTCGTCTTCTTGCAGGCATCCACTAAACAAAGAAACACAATAGAATCCCCGTAAAACAATAAAACCATCGAACACCCAGTTGTGAAAAAGGAAGAAATCGTGCAAATAATAAACAAGTAAACAAATATCAGGTTGAACATGAACTGGAGAGACCTTGAAAGTGTCTCACAGCCTCAGAATCAGTTCAGTACTGCAGGTGGTCCTGAGGGGAGTGCCGATGGCTGCAGGCCACAGTTTATGAATCTGTTCAGTGCTGAGGGGAGTGCCGATGGCTGCAGGCCACAGGCACGGAGTCTGTTCAGTGCTGAGGGAGGTGAAGCCGGTCCAGGAGCCCAATGGCTGCAGGCCACAGTTTATGAATCTGTTCAGTGCTGAGGGGAGTGCCGATGGCTGCAGGCCACAGTTCATGAATCTGTTCAGTGCTGAGGGGAGTGCCGATGGCTGCAGGCCACAGTTCATGAATCTGTTCAGTGCTGAGGGGAGTGCCGATGGCTGCAGGCCACAGTTCATGAATCTGTTCAGTGCTGAGGGGAGTGCCGATGGCTGCAGGCCACAGTTCATGAATCTGTTCAGTGCTGAGGGGAGTGCCGATGGCTGCAGGCCACAGTTCATGAATCTGTTCAGTGCTGAGGGGAGTGCCGATGGCTGCAGGCCACAGTTCATGAATCTGTTCAGTGCTGAGGGGAGTGCCGATGGCTGCAGGCCACAGTTCATGAATCTGTTCAGTGCTGAGGGGAGTGCCGATGGCTGCAGGCCACAGTTCATGAATCTGTTCAGTGCTGAGGGGAGTGCCGATGGCTGCAGGCCACAGTTCATGAATCTGTTCAGTGCTGAGGGGAGTGCCGATGGCTGCAGGCCACAGTTCATGAATCTGTTCAGTGCTGAGGGGAGTGCCGATGGCTGCAGGCCACAGTTCATGAATCTGTTCAGTGCTGAGGGGAGTGCCGATGGCTGCAGGCCACAGTTCATGAATCTGTTCAGTGCTGAGGGGAGTGCCGATGGCTGCAGGCCACAGTTCATGAATCTGTTCAGTGCTGAGGGGAGTGCCGATGGCTGCAGGCCACAGTTCATGAATCTGTTCAGTGCTGAGGGGAGTGCCGATGGCTGCAGGCCACAGTTCATGAATCTGTTCAGTGCTGAGGGGAGTGCCGATGGCTGCAGGCCACAGTTCATGAATCTGTTCAGTGCTGAGGGGAGTGCCGATGGCTGCAGGCCACAGTTTATGAATCTGTTCGGTCCTGAGGGGAGTGCCAATGGCTGCAGGCCACAGTTTATGAATCTGTTCAGTGCTGAGGGGAGTGCCGATGGCTGCAGGCCACAGTTTATGAATCTGTTCGGTCCTGAGGGGAGTGTCGATGGCTGCAGGCCACAGTTTATGAATCTGTTTAGTGCTGAGGTGAGAAAAATCTCATGAGCTGAAAACTAGTTTGTCTTTTGCCCTTTGCCCTCAACCTCCATGCCTTAACCTTTTTAATCTGGCTCGGTGCTTAAATGGTTTTAATGGTTTCAACGGTTCCTTTTATCTGAGAATGTCTACAGTATTCAACCAGAAATACCTAGATTTTGCAGATATCCACAAAAATCAGAAGAATCACAAAAGGATGAATGACAGAAAAATGTTAGAACTCCTCTCGCCCCTCCTGTGCAAGCAGCAGCGGGCATCTACAGAACCTCCTCCTCCCTCCCAACTCATTTCAGCAAAAAGCATCAACGTCCACCCCCCACCAGGCAATAGCAGAGAACTCAAGGAGGGACCATGATCTGCAGTCCAACAGTTTGTCATACCACAGGCTCTCTCTCTCACTAACAAGAGACAGAGGAATGTCACAGCAAACAGCTTGAGATGAACCTAAACCAGCAGTCGTGAAGCCAGTCTTCCCTTTTGCCATTGAGCAGCACCACAGGATTCTGACGTTTATCAGAGTTTGAATGATTACCATGCCAGATGTGATCATTCATGGTCCAGACATTTCCTTCTAGTCTTGTTCTTCAGACTGAAGATCCTAAACTTCTGGTCCCCACCAGTCACTCAGCTCCTGTTGTATACATTGTATTTCAGTTCCTGCTGGGGTGTGTGAGATAGCAGCTCTGGTAAAGGGACTTGTCGTGTCCATTCTGGGGGAGCTCACTCATTTGTGGTCCCCACCAGATACTCAGTGCTCACCTGTGGCTCCAAGCAGCTGCATGTGACAGCGGCCACACTCTGGTACAGCGCACTGACAGGTGAGCTAAACCTGGTGGGCAAAAGTGGCAGAGCTCCTCCCCTGGTGAGATAGGCTCATGCCCGTCCTAGCATGTGAAGTCAGCTCTGGCTGACTGGGTGGCTGAGATGCACAGTGCGATCCGGCGGCCAGGAAGGTGGTTCTGCAAAGCCCTGTGGAGAGTGAAGGGCACGAAGAGCTACTGAAGACATCGTGGTCATCCACTGCAATCAAGGAAGACCCCAGTTTGTGATGATTACTCGTACCCCTGGATCTGGACTTCCAAGGTTGAGAGAGTTCCACTTTCAAATCTCTGTCACACAGGTCTCCTGTCATTGTCGGATGTGATGGACAACCACGGGACTGAGCTCCATCAAATCAAATCTTGCTTGTATTTCCAATACCACAGCCTGGTTTTAATTGAAATAAAACTGATAAAACAAGATCAATCACACTGTGGTGCAGTGGCCAATAATGAAATACATTTTATCAGCCACTCCTTAAAGGGGAAGATCTGGTGAAGGAGGTGCATGCAGTATCAAAGACTCCTGCTGCCAGCTCTTCTTGGGGATTAGTATAACTACTCTACTGTAAAAGTTCATTTTCATTCTTCAAGCTTATCATAGCTGGGGTCAGGGAGGGAGGTAGTGCAGATAAATTAAAACTGCCTATTAAATGCTCCCAATGCCACACATCTCTAATAGCCTCTGACAACCAAGTCCAGCTCCTGGCCTTCACGTGTGGCTTAGCTACTAAGCCCAGCGGAACCATTTCTACTGACAGGAAATGGGGTAAAGGCAGGTTGTCCAGTCGCTTCATCTACAACAGGGGTTCCCAACCTTTTTTATGCCATGGACCAATGCCAATAAGCAAGGGGTCCATGAACCCCAGGCTGGGAACCCCTGATTTAGAAGGAAAGCTCTGATCTCAAACCTCTGCTGCCTTCTGGCTACACCCACTCATGGGGAAGGCTTCCTGCGTAAATCCAGAACTAAAATCCTTAAGGCAGTCCTACATTGAGTTCAATAGCAACTGGCAACTCCTGACATGCCGCTGGTGCCGAACTGTATCGGCGTCTGCCATTCCATTGGATTCATCAGCTGAGTGGAGGAGGAGCCTGCAGCATGGCTAACCGCTTGCTCTCCATAACGTACAGCCCCAGCCTGTGTATTGGTTTGCAAGTCATGTAGACAGTTGGGTCACCCCTAACCAACGGAGGGCCTCAACGGTAATTTTATGTTGAACTACGTAATAACTCAGCATCGTGCCGGCCATTTGGCCGAGTTTCCATCAGGTAGGAAAATGACGCTGCTGAAGTAGTAATGGGGGACAAAGAAATGGCAGATGAACTTAATGGGTGCTTTGTGGAAGACATGAGCAGTGTGCCAGAGGTCCGTGGGTGTCCGGGAGCAGGAGTGAGTGCCGTTGCTATTACCAAGGAAAAAGCGCTAGGCAAACTCAAAGGTCCTAAGGTGGAGAAGTCATCTGGACTAGATGGACTACATCCCAGAGTCCTGAGTCTTGAGAGAGGCAAAAGAAAGGAAATTATAGGCCAGTTAGCCTAACCTCATTGGTTGGGAAAGTGTTGGGGTCTGTTACTAAGTTTTTTGGGTACTTGGAGACTAATGATAAATTAAGTCCAAGTCAGCATGGTTTCTGTAAAGGGGAATATTGCCTGACAAATCTGTTAGAGTTCTTTGAGGAAGTAACAAGCAGGGTGGACAGAGGAGAGGCAGTGGATGTCATTTACTTAGATTTTAAGAAGGCGTTTGATAAGGTGCCACACATGAGGCTGCTTAACAAGATAAAATCCTTTGGCTTTACAGGAAAGATACTGGCATGGATAGAGGAATGGCTGGCAGACAAGAGGCAGTGAGTGGGAATAAAAGGGTCCTTTTCTGGTTGGCTGCTGGTGATGAGTGGTGTTCCTCAAGGGTCAGTATTGGGACTGCTACTTTTCACAGTGTTTGTCAATGATTTAGATAATGGAATTGATGGCTTTGTGGCAAAGTTTGCAGATGGTATGAAGATAGGTGGAGGGGTAGGTAGTGTTGAGGAAGCAATGCAATTGCAGCAGGGCTTAGACAAATTAGAAGAATGGACAAAGAAGTGGCAGATGGAATACAGTGTTGGGAAATGTATGATAATGTACGTATTTTGGTAAAAGGAACAGTAGTGCGGACTGTTATCTAAATGGGGAGAAGGTTCCAACAGCAGAGGTGCAGAGGGACTTAGCAGTCCTCGTGCAAGACACCCAGAAGGTTAATTTACAGGTTGAGTCTGTGGTAAAGAAGGCAAATGCAATGTTGCCATTTATTTCAAGGGGAATAGAATATAAAAGCAAGGAGATAATGCTGAGCCTTTATAAGACACTAGTCAGGCCGCACTTAGAGTGTTGTCAACAGATTTGGGTCCCGTATCTCAGAAAGGATGTGTTGTCATTGGAGAGAATCCAGAGGATGGTCACAATGATGATTCCGGGAATGTTTGGTAGCTTTGGGCCTGTACTCACTGGAATTTAGAAGAATGCAGGGGGGGATCTCATTGAAGACTAACGAATGTTGAAAGGACTAGATAGGGTGGATGTGGAGAGGATGTTTCCTGTGGTGGGGGTATCCAGAACTAGAGGGCACAGCCTCAAAATTGAGGGGTGACCTTTTAGAGAGGAGGTAAGGAGTCAGGATCAGAATCAGGTTTATTATCACCAGCATGTGACATGAAATTTGTTAAATTAGCAGCAGCAGTTCAATGAAATACATAACCTAGAAGAAAAAAAACACAAAAAAATAATAATAATAATAATAAGTAAATCAATTACAGTTTATGAATGTTGAATAGATTAAAAATAGTGCAAAAAACTGAAATACTATATATTAATTTTAAAAACTACATATATATTGAATAGGTTAAAAACCATGCAAACAACAGAAATAATATATATGAATAAGTGAGGGAGTGTCCAAGGGTTCAATGTCCATTTAGGAATCGGATGGCAGAGGGGTAGAAGCTGTTCCTGAATCGCTGAGTGTGTGCCTTCAGGCTTCTGTATCTCCTACCTGATGGTAACAGTGAGAAAATGAATTTGAAGGAGAAATTTTTTTAGTCAGAGTGTAGTGAATCTGTGGAATGATCTGCCACAGACTGAGGTGGAGGCCAAGGCTGTGTGTATGCAGTATTTAAGGTGGAAGTAAGTTGTTTCCTGATTAGTCAGGGCATTACAGGATATGGCAAGAAGGCAAGTGTATGTGGTTGAGTGGGATCCGGGATCAGCCATGATGGAATGGTGGAGCAGGCTTGATGGGCTGAATGGCCTAATTCTGCTCCTATGTCCTATGGTCTGAAGGCACAGTTAGCATGCAGTTCTTTCCATTTTGTCACTCAAAGCTGAGCTCCATCATCAGCACTCGCCCTCCCACCATCAACAATACCTTCAAGATGCAGCATCCATCATAAGGAACCCTGTCTCCCAGAACGTGCTCTCCTCTCCTCTCATTGCGGCCATCAGGTAGGAGATACAGAAGCCTGAAGACACTCACTCAGTGCTTCAGGAACAGCTTCTTCCCCTCTACCATCAGATTTCTGAATGGACCATCAGCCCATGCACCCTACCTCATTACTTTTTTCCCTCTCTTTATTCAGTTCCTAATTTTTGCATATAGATTTTTTATTAATAATTTTTTATCATGTATTGCACTGTACTGCTGTCACAAACAACAAATTTCACGTAAGTCAGTGATATTAAACCTGGTTCTGTTTCAGTGTTGGAGTCGCTGGAGGAAGGTGTTACTGGGACCTGGGGACTCTGGTGCTTTCCCATTGTCGTGTTGAAGTGGGGACGCTTGTCAGCACTTTAACGCCTGACTGAGCAAAACCTTCCTTGCTCAAGTGGTCTCGGGGTTTCAGCTCCTTCCCTCGGCAGTTGGTCTAATACAAGGAGCTTAAAACCACTGAACTTTCGGAGATAGCTTTCATTTGTACTGATCAATCTGTGTAAAGTTATACCAATAAAAATCACAAGATCTATTGCTTCACATGTGCAGAGTGGACAAATGCTTCCTATAGGTTAGTTTCATACTGATTTCTAGTTTCACTGATGGCATTTGCTCCATTCCACATCCATCTTCTGAGGATGGGAATAAGCAGGCATGTTGCCTTGTTCAAGTTCAGTTTATTGTCTTTCAGCCATACGCAGGTATATCAGTAACAAAGCAACATTCCTCCAGAGCCAGCGGTTCCCAACCTGGGCTCCAGGGACCCTCATTCAACCACACACATAGTACCACCAAACAAAGCAATGCACCTCTGGACTAAGGTGCACAACACAGTACTTATAACTCACACAACACATAAAGTAATTTTACCATAAATAAATTAACAAGAATACAGGCGAAATAAATTCTAGTGGTTGAAAATTTGCTCACATTAGTCAAGTCAGAGAAAGGTATTGAGCTAATGCTGGCAAATGGGATTTGTGTAAATGGGCAACATGGTTAGACCGAACGTGTGGGCTGAGTGGCCATTTCCTGCTAGACAATTCTAACTCTATACAAATCTGGAGCATTCCATCTCTATACAACTCTATAATTCCATACAGCTCTAGACAACTCCCCAACTCTGGACAGCACTAGAACACAGTGCATCTCTGGAATGCCGTGCATCTCTAGAGCAATATGCAGCTCTAGAACATGATACAACTCCATATCTCCCCGACTCTTTACAACTCTATAACCCTCCAACTCTGCACATCTCTAGAACTCTACACAACTCTAGGCTATATACAAGTCCATATCTTTGCAACTCTGCACAACTCCCTAACTCTATACAAATCCATAACACTCCAACTCTAGGCACCTCAACACAACTCCAGAACACTAGACACTAGATATCCCAAGGATGCACCTAGAAGATGAGCGTGTGTTCAGTGTTCAGGATTTTCATGGCTCTGGGGAAGTGCTGATTCTAGGCTGGAGCCCCTGACTGAAGCGTTGCGGGAGAACACAGAACATCGAGAGCAGTGGGTTAGCTGCCATGGGTTGTGTGTCTGAAGAGCTGCACCTTTCTGGAGCTGACCTTCTGGGTGTAGAGCTCGGAAAAAGCAAAGTAACAGCCTTTTAACATCGTAAATCAGCGAGTTGTTAGTTATGTCTCCCCTTTCACTGTGAAACGAGGACATCTCTTTCTCCCTTATTAGAGAGAGAGAGCCTGCGGTATGTCAAATGACTGGTTGAACGAGTAGTTTTTGGGGTACTGCAAGTCTGTGTCTTTATTGATGCTTTGCTGTACGTTTGAGTGCTCAGTGGGGGGTGGTGATGCTTTTTGCTGGTGGGGTGGGGGCTGTCGCTGCTTTGCTGCTGCTTGCGTGTGGGAGGGGTCCTCGGGGTTCTAATGTTTAACTGTCGTTCATTCTTTGGGGCACTGCCCGCTCTGTTTTCGTGGATGTTTGTGTAACCCTCAGGTTCTGTTGTCTGTGTAAGTCTCGGGAAGACAATCTCTGGCCCCACCAAACGTGTGAGACTGAGGTGTAAAGCCCCCTGTTTGTGTGGATGCTGCGTGATGTGTCACCCTGTTACAAACCAGTACCACAAAATATCAGACAGTACACCATATGCAATTAAATGATTTAGCTTTATAATTCTTAATTTGACTAAAGGGCTAGTAAAGTAAAACAAAATGAGAAGTGGCCATTTTAATGAAACAGTCCAATGTGCACACATTGGAACTCACAATTTCCCTTCCGCTGGTCCTCCATTGATTTCCTCGGGCTTCATCGACTCCTGGCCCCACTCCAAGACCACTCCTTTCTGGTGTCTCCAACCTCTCCTTTCTGGCATCTTCTCTCTCCATGTTCCACCAACAAAAGACCCAGATCACCTCAGGCACACAACAAGAAAAAAACACTCCCTTCATCGGCTGGCACACATTCCAGTTCCTCCGTTATCTCTAGCCATAACCCAAACACTGCTGCATTACCATTACATCAGCAGTGAAACCCTTCTCAGGGTGTTACATTTGCAAAGAAAAGGAATTTCAGGATGTATATTGTATACATTTCTCTGTCATTAAATATACCTATTGACCTGTTAAACTTTATAGCTCTATATTTCTCCATAACTCTGTAGTGGTTTTTTAACTACCAACAACTCTATAACTTCATACAACTCTCCAACTCTGTAACACCACACAGCTCTGTATCTCTAACTCTATACAACTCAATAACTTTACACAAATCTGTTAACTCTTGAACTCTACACAATGTTAAAATACTATCACACTACATAATGTTATAACTCTATAGCTATATACAACTCTAGAATTCTGTAAATCTATTCTACTCACTGATTTATACAACACTTAACTCCATATAACTCTTAAACTCTCTAACTCTATATAACTCATTACAACCTACAAAACTAACTATACATCTCTAGAATTCTGTACCACTCTCTATCTCTTTTTTTCCACTCAGACAGCGTTTCCTCCCTCCGCAGCTCCCCGCAATAGGGAGAAGGGAACGGTCATCAATGCCGGAAAGCCGTTGTGGAACACAACACTCACTGACTGCTTCTCTTGAAACTACACTCTAACTCTATACAATTCTGTAAATTTAGAACTGTTTTAACTCTATACAAAACAAAACTCCATACAACTCCCTTACTCTGTACACATCTGTAACTTTCTAACTCTTTAGAATTCTATAACAAGACGCAATGCTATATCTCTTTAACTCTATATAATGAAGACAACTCTCACACAACTCCAGAACCCTAGTACTCTGTACAACTCTCTAAATTTATCACTCTAATTCTGTACCACTCCTGAACTATAAATCCAGACATTATATCTCTATAACATAATACGAGGTTATCGGTTTCTAACTATGTACAACTCCATAACTCTCCAACTCTGTACAACTCTAAATCTACACAACTCTATAACCCTCTAACTCTATACAAATCTAAAACTCTCTAACTCTATGCAATTCCATGACTCCATGTAAGTCTCCAACTCCATACACCTCAACACAACTCTGTACACCTCAACACAACTCCGTACACCTCAACACAACTCCGTACACCTCAACACAACTCCGTACACCTCAACACAACTCCGTACACCTCAACACAACTCCGTACACCTCAACACAACTCTGTACACCTCAACACAACTCCGTACACCTCAACACAACTCTGTACACCTCAACACAATTCTGTACACCTCAACACAACTCCGTACATCTCAACACAATTCCGTACATCTCAACACAACTCCGTACATCTCAACACAACTCCGTACACCTCAACACAACTCCGTACACCTCAACACAACTCCGTACACCTCAACACAACTCCGTACACCTCAACACAACTCTGTACACCTCAACACAACTCCGTACACCTCAACACAACTCCGTACACCTCAACACAATTCTGTACACCTCAACACAACTCCGTACATCTCAACACAATTCCGTACATCTCAACACAACTCCGTACATCTCAACACAACTCCGTACGCCTCAACACAACTCCGTACGCCTCAACACAACTCCGTACACCTCAACACAACTCCGTACACCTCAACATAACTCGATACACCTCAACACAACTCCGTACACCTCAACACAACTCTAGAACACTATACAACTCAATAGTTCTATACTTATCCTTAACTCTGTAGTAGTTTATAACTCTGAACAACTCTATAACTTCATACAACTGTCCAACTCTGTAACACTAGACAAACCTGTAATTCTCTTTCTCTACACAATGTTAAAACACTATCACTCTATACAATGTTATAATTCTATAACTATATAGACCTGTATAAGTCTCTACATCTACTCCACTCCCTAACTCTACATTACACCCTAACTCCATATAATCCATAAATGTATACAACTCTTAAACTCCCTAACTCTATATAACTCTATAACATTATAATACTTATAATGCTATTCAACTGTAGAACTCTCCAACTCTCTACCCCCTTCACGCACTGACTCTACGACTTGATGCAACTCCCCGACTCAATAATTCTATAAGTCTGTCAAAGCTCCAAATCTGTGTAATTCTATACAAATCTGTAGCTCTCTAGCTCTAGTCAACAGACACAAAATGCTGGAGTTATTCAGCAGGCCAGGCAGCATCTATGGAAAAAAAGTACAGTTGACGTTTCGGGCCGAGACCCTTTGGCAGGACTGGAGGGAAAAAAAGATGAGGAGTAGATTTAAAAGGTGGGGGAGGAGAGAAAGAAACACAAGGTGAGAGGTGAAACCAGGAGGGGAGGGATGAAGTAAATAGCTGGGAAGTTGATTGGTGAAAGAAATACAGGGCTGGAGAAGGGGGAGTATGATAGATGAGGATAGAAGGCCATGGAAGAAAGAAAAGGGGGGAGCAACACCAAAGGGAGGCAAAGGGGAGGCAGGGAGATAAGGTGAGAGAGAGAGTGAGAGAAAAGGGAATGGGGCCTGGTGAAGGAGGGGGCGGGGGAGCCCATTACCAGAAGATTGTGAAATCGATGTTAATGCCATAACTCTATAACTCCGTATAACATTATATCTCTATAACACTCTACAACTCTAACTCTGTGCAACACCCTAACTAACTCTATGCAACACCCTAACTAACTCTATGCAACACCCTAACTAACTCTATGCAACACTCTAACTAACTCGATGCAACACTCTAACTAACTCTAGAAAACTATATATAACTCTAAACAACTTGGTAACTCTATAAATCTCCAACACTATACAACACTCTATCACCATACAACTCTCTAATTCTATACAACTCTCTCACTCTTTGCCACTCAAGAACTCCACACTACTCTAAAACTCTATACTATGCTATAACTCAATACAATGTTATATCCTTGTAACCCTATATAACTCCATACAGCTCTGTAACCCTGTACAAAGTTATACCACTCTATCACGGAACAACTTTAAACAACAGTCTGTGGTTGGAGTGGACTGGAGGAGTTGTATTTGAATGTGCACAGTATACGGAATGTGATCTTGCAGCACAGTTACAGATTTGCAGGTGTGATGTTATAGGCATCACTGATTCATGGCTGAAAGATTATGGTTGGGACCTTAATGTATGAAAAGGATAGGCAGGAAGGCATCCAATGATTTAGATGATGGAAAAGATGGCTTTGTTGCAAAGTTTGCAGATGATATGAAGATCAGTGGAGAGGCCTGTAGTTTTGAGGAAGTAGAGAGGTTACAGAAAGACCTAGACAGATTTGGAGAATGGGCAAAGAAATGGCAGATGAAATAGAGTGTTGGGAAAGCTATGGCCATGCACTTTGGTCAAGCAATTTAAAGGATTGGCTATTTCCTAATGGAGAGAAAATACAAAAACTGAGGTGCAAAGGGACTTGAGAGTCATTTGTACAGGATTCCCTAAAGGTTAATTTGCAGGTTACGTCTGTGGTGAGGAAGGAAAATGCAATGTTAGCATTCCTTTCAAGAGGACAAAAATATAAAAGCAAGGATGTAATGCTGAAACTTTATAAAACTCTAATGAGGCCCTCATTGTGAGTATTGTGAGGCTCTGTATCTTAGAAAGGATGAGCTGAAACTGGAACAGGTTAAAAGGAGGTTCATGAAAATGATTTCAGGATTGAATGGCTTCTTATATGAAGAACGTTTGGTGGCCCTAGGCCTGTCTTCACAGGAATACAAAAGAATGAGGGGTGACCTCAAGGACCTGAAAGAATAGATGTGGAGAGGATGTTTCTTATGGTGGGAGAGTCTAAGACCAGAGGACACAGCCTCAGAAGAGTAGGGAGCCCTTTCAGAACAGAGATTATGAGGAATTTCCTTAGCAGGAGAGTGGTGAATCTGTGGAGTTCTTCACCATAGGCTGCTGTGGAGGCCAGGTCTTTATGTACATTTAAGGCAGAGTTTGATAGATTCTTCATTGGTCTGGATATGAAGGGATACGGGGAGAAGGCAGGAGAGGTGCTGAGAGGAAAATTGGATCAGCCATAATGAAATGGCAGAGCAGACTCAACAGGCAAAATGGCCTAATTCTGCTCCTAAATCTTAAGGTCACCAACTCACCATCCATAACTCTCCAACTCTAAGCAAATCTATAGCTTTGTAAAATGTTATACTGTAACTCTTTACCTCTATGCAATAGTATAACTCTGTAAAACTCTCTAACACTAAACTATTTTTCATACTCTGTATTACTCTATTATTCGATACATAGATTACTCTACAAATCTATCTCTGTACAACTCCCTGACTCTACAACTCCCTGACCCTGTACAACTCCCTGACTCTGTACAACTCCCTGACTCTACAACTCCCTGACTCTACAGCTCCCTGATTCTACAGCTCCTTGATTCTACAACTCCCTGACCCTGTACAACTCCCTGACTCTGTACAGCTCCCTGACTCTGTACAGCTCCCTGACCCTGTACAACTCCCTGACTCTGTACAACTCCCTGACTCTGTACAGCTCCCTGACTCTGTACAACTCCCTGACTCTGTACAGCTCCCTGACCCTGTACAACTCCCTGACTCTACAACGCCCTGACTCTGTACAGCTCCCTGACCCTGTACAGCTCCCTGACCCTGTACAGCTCCCTGACCCTGTACAACTCCCTGACTCTGTACAACTCCCTGACTCTACAGCTCCCTGACTCTACAGCTCCCTGACTCTACAGCTCCCTGACCCTGTACAGCTCCCTGACTCTGTACAGCTCCCTGACTCTACAACTCCCTGACTCTACAGCTCCCTGACTCTGTACGACTCCCTGACTCTACAACTCCCTGACTCTGTACAACTCCCTGACCCTGTACAACTCCCTGACTCTGTACAACTCCCTGACTCTACAACTCCCTGACCCTGTACAACTCCCTGACCCTGTACAACTCCCTGACCCTGTACAATGCCCTGACCCTGTACAATGCCCTGACTCTGTACAGCTCCCTGACCCTGTACAACTCCCTGACTCTACAACTCCCTGACCCTGTACAACTCCCTGACTCTACAACTCCCTGACTCTACAACTCCCTGACCCTGTACAACTCCCTGACTCTACAACTCCCTGACTCTGTACAACTCCCTGACTCTATACAACTCCCTGACTCTATACAACTCCCTGGCTCTATACAACTCCCTGACTCTGTACAGCTCCTTGATTCTACAACTCCCTGACCCTGTACAGCTCCCTGACCCTGTACAACTCCCTGACTCTGTACAACTCCCTGACTCTACAGCTCCCTGACTCTATACAACTCCCTGGCTCTATACAACTCCCTGGCTCTGTACAGCTCCTTGATTCTACAACTCCCTGACCCTGTACAGCTCCCTGACCCTGTACAACTCCCTGACTCTGTACAACTCCCTGACTCTACAGCTCCCTGACTCTATACAACTCCCTGGCTCTATACAACTCCCTGGCTCTATACAACTCCCTGACTCTGTACAGCTCCCTGACTCTGTACAACTCCCTGACTCTGTACAACTCCCTGACTCTGTACAGCTCCCTGACTCTGTACAGCTCCCTGACCCTGTACAGCTCCCTGACCCTGTACAACTCCCTGACTCTGTACAGCTCCCTGACTCTACAACTCCCTGACTCTACAGCTCCCTGACCCTGTACAACTCCCTGACTCTACAGCTCCCTGACCCTGTACAACTCCCTGACCCTGTACAACTCCCTGACTCTACAACTCCCTGACTCTGTACAACTCCCTGACTCTATACAGCTCCCTGACCCTGTACAACTCCCTGACTCTATACAACTCCCTGACTCTATACAACTCTCTGGCTCTATACAGCTCCCTGACTCTGTACAGCTCCTTGATTCTACAACTCCCTGACCCTGTACAGCTCCCTGACCCTGTACAACTCCCTGACTCTGTACAACTCCCTGACTCTGTACAACTCCCTGACTCTACAGCTCCCTGACTCTATACAACTCCCTGGCTCTATACAACTCCCTGGCTCTATACAACTCCCTGACTCTGTACAGCTCCTTGATTCTACAACTCCCTGACCCTGTACAGCTCCCTGACCCTGTACAGCTCCCTGACTCTGTACAGCTCCCTGACCCTGTACAGCTCCCTGACCCTGTACCGCTCCCTGACTCTGTACCGCTCCCTGACCCTGTACAGCTCCCTGACCCTGTACCGCTCCCTGACCCTGTACAACTCCCTGACCCTGTACAGCTCCCTGACTCTGTGCATCTCTCTAAGTCTATACTACTGTAAAACTTGATACAATGTTATGTCTCTTAAGGAGACTAGTGATAAGGCTGTCTGCAACAGACTGTTTTCTAAGCTACCATTAGAAAATACCTTGGTGATGCTAACGACCTACACGGGAGCACAAAGTGTCTCCCAAAGGCAGACTGAAAGTGAATGTGACATATGGAGTCAACACACAGCAATCAGAGCTTTGTCTATTGAAAAGTGGAGATGCATGGTTGAGAAAAAGCCAACTACACTGGCATACCATCAAATGTTCAACACGTCATCAACAGGCAAAAGTAGCCCAAACAGTGGCACAAACCAGAAACTGTCACAGCTGCGTGATGCTAATGAGAAGGTGTTTGAAAAGGTGATTGGTAAACTCAAAGTCATGAAGGCTAGAATTGAACTGAATGAAGCAGCAACACCAAGATTCCATAGTGCCTTCTTCACTACCCTAAAGTGGATGGTGAACTTCAGAGCTTGGAGGCAACCTGCATTCTCTCCAAGGCTGAGTGGAGATCAGGCCACACCCATTGTCAAAGTGATCAAGAAAGGGAAGGCCAGAGCAGTTTGGATGTTCTGGGACTTGAAAGTGAGCACCAATCCTGTGTTGCGTACTGTATGGTATCTCCTGCCACAAATAGAAGATATATTTGCATCTTTGGCAGTCAGGGAGAAGTTTTCAAAGATTGAGTTGTCACAAGCCTATCTGCAAATGGAGATTGAGGAGTCAGGCAGGAAGTCCCTCACAATCAACACTCACAAGGGACTGTTCCAGTATCACCGTCTTGTCTTTGGTGCCGCATCAGCTCGAGAAATTTGGCAAAGAGCAATGGACCAAGTGCTCCAAGATATGTAAGGAACACAGTTTTATCTTGGGGTTGAGTGTGATCCGGGATCAGCCATGATGGAATGGCGGAGCAGACTGCATGGGCTGAGTGGCCTAATTCTGCTGCTATGTAGTATTGTCTTATGGACATCATTGTGACTGGCAAGAATGATGAAGAGCACCTCCAGAACCTTAGTAAAGTGCTTACCAGGCTGAGTGAGTATGGTCTGTGTGCAAAGAGAGAGAAATGTCAGTTATTCAAGAATGAAATCTTATATTGTGGACATGACATTGACAAGTACGGCTTACGTAAGTCACAAGAGAAGACTGAAGCAATGCTACAGGCACCCAAACCAGAAAATGTCTCATAATTCAGGTCATACTTGACCCTTCTAAACTACTACCACCAGTTTCTCTCAAACATTGCTACAGTGCTGTACCTATTGAATTCAATTGAATTGACTTTATTTCTTAAATCCTTCACATACACGAGAAGTAAACATCTTTACGTTACGTCTCCGTCTGAATGTGCAATGTGCAATTTGTAGTAATTTGCAATAAATAGTTTGTACAACAAGACAGTCAAATACAGCATAGAAATACAGTTGATTCAGCGTGAATTAATCAGTCTGATGGCCTGGTGGAAGAAGCTGTTGGTCCTGGCTTTAATGCTGTGGTACCATTTATGTTACAGACGGGATATGTAGTTGTACGGACACAACAAAAACACCCCACCAAATACTTAAAAATAACTATAGGCCTTGTCTCACTGACATAATCGATAGTCAAGCTCTTTCAATGTTCTGAGTATCTCTGACAGCAAGCTTTCTCAATCATGTTCTTCCCATTTAAATGTTAAAGCAATTCAATTTGCTACTGACAGTTTTAATTAAACAGGTTAGCAATATTATCAGTGGCAGCACAAGGCTGTGTGCTTTGTGTCCGCTTGACTTGATTTACACCCATTACAGTGTGGCTCGGCACAGCTCCAAAACCATATTCAAATCTGATGTTGATACCACCATCATAGACTGACTCAAAGGTGGTGATGAATCAGCATACAGGAGGGAGACTGAAAATCTGGCTGAGGGGTGCCACAACAACTCAATGTCAGCACAACCAAAGAGCTGACTTTTGATTTCGGGGAAAGGAAACCAGTGTTTCATGAGCTAGTCTCATCAGGTGGCCAGAGGTGGAGAGGGTCAGCAATTTTAAATTCCTGAGTGTTATTATTTTGGAGAACCTGTCCAGGGCCCAGCATGTAAGTGTAATTATGGGGAAAGTAGGCAGCACCTCTACCTCCTTAGGAGTTTGCAGAGATTCAGCATGACATCTAATACTTTGACATACTTCTATAGATATGCAGATTGACTGGCTGCATCACAGCCTGGTATGGAAACACCAATGGCCTGGAATGGAAAATCCTACAAAAAGTAGTAGGTACAGCCAAGGCCATTGCAGGTAAAGCCCTGCTAACCATCGAGCACAACTCTACGGAGGAATTGTTGCAGGAAAGCAGCATCTATCATCAAGGACTCACACTAACCAGGTCAAGCTCTCTTCTCACTGCTGTCATTGGGAAGAAGATACAGGAGACTCAGGACTCTCACCACCATGTTCAGGAACAGTTAGTACCCCTGAACCATCAGGCTCTTGAACCAGAAGGGATAACTTCACTCAACTTCACTTGCCCCAACATTGAAATGTTCCCACAAGCAATGGACTCACTTTCAAGGATTCTTCATCTCTTGTTCTCTATATTTGTTTACTTATTTATTATTGTTTCCTTCTTTTGATACGTGCAGTTTGTTATTGATTCTGTTATGGTTATTATTCTATAGATTTATTGAGTATTCACACATGAAAATGAATCTGAGGGTTGTATATGCCAACATATATGTACTTAGGTAATAAATTTACTTTGAACTATATCAAAAATGCACTAAATGATACATTTAAACAGATTAATTTTTGCATAACATTATTTAATATATTTTCAATCGACATTACATAAAATTGTGTGTGTGATGAAAAATTCCTTTCATAATTCAGTATTCTAAACGAAAGATGACACAAGTGTGGCTAACAAGTAAAGTCAAAGCCAACATAAAAGCCAAAGAGAGGGCATATAATAGAGCAAAAAATTAGTGGGAAATAAGAGGATTGGGAAGCTTTTAAAAACCAACAGAAGGCAGCAAAAAAAGTTATTAAGAAGGTAAAGAAGGAATAAAAAGTAAGCTAGCAAAAAAGAGGATACCAAAAGTTTCTTCAGATACATAAAATGTAAAAGAAAGAAGAGAGTGGATATTGAACTGCTGGAAAGTGATGTTGGAGAGGTAGTAATGGGGGACAACAAAATGACAGATGAACTGAGTAAGTATTTTGCATCAGTCTTCATGGTGGAAGTTCCAGGTGTCAGGGGTCATGAAGTGTGTGAAGCTACCACAACTAGAGAGAAGGTTCTTGGGAAACTGAATGGTCTGAGGGTAGATAAGCCACCTGAACAAGATGGTGTGTACCCCAGGATTCTGAAAGAGGTGGCTGAAGAGATTGTGGAGGCATTAGTAATGATCTTTCAAGAATCACTAGATTCTGGAATGGTTCTGGAAAACTGGAAAATTGCAAATGTCACTCCACTCTTCAAGAAGGGAGAGAGGCCGGAAACTATAGTCCTGTTAGGCTGACCTCAGTGGTTGGGAAGATGTTACAGTTGATTATTAAGGTCTCAGGGTACTTGGAGCACAAAGTAGTGTGCCATTTCAGCACAAACGGTAAAAGTTATGTCTTTCTCTCTCTTTTACAGTTGTAAAGCCGACAGATTATCCGCCATTAAAGCCCTGGTGGACGGACATGGTGATTGTAATTGCAGTGGGCTGTGCTACGCTTGCCTTCCTGGTGGTGGCTGTTATTATCTGCTACAAAGCAATTAAACGGTAAGGTGAAACTCTTCACGTAGCATTGAAAAACGTGTGTCCATGTGGATTATTGTACATTGGCTGCTGAAACAAGGAAGATCATCTGAGTTGAGGGGGAAAAAAAGCAAAATATAAACATGTTAGTTCAAGGTGCATAGCATAGAACCAACAATCACATAGAGCACGAGGCACACACAGCACATATAATTATAAAAGAAACACATACAGTAACAAATAATAACGATACATAAACAGGTAATATGGCCTGTAGATTGACGGTGCATGGGATGTTGTCCTGGAGCCACATTTCTGCAAGAACAAGCCCACAGCAGTTCCTCATCTCGCACTTGTGCTTGTCTGTTACCCAGGGAACACGGGAGGGCAGCCCCCAACCCAGTACACAGCCGGCTCTGGCGTCTTCATCCCTGCTGGCTGCAACAGGTGACATCAAGGCATGATTTATTGATGATTATTTTAAACAATATTGTTAAACCCAGAATCTCCACAATAACATTACTGTTTCTCTAGTACAAGTGAAGTGAAATAATTCTATGGTCATTCAGGTTATGGAATTGATCTGTACAAAATCCACAAATCATAACTCAAACATTTGAGATGTGGATTGAAATTCACTCCTACAGAATGTATTTAAATAATAAATAAACTCACTTTATTTTCTTTCAGCTCTCATTTCTTGATGTATGCACAAGTGATATGGGTTTGCATTATAAACAATTATGGCAGAGACAGTTTTGAAGCAACACAACCACCATAACACAAATGACGTCTCTATGATTTGGCCCATGGAACCTGCTCTGCCATTCCATTGTGGCTGATTAATTATAATTCTGTACCCCATTCTCCTGCCTTCTCTCCATAATCTTTGATGCCCTGATTAATCAAGAACCTACCCACCTCCACTCTAAACATACTCAATGACTTGGTCTCCACAGCCGCCTGTGGTAATGAATTCCACAGATTCACCATCCTCTAGCTGAAGAAACTCCTCCTAATCTCCATTTGAATTGTGTGTCTCTCTCGGCCAAGGTTGTGCCCTCTGGTCATAGATTCCACCAGTATACGAAGCATCTTCTCCACATCCACTCTATCTCGGCCTTTCAACATTCAGTAGGTTTCAATGAGATCCCCTCCCATTCTTTTAAACTCCTTTGAATAAACTGCTTTTGAACCCTAACCCATCAAACACTCCACAAATGTTAACCCTTTCATTCCCAGATTCATTCTTGTGAACCTCCTCTGGACCCTCTCCAATGCCAGCACTTTTCTTATGTAAAGAACCCAAAACTACTCACAATAATCCAAGTGCAGTCAAACAATGCCTTATACAGCTTCAGTGTTACTTCCTTGCTTTTATATTCTAGTCCTCTTGAAATAAATGCTAATGTCGCATTGCCTTCCTCACCACAGACTCAACCTGCAAATTAACCTTCTGGGAATCCTGCACAGACTCCTAAGTTCCTTGCATCTCGGATTTTTGAATTTTCTCCCCCTTTAGAAAACAGTCTACACCTTTCTTCCTTCTAATAAAGTGCATGACCATACATTTCTCTACATAGTATTCTATTTGCTACTTTTTTACCCATTCTCCAAATCAGTAAGTCCTATTCCAGACTCCCTGCTTCATGAACACTACCTTCACCTCCAGCTATCTTTGTATCATCCGCAAACTTGGCCACAAAGCCACCAATTCCATCATCTAATTCATCCATAGAAGACATGAAAAGCAGTGGCTCCAACACCAACCCCTGCAGAACACCACTTTTTCTTCCCCCAATACTACTTCTCAGCGTCATTTGTCAGCAGTACAATATTTACTCGAGCCCTTCTTTTACTCCTTTTCTATTTGAAAAAACTTTTGATATTTTCTTTGATATTATTGGCTAGCTTAACTTTATATTTCGTCTTTTTTTCTCCTTATGTTTGTTTTAGTTGCCTTTTTAGTGACCGCTAATTAGGTAATACTTTAGTGACTTTAAAAACATTCTGTCTGCATTCCCGAAAGAGCATTACTAATGCCTCCACAATCTCTTCAGCCACCTCTTTCGGAACCCTGGGATGTAGTCCATCTGGTCCAAGTGACTTATCGACCTTCAGACCGTAAATCAGAAGAGAAAACAGTTTATTACACCCCAGATCACCAAATTGCTGCTGCCTTTATAACCATTCAGAGTTCATCTTGTGTTGTACTCAGCTTACTGGGGATACCTGTACAACTGCTCGTTAATTCAGATATCCATGTGGCGCCAACTCGGTGCATAAAAACATGCCAACAAGGTCAAAAGGGCCTGTTGTTATTCAGACCAAACCACAGAATGGTGAAGAAAGGTGATCTAATTGACTTTGACAGTAGAATGATTTTTGGTGCCAAACGGAGTGGTTTGAGTATCTCAGAAACTGCTGATCTCCTGGGATTTTCATGCACAGCAATCTAAAATGTTTACAAAGAATGGTGTAACAACAAGAAAACATCCAGTGAGTGTCAGTTCTGTGGGTGAAAATGCCTTATTAATGAGAGAGTTCAGAGGAGAATGTGACTGCAACACAAAAAAACACACATTACAACAGTGGTGTGCAAAAGAACATCTCTGAATGTGCAACGTGTCAAACCTCGTTCCTTCCAGCAAGATGTCGGCATGTATACAAGCAGCAGCCTCTTGGGGGCCAACTAAAGGTGCTTTTTCCCTTTGTTACATGTGTTTTTATACATAGTAAGACTATTCTTGACTCCAACAGCAGCTGGGTTGTCAAAAGATCCAACAGGCAGTTCAGAGAAGGTGAGTCAGCCCTTTGGGCTGGGGACATCATATCAGTCCATCGGGCCGAGGGCATTGTATCGGCCCACTGAGTCGGGCCGGGGGATGAGGAGCCAGGTTGTCGGGCCGGGGGATGAGGAGCCAGGTCGTCGGGCCAGGGTTTTGAGCTGGGCTGTCAGGCGGCAGGAGAAACTGGATTGGGTTCGGAAGAGCTGACCTGTGTGGAGACCATGCTGCTGTGAGCTACTCGGAGGTATCAGAGTTGGTGCCTTCGAGTGGCTGTGAAGGCAGCGTGCAGTGGAACTGCAAGTGACTGTCTTGAATGTTTCTTTTGTGATCACAAGACTCTGTTGGGAATTGATTGCTTCCTTTGTTTGGTGGAGAGACAGGCAGTGAGGCAGCTGCATTACCTCGGTTGTAGCAAAGACTAGGCCTCAGTCCTCGGCCTTGCTTTGTAGCATGGCATCTGACCTCAGCTGAGCGTGGCCTCTCTCATTGGTGCTACCCTCCAGTGGTGGATTGGTGGAATTATAGGCTGGACTGCTGGGAGCCATCAGTTTGTCAGACTTTTCACTTAAGAACTTGGTCTAAGAATTTGTTTTTGTACATGACTTTGTTCATATTCTCCTTTCTTGTTATTTTGAATGTGCATGTATATTTTTGAACCTTGGCCCCAGAGGAATGCTGTCTCATTCCGCTGTATCCATGTAGGATTTGAATGACAATTAAACTTGATTTGATTTGAAGCGGATGGGCTACAGTAGCAGAAGACCATGAACATACACTCAGTGGCCATTTTATTAGGTACAGGTGGCTTCTAATAAAGAGGCCGCTGAGTGTATATTGTTTCGTGCCGCTGCTCTCGGAGGAGGCTGTCTATTCCAGTCGCTTCCTTCGGAGGAGGCTGCCTATTCCAATCGCTTCCCTCGGAGGAGGCCGTCCATTCATGCTGCTGCCTTGGAGGGGACTGCCTGTTCCAGTCGCTTCTCTTAGAAGGGGCCACCGGTTTGAGTTGCTGACCTCGGGGGGGCCGCCGGTTTGAGTTGCTTCCCTTGGAGCGGGCCATCAGTTCATGCCGCTGGTCTCAGAGGGGACCGCTGAACTCAGAGGGGACCGCTGGTCTCAGAGATGTTATTGACATTCTGAGATTTATGGATGGGACTGTAGTTCATATTGGCCTCTTTCAGTTCTATGTTTCTTTCGTGTTCTCGTTCATTCTTTCTTGATGCTGATTGGAGGTTTGGGGGTTGGGTGATCTGTTAGTTTTTGTATGAGGCAGGAATTTGGGGTGGTTTGGGGTTTGTGAGTTTTTGTTTCTTTTTTTCGTGCTGGGAGATTACAATTTTGAAGGCAAGGGGGAAGATTGATGTCTTTCGTTCAAGAACTACCAACCTTTTCTGTCTTTTTTGGCTATCCGGAGAAGATAAATCTCAAGGTTGTGTTCTGCATAGATACTTTGATGATAAAATGTGTCTCTAAAACTTTTGAACTTTTATTGAGTTATTCACTGTGGTTAGTTCCATTGGTGAGTGTTTATTGGATCTTTATATATTTCATTGCTTTGATCAAATTAAAAACAATAAAGAACATATTATCCTGGTTCACATTTATCCCAGCCCACACGTCACTGTTTATCACCTCAGCAGCAGTAACCGTTTGTAATCCATACAGCTGGAAGTCCTGTGAATTGGAGGACCTCTCAGATCGAGGTTAGTATCAGATGCTGTACTCTGAGGTTCTGACCCAAAACATCCTGATGTCCCTTTGACACCCAATGCTGTGATGTCTGTATATATGTAAGAATCTGAGATATTAAAAACTTAAAAAAAATAAAATGTTAAACATATTTTAAAAAGTAATAATTTAAAACTCAGTTACTCTGCAAAAGCTCAGTTCACGTTCAGGTATCATTCAGCCATCACATGAATACAGCCAAACGATAAGCTTTCCTCCAGGGCCAAGGTGCAAAACACAGAACACACGTGTAATTATGATAGCAAAAAAACATAGTCACCAAAAATAATATTTAAAAAATATATAGTCGCCAAATTTCATGACCTGTAGGTTGATGGTCTGTGGGTGATGTCCTGGAGCCGCGTTTCTGCAAGAACAAGTACGCAGCAGTTCTTCATCTCGCAGAGCGCAGCTATAGTCAAATGCAATTTTAATATTAATTAAAATAAAGGGAAATAATTGATACTTTCAATCCAGTTTAATGAATCCATTCAAACGAAAGGACGGCAGCTCAAGAGTCAGCTGAGCAGTCAGACTCAAAGGTTACCCAATCTCACAGGCTAAGGTGACAGAGCTCTGCCCCTGGAGTTTGTAGATGAGGGAACAAGAGTACAAGCATTTCACCACTGCCATGATCCTTGGAGTCATGGAGTATTGTGAGAGTTTTGGGCTGCTTATCCAAGAATGATAAGGACCACAAATGCAATATCAACATTCATTTTGAGAGGACTAGAATATAAAATAAGTATATAATGGTGGGGTCTTATAATGTCAGGTCTGAGCATACGGTGATCTTCTAGTCTCCATTCAGCTAATAACCACTCATTTCCAACTCATCACTGGCAGCCAATTTGACCCCTGTTCTCATTCACAGTCCTTTGTTCACCCATCAAACCAGCCAACCTCAAAAAGTTGCTCCCTCTCCTCTGCCTAAAGTTTCCCTTGTTGCCTGTTGTGTTCAGTATCTGTTCTCTCTTGTTTTGTGGCATTCATGGCTTGTTATTTTGCGGTCTATTATTAAAGGTACTGTTTTCCACTGCTCTGCTTTCAGTCATCTCCTCTACATTTCAAAGTTCAAAGCTCGAAGTAAGTTTATCATCAAAGTGCTTTTTTCACCATTTACAACCCTGAGATTTGTTTTCTTGTGAGCATACACGGTAAATCCAATAATCATAATGGAATTAATGAAAGACCACACCCAACAGGCAGTTGACCAATGAGCAAAAGACAACAAACTGTGCCAATACAAAAGAAAAAAAAGAGCTAAGCAATAAAAATCAAGAACATGAGATCAAGAGTCCTTGAAAGTAATATTTCTGACACACAGTGTAAGGCATTGGTTCGATGACACAGAGCAGTTTTGAGCCATTTATCTAAGAAACAATGTGCTGTATTAGAGAGAGTCCAGAGAAGATTCACAAGAATGATCCAGGGACATAGCCTCCAGAATCAGGGGACTAGAGGTAGGAAGGAGATGAGGAGGAACTGCTTTTCCCAGAGGATGGTGAACCTGTAGACTTCTATGCCAAATTAAGTAGCAGAGGCTACTTCAGTAAATATATTTAAGACAAGGTTGGATAGATCTTTGCATAGTAGTGGAATTAAGGGTTATGGGGGAAAGGCAGGTAGGTGGAGATGAGTCCATGGCCAGATCAGCCATGATCTTATTGAATGGCAGGGCAGGCTCGATGAGTCAGATGCTCTTATGTACTTATGGAATGAAAGGGTTAACATATGAGGAGTGTTTGATGGCTTTGGACCTGTAGAAGAATTGGGGGAGGGGGGGGATCTTGGAGAAATATGTTAAATGGCCTAGATAGGGTGCATGTGGATAGTCTGTGTCCACTGGGGAGCTAGGTTCAGATGGCACAGCCTCAGAATACAAATATGTCCCTTTAGAACAGGGTTAAGGAGAAATGTATTTAGCCAGAGGGTGGTGAATCTGAGGAATTCATTGCCACAGAAGGCGATGGAAGCCAAGTCGTCAGGTATATTTAAAGCAAAGGCTGACATGTTCTTGATCAGTCAGGGCATGAAAGATTACAGGGAGAAGGCAAGAGAATGGGGTTGAGCAGGGTTGTAAATCAGCCATGATTCAACGGTCAAGCAGATTCCATGAGATGAATGGGCTAATTCTCTTCCTAGGTCTTATGGTCCTGTGATGAATTAATTGTAATAGATTCCACTGTGCTATGCAATTGAATGGAGCTTTGAAACATGATGCCTGAAAGAGTTTCTAATCTATACTTCCTTGGCAGGATGCAAGTTACTGTGATTACTGGTCATTTTAATTGAGTTTGCCATTGTTCTGACAACAAATACACAATTTAGGTGTTTGTATTATTTATCAGATACCATTTCTGTGATTGCTTTGTCTCAGGGTAAAATGCAGCCGACTTGCTTGTCACTGTATCTGAGAGTAGAGACTGTAGCTCTGTGCTTGGACTATGCCATTTTATACCTATCATCTCTAGTTAATATCATTTTGGTCTGTTAATGGAAAATATTGAATGCTAGTAACCTCAGCACTAAATTGATGGCTAGTTCAATCTGTTTCTGAATTGAATGGGATTGAATTGACTTTATTACTTACATCCTTCATATACACGAGGAGTAAAAATCTTTATGTTACGTCTCCTTCTAAATGTGCAATGTGCAACTTATAATTTGTAATAAATATTATGTACAAAAGGATAGTCAATACAGAAATACAGATGTGTCAGCATGAGTTAAGTATCTAATGGCCTGGTGGAAGAAGCTGTCCTGGAGCCTGTTGGTCCTGGCTTTTGTGCTGTGGTGCCATTTCCCAGATGTTAGCAGCTGGAACAGTTTGTGGTTGGGGTGACTCAGGTCCCCAATGATCCTTCGGGCCCTTTCTACACACCTGATTTTGTAACTGTCCTGAATAGTGGGAAGTTCACATCTACAGATGTGCTGGGCTGTCCGCACCACTCTCTGCAGAGTCCTGTGATTGAGGGAAGTACAGTTTCCATACCAGACAGTGATGCAGACAGTCAGGATGCTCTCAATTGTGCCCCTGTAGAAAGTTCTTAGGCTTTGAAACTTCTTCAACCATCTGAGGTGAAAGAGACCTTTTTTACCACACAGCCGATATGTACAAACCATGTGAGGTCCTCGGTGATGTTTATGCTGAGGAACTTAAAGCTGTTCACCCTCTCAACCCCAGATCCATTGATGTCAATAGGGGTGAGCCTGGCTCCATTCCTCCTGTAGTCCACAACCAGCTCCTTTGTTTTTGCCACATTGAGGAGAGATTGTTTTGTTGACACCACTGTGTCGGGGTGATGATTTATGTGTGTTTGAGTGGAACTCTGCAGGATATCATCTTAGGTCTCCTCCTTTCTCTGCTCGTTGAGCTCTATCTGCCTTGAGTTACAAATGTCTTACTGCTTCAAGATGTAAGTGTCCATCCCATCACTGATAGATTGAGCTTTCTGCTTCTGTTTGACAGAGTACTATACTTTAAGCTTGGTGGTATTTTCATTGTCGATAATAACCCAGAATAGGCACCCTCTTACAACTCAGCCACACTTTATTTTACTTGTGCACAAGGGGAACATCATGGCCCCCGTCACCCACACTGTTCTGAAGTCTGAACAGAGAAATGTCATGTTTATAGAGAATTGGTTAACAGTTGTGGATTTGGACTGCAAAGAAAATTAGCAAGGATGTTGCTTGGACTTGAAAACCTGAGGTTGGTGATGAAACATATCAACTCCTGCCTGGGAAACTTGCAAATACATAAGTTATAATATTCACAGTCTAGAGTTCAATTCCAGCACTATCTGTAAGGAGTCTGTACATTCTCCTGTGACAGCATGGGTTTCCTCCAGGTGCTCCAGTTTCCTCCCACAGTCCAAAGACGTAACATTTAGTGAGTTAATTAGTAACTTAAGTAGTCCTGTGATTAGGCTAGGATTAAATAGAAAGGTTACTGGGCAGGGTAGCTTGAAGGGCCTGTTCTGCACTGAACCTCTAAATAAATAAATATTCCTAAGACACCTTAAAGAGGATAATGAGTCCACTCTTTCCACAGTTGATGCAGTTGGTTCAGGTATATTTGTTATTTAGCAATACACTGCAGAGTAGGCCTTTCCATCCTTCGAGCCACGCCACCCCAGCAAACCTTGACAAACCGGATTAACCCTCACCGAATCATGGGGCAATATACCATGAGCTGTTCACCTACCCAGGACTTCTTTGGAGCATGGGAGGAAGCTGAAGACCTGGAGAACGGCGCCGACATTGAACTCTGAACCCCCTAACACACTGAGCTGTAATAGCATCATGTGACCCAGTACCCTACTGTGGTGCCTGAGAGGTTAATGAAGAAAAGAGTAAAAATAAATGAAGTTCATTGTCATAAATGTGATTAATACTTTCCATTCAGAGATAATATAAATTGTGTAATTGTCCAGCAAGGAGACAGAGATTAAACAGTGTGCAGAATGGACAGGCAATAAGCTGGAAATATCTGATTCCAGCATAGCCGGGCAGCAGCTGCTCACCCTGTCCTTGACAGCTCACAGCCTAAGAATGAATGTGAAAATTAAAATTACCAGTGGACAGGCATGAAAGGTTAAATGATATCCTGTGCTGCACTTACAGTGAATCCATTGTCCCTGTAGAATTTATAACTTCGGAATATTATTCACTGAAATTTCAACTCAAATATATTGCAGTTTTTATCAACCAGAGCAAGAAAAGCACTTTGACCTTCAAGCAATGTCTGTTAACTGGAGCCCTGGTTTTGAACTTTAATACTTTCCAGCACACCTGTGTGATTAGTGGACATCAGTTAATCTGCTGTTCATCTCCTCCTGGAGCAGGGGTTCCCATTTTTTCTAATGCCATGGACCAATACCATTAAGCAAGGATTCCAGGCTGAGAAAACCTGTCCGAGACTGACTTGTATGTGTGAGGATGGGGAAGGTGTTTGGGCTCCAGGTGAAAACATATACTTCTGAGATAAAGTCATTGTTAGCAAGTCCAGCATTCATTCCTCATCCTGGGTTAACCTCAGGAATGTGGGAGAATGTTTGAATTTCTAAAAATGACGGAAATCCAAATTCTTCCAGATCATAATGGTACATGGGTTGAATAGTAACCCATGGGTTTGAGAGAGAAATAATAAATCAGTAATCACAGAATGATGGCGTAGACTAGATGGACTGAATGGTCTCATTCTGCTCCTGTGTCTCATGGCCTGTTGAAATATGGGCAGATAGTATTCCTTTCCTTTCCTCTGGAGTGGAGGAGGCTGACATTTGTAAGATTATAAGAGGCATAGATACAGTATCTTTTTCTCAGGGTTGAAATGTTTAATATCAGAGGGCATGCATTTAAGGTGAGAGGGCGAATTTCAAAGGAGATGTGAGGGTCAAGTTGATGGGAGTGGTGGGTGCCTGGAGTGGACTTCCTGGGGTGATGTTAGAGGCAGATACATTAGAGACTTCTAACAGATGCTTAGATAGGCACATGACTGTGAGGAAAATGGAGGGATGTGGACATTGTGTAGGCAGAAGGGAATAGTTTAGTTAACAATTTAATTACTAATTTAATTGGTTTAACACTGTTAATGTCCAAGCAACATGGACACATTTTTCTTTTGTTTAAACAACTTTACCTTCAGTGTCTCCCTTCAATCCTATAATTCCTCTCCCTCCACACATGTGTGCATACATAATGGGGAGAGTGTGCACATATACTAATTACTTACAAAGTCCAATGAACAGAACCCAACAACCTCCCATATATTCAAAAATTAAATTTGAAAAAAAATGGAAGGTAATTCAGATGTCCAAACAATTCCAATGTCCATTAGGATGTGGGAATTAGTTCCAACCCTTGAAGTTAGTACAATTCTTAAGTTATAAATGCCTTTACTAAGGGCCTTTAACAGAACAAGAGCTGGGGCTCCCTTCTTTGTGAGACAGTCAGCTAGTTGTTCCTTTGTAGCTGACCACAGCACGTGATGAATTGTCTGTGCTTGGACAAGTTCTTTGATGCTGCTTATCCCCAGGCGAAACCTCTTCTCTGTAACTGACTTGGTGGATTTGATGGCATCATCCTAAGAGTAGTTGTCTGTGGCACGTTATTTGTAGACTGTCCTTCTTTGGATCACCATGGAAACGCTCAGAGAAGAGCGTGGCCAGAAAAGCAGCTTTGTCAATACCTTCAGACAATGCAAGGGTTTCTCCTGCCAGCATACTCCATACAACTCCCAGGATCCTTCTTGATTGCCAATAGAGTGGTGTAAATCTTCCCTCTTCTCCCATCAGTACAATAAAATGTCCCCCTTGAGTCCCTCCATCAGGGAGATTTCCAAGTCTGGCATCACTGAAGACAACGAGCCTCAGTGAGCTATCTTTTCCAAGTTGTGAAACTTCAAGGCAACTTTTTCAGATTGAATTCTGTGCACTATCTTGTTTGCCTCATGCAAAGTTTGTACTGCGGAATTTTTTGTGCTGGATGCCAAGTTGGAGGCATCAAACATGATGTCAGGTCTGCCCTGCCTGGCCACCCATAGAATCTGGCCTACCTTTGACCCAAGTTTCTCTGAGTCAAGGCTCTGCATCAAGATCCCTCCTGCTTGTTGTTTGGCATTTACATCTGTGTAAAACATCCAAACTCAATCACTGTGCCTGTGTCCTGCACTTGGGTTGCTTCAGTCACTCATTGCAACACCCATAGAATCTGGCCTACCTTTGACCCAAGTTTCTCAGCTTCAGCTTCACTGAGTGGTGTATCCCGATGTGTGGCACATGAGGATTCCATGTGAATTGTCTGAAGATTCCTGATGTAGCTTTCTTGGTGCAGTTATACTGTTCCGTCAACAGCGAGGATGTGTACTGTACATAGCAGAATCTGTCATGATCCTCCCATCCAGTCGGAACGGTTGACTTTAGCTGAGAGATAACTGTTGCGACAAAGATTTTTTTGAGCCTCTCCATACAAAGTCATCTGCATGACAGGCAAGTATTCCCATCACATGATATCCTGAACCTTGCCAGTGAAAAACAGCTGGATTCACTTGTGACTTTTTCCACCTGTTTTCAGCATTATTTCCTTGACCTTTTTATGCCAGTAGAGTGACGCATCTGATGGACCATACACACACTTTCTGAGTTTCCACACTGTTCCTTTGCTTCTGGCTTCAGGTGGGGGTTGATGTAAATGTCACATGACAGCTCCATTCCCTATGAATTTTATGTGTTATGGGATTGCTAATGGTTTTGACATATCACTGGAGAGACTCTGTTGCACATGTTGGCAAGTCTTCTCAGAATTCAATGTTCAGTTCCTCAAAACCTCTAGCCACCAGATGAGCTTTTGGTATAACCCTTGTCGGGTTTTCTTTCAGAATACACACCCATCTTGTAGACATTGTCTTTTGCCAATGTCTCTAGCTTCCTCAAAAACTCCATTAATTCTCCAACTTCTGATTTCATCCTGTTTTACAGGTTCAAATGACACCTCTTTAGTTACTAGGACATCTTCATCTTGATATTTCTCAGGTGGTCCAGCCTGATCTATATTGATTCAATATGAAGTCTGTCCACACATGACTAATTGTTACGGGCTATAACCATTGTGCATGGTATTCTTCACCATAAAGGCCCAGTCCAGGGCTGTGTTCCAATCACAGCCGTTCACCTTCAGCATGATTTCAGTAATTAGACTGGGTCACTCCGAAGTCCATTACTCCAGGGACTGTATACCAGTGTTGTCTTTGTTTCAATGTTAAACTTCCCTGCCATATCTCTGAGTTCATTATTATTAAATTCATCACCATTATGACTGAATACTTTACAAGGTGGGCCATGCTCACTTATCCAGGAATGGATGAAGTTTTTACTATCTCTGAGGGTCTCGTTGTATTTGCGACGCTACCGGCACTGAAAGGTGTGAACGCATCAACGATGTGGAGATACCACGCTCTTTGCTCCAGTTCATGTAGGTCTGCGGCGACTGTTTCACTGTTTTCAGATGCTATTGGCAGACCAACTGTAGGTTTGGGCTTTGGTTTCCAAACCTTTGGTATGTCTCACAGCTGTCAACTATCTGTTTTAGAATGGCAAAATGATCTGCATCTGTGTTTCCTGAACTCCTGAGCAGTTTCTGAACTCTCTCAATTGAAGCATGTCTAAACTGCTTGTGAGGTTTGCATTTCTCATTGATGGTCATGTTTCCTGTGACAGTTAGTACTTCATTCTGACGTTGGTTCTCAGTGACGTCTTTATCTAGAATGGTCACACAGTGAAGTCCACAGCTGGTGAACTCGAGACACCGGCTGTTGAATTCTCGTTGCTTGGTCAATCTCCATGTCCTGTACTGCTCCAGTTTTATTTAGGGTAGAGTTACTCAAGACTAGTGGAATGTTCCACCTCTGTTTCAATGTAACATTTTGTCTGCCCTATTTTTGCAGGAATTTTCACTCTTTTGCTGGAATGTACAATTTTTCCACCTCTAAATTTGAATGCTTTGTTACTAGGTATATCTGTGTTCACCAGTTTCTATACTTCATTCTGGTTTAGTTCACATTACATAGCTTTCAAGCCATTTTCTCCCCACTCGGTACATGTGTATGCTTATCAATAACAGCAGACCCCAGAGACTCCATCATCAAAATCTCCACTTCAGATGTCTCTGCATTAGTAAGTGATTTCTTCACAAACAATGTGATATGACACTCTTCTACATCTTCAGATTTTTTGTTTTCTTCCTTTAGCCTAACTTGTTCAGTCCTGTGCCAGCAGTTTCTTGTTCAGTTGTAAATGCTTCGACATATCGCGCATTTTGATCTCCTACCATACTCATTTATTGGATTTGTGCCAGGTAATGGTACCATTGTCTGGTCCCTCTGTGATCTACACTTGCTATACTCTTGTTTCTGCTCAGTGAAGTATGCTGTTTCCTGACTCAAAGTAATTCCAATTGCTGTCTTAGGGGACTTCTCTCCAAAAACAACAACACAACAGCCAAGGCTTGTTTTATCTCCTCCAGTTCCGTAACACGAGTCCACATTCCAATTTCATTTTCCCAGTTTTCATAAGGCTTGCTCTCATCAAGTGCTGATTGGATCCTATAATTGGAAACCATTGTTAATGCCCAAGCAACAAGGACACATTTTTCTTTTGTTTAAACAACTTTGCTTTCAATGTCTCCCTTCAATACCCGAGGGCCGCCATTTTTACACCCCATAATTCCTTTCCCACCACAGGGAGAGTGCGTGTGCATACTAAATACTTACAAAGTCCAATTAACAGAACTCAACAAGCTCAACATTGTGGGCTGAAGGGCCTGTTACTGTGCTGTACTGTTCCATGTTCAATGTTATGCTTCTGGGCGGTAAAAGTTAAGAGGTGGAGAGTTGCTGTCAAAAACTCTTGGCAGTTCATTATAGTTCATTCGCTTGATCTTACAAGCTGCAGCGATTTTCCACTAATATCCAGGCTGCTCTGTACTTGCTGAAGTCAGATGTTTCACCCTGGTGGAGCTCCACCTGCTAGTGGCATGCATCATAGGTTCAAAAAGCCTTTGAGGCACTCTTCCCTCTAAGCCGTGTGGGTGCGCAGCTGCAGAATAACTGAAATGCTCCCACACACGTAGCCTTTGTTGCTATGCCACTGGAATTTTCTTTATATCATGTTAGTATAATTTGAAATCTATGTAGATATAATTGTGAAATACCCTGTAATGTGTTAATGAATATATAACATTTATTATTCATATATATAAAATGAATATATATAGATAATAAATGTACAACAACCTTTACTTTGAAACATTTTAGAGCTTCAACATGGTCAATGTTTCAAGTTACAGCACTGTTACAAAGTGTAACGATACACTCAGAATGGAAGTCGGTAACTCATTGTTAATAAACTGCTGGCCCAATGAATGCTGACAATATTCATAGTCTGCAAATTACCAAAAAAAAATCATTTAAGGTTCCTGCACAGTTTTCAGTCCATGTAAAAATTTCCTGCACAGAGCAATGGTTGGCCCATGCAGCTGTAACATGTTAGAGGGAATGGTGCTTTAGGGAGTCATGAGGTGAAAGTA